>NW_021680419.1:1364366-1391084 GCF_001412515.2 Diachasma alloeum
ATCGCTGCTACAAACTCGGGTCTACAACTCGGGCTTTCAAGTGAAAACCCAAGGGTCAGATCTTGGATTTCGTCAGAGGGAAAGTCGATTTTCGCCAAAATCGAATTTTTTCGCCAAGTGAATGATGATTCTGTATTTATTTACCCCTTAGATGTCAATGAAACACTCAGAGGCGACAGAAATGTCGAAAAAAAAAAATTTCATTTTCACCTGGATCAAGAGTCAGATCTTGGATTTTTTTAGAGGGAAAGTCGACTTCCCCCAAAATCGAATTTTTTCGCCAAGTGAACGTTAATTCTGTATCTACTAACGATTCTGATGCTAATGAAACCCTCGGGGGCGTCAGAAATGCAGAAATGAAACATTTTTATTTTTACCTGGGGCCCGTGTCAGATCTTGAATTTTTCCAGGGAGAAAGTCGACCTTCGCCAAAATTGAATTTTTTTGCCAAGTGAACGTTAATAATGTATCTATTAACGATTCTGATGCTAATGAAACCCTCGAACCTCGGACTCTCCAGCCAACTGAACATTCAGCGCGCCAAAATGGACCGGAAAAGAACCACTAGAACCTTTATGGCGCCCCTATTTATGGACTACATTCGTCTAAGTTGACAGCCCCTGTTCGATGAGAGTCTGTTCGTCAATGGAGTGAATGCTGCCATCTCTCAATGTAGAATGACAACAATAATTATGATCGATCGTGAATAGAAATAACTGTGACCCTACTCTACCGACGCTGTTTGACCGATCGCAAGTCTCCTTGTCTGCTGTGAAAATGTGCTACTGTGGGAAAAGAAACGAAACCCCTCCATAAAATCCCCCAAAATTCAATCAAACATTTTGCCGGGCAACAGTGAAGGAAGCCCCCCGACTTCCGGCGGAACATAACCAACTCCAAAACACCTATTTGTATTTTGTCAGTGTGTGGTAGTCGCAAATGATCACGTGATCGAAGTGATCGACTTCATCGCGTTCAGTGGCCACGAGGTTTTCTGTGGGTTGAAACATTTGATAAAAAAAAAAATTGAGTGTCTCTACGGTGATTTAATAGTCGTGGGTGTTTTTACAAAACAGTGTATTCACCCTCCATCATTGAATTATTGTACATTAGTGTGAAAAATGCCATCGAGCAATCCATTGCCACCAAAAGAGAATGCATTGTTTAAGCGAATTTTGGTGAGTAACCAAGCCAATGAAAATACATGTTTTTACACATCGCCCCACTCTCTCCAACACCATTACGAAAATCCCGGTGTTCAGAGCATATTTGTGAAGGCCTAGTGTTAGAGCATTTCCCTCGTTACAGATACAAAATGCGATTGATGATTCATTTATTTACAGGATCATTCATGAAATTATGAGAGGGGGTTTTCAATTCTTAACCTAAATCATTCGTTCTTATTCATGAACTTGATTTTACGATTAGAGCCGTAGGTTTAGATGCTCACTCATCAACTTCACAATGTTGTTACGATGATTTTACATATTTATTTATTTTATTAGTCATGGAGTAATCCTATTTTGAGTGCAAAGAAATGAATTAGAGGTGAAAAATTGTTCGAGATTTCGTAGGATTTACGCTCGCCCTATAACCTAGCTTCAACTTCTTGAAGTCTCCCACGACCTTTATTCCTCTTCACGAATGATTATTAGTGATGAATGATCAAGTGAAATGTTTGACTGAGTGAGAATAAACTTTTCGTTGGGGGAAGAGAGGAAAAATTGTTGGTTTTGTCGTAATTTTTTAAAGATTGGTGAATAATTTCTGTCCCTAACCTCTCAATTCTCCTCACTCCAGTACCGAATCGATGATTAATCGAGGGCTTTGATTACAGAGATGCTACGAGCACAAACAGTACAAAAATGGGTTGAAATTTGCGAAGCAGATTCTGTCGAACCCGAAATTCGCGGAGCATGGGGAGACCCTGGCGATGAAGGGACTCACCCTCAATTGCCTAGGTAGAAAAGAAGAGGCTTACGATCATGTACGAAGGGGCTTGAGGAATGACCTACAGTCACACGTTTGTTGGCACGTTTATGGATTGCTACAGAGATCAGATAAAAAGTACGATGAGGCCATCAAGTGCTACCGTAATGCACTCAAGTGGGATAAGGATAATTTACAGATCCTCAGGGATCTGTCGTTGCTTCAAATACAAATGAGGGATCTTGATGGTTACAAGGTAATTTACATACGCAGTTTACTCATGTGAAACGTTTTGAAACATTTATTGTTTGAATTCAGTGGAGGCAAATAATTGAAATAAATATTAAAAATTATTTCACTCATGGGAAAAGGTTTAAAGGGAAAAAGTATAGACATCGATTTGTCTCCACAAATTTCAAAATAATTTGTTTACATTGTTTCCTAAAACCACTCATTTTTAAGGTAATTTTTCAATTATCTAAGTGACCAGTGAGTGTAATGAAAAGAAAAAACAGGAGAATTTTTTCATAAAAAAAATCCTGCAGAAATTCCATGAGATATTCCACCCATTCGACTCATAATAATTCCTCCAACAATGTCAACATCCCAAATAATAATTGTAATAAAAATTCAGTGAAGGAGTCAGGGGATTTTGGAGAAATAACAGCAACGTTGATTAAATTGTGAAAAGAAGCGACGTTTCACCAGTATAATTTTGGCTTCCTCAAGGTCGCTTCTTTTGACAATTCAATCAACGTTGTTGTTATTTCTCCCAAATCCCCTGACTCCACTGAGTTCATTAGTGCGGAGTTGAGTGTGAAGATAAATTCTAATGAGAATCTCGCCATGGAATTCCAGGACACTAGATACCAGTTATTCATGCTCCGACCGACTCAGAGAGCCTCGTGGATCGGCTTCGCAATATCATATCACCTCCTGAAGGACTACGAGACAGCCCTGAAGATCCTGGACACCTTCCGCGACTCCCCAATGATCTGCTACGACTACGAGCACAGTGAGCTCCTTCTCTACCAGAACCTCGTGATCCAAGAGTCCGGGGACAGCGAAGCGGCCCTCAAGCACTTGGACAAATACAGCGATCAAATATGTGACAAAATAACGGTGAAAGAGACCTACGGAAAACTCCGTCTGGAGCTCTCCCAGTTCGCTGAGGCTGTCCAGGTGTACAAGGATCTCCTGACGATAAATCCAGAGAACACGACTTACTACGCTAAACTGGCGGAGGCTGAACAGCATGAGAAGCCCGAGGACACTCTGGAGATGCTCCAAAGATACGAAGAGCTCTTTCCACGTGCACTAGCACCAAGAAGACTGCAATTAAACTACGCAAGTGGTGAACAATTCAAGAAATTAGTCGATCAATATTTACGAAGGGGTTTGCACAAAGGCGTGCCACCTTTATTCGTTAATCTACGCTCGCTGTACAAGGATCAGCAGAAGGTGGATACGATACAGTCACTCTTGCACGAGTATAAAACTGCACTGAGGAAACATGGACATTTTAGTGATGCTGAAGAGGACAATCCACGTGAGCCAGCCTCAGCATTACTCTGGACGTACTACTATCTTGCACAGCATTATGATTATCTGGGTGATCATGGGAAGGCACTCCATGACATTGATGCTGCATTGTCACACACACCCACTCTCATTGAACTTTTTGTTACCAAAGGACGCATTTATAAACACGCTGGCAATGTGCAGGATGCCTACAAGTGGCTCGATGAGGCCCAGGAGCTGGACACTGCTGATCGTTATATTAATTCCAAGTGTGCCAAGTACATGCTGCGTGCTAATTTGATTAAGGAGGCTGAGGAAACGTGTGGGAAGTTCACGAGGGAGGGGGTACCACCTATGGAGAATCTTAATGAAATGCAGTGCATGTGGATACAGACTGAGGCTGCCAATGCTTATCAGAGATTGGGGAAGTATGGAGATGCGCTGAAGAAGTGCCATGAGGTGGACAGAGTAAGTTTTTTCGTTTAAAATAAAACTCTTCGAGAATTGAGAAATAATCGTTATGATTGGGAGAATTGGGAAATAAACTTTATTAATTTTGGGAGGTGGTAATGAAGGAAGTTTACACATAATGCTTCATTAAACTGGTAGAGAATAATTAAAATTTAAATTTTTACTGAAAATTCAATGAAGTTTCGGATTTTTCAGCAGCAGAGAAATGAGAATTATCCAAATTACCCTGAATTTTCTATTAATTGGGAATTTATGAATATATTTACTTGGTTTTCCCGGGTGTATATAATTCTCATGAAATTTACAATTTTCATCGACTTTTCCATACGTTTGTGAATTTTGAATGACGAAATTCTTTAAAATTTGAGCGATTAATATTCAACAGTGTAATAAAATTAATTTCTCTTCCAGCATTTCTCGGAGATAATCGAAGATCAATTCGACTTCCACACGTACTGCATGAGAAAAATGACTCTTCGTTCATACGTTGGCCTTCTGAGGTTAGAGGATGTACTCCGGTCCCATCCATTCTACTTCAAAGCTGCTAAATGTGCAATAGAAGTGTACCTCCGACTCCACGACAATCCCCTGCCCGACCCCACGCAGATCCAGGAAATCGACACCGGTGAGTCTAATTCAATTATTCCATTCCCCTCCGGAGAGTTCGAATAATACTCTCGTTGTCTTACCACCGAGACTTCGATGAAGTCGGCTCTTATTTGCGTGAGAGTGGAGTTGCCACGTCTCGAGTTAAAAATAGTGATGGAGACAACGAGCAACGGAGACGAATCCTGTCCAAGATTAACCCATGACACAGAAATTTGATCACATTTTGGATTAAGGGGATGAAAATAATTCCATTCGCCTTCCACTCCGCTTTATTTCCGAGTAAATATGTGTTTATTCATTCAGGACATTGAGTCTTACATCGACTTAACTCTACTTATACTCAATAACGCAGAGAAAACAAGCAGGAGTTCGAGCCTCTCAAATTAAAAAAAAAATGGAAAACGGCAACATTTCGTAAACTTTGAATGGACGGGTGTATATTTTAAAAATAACTAGATGACAGACATCGAGACGAATATTTTTTAAAACGAAAAATTGAAATCGGATGAAAAGTCTTTGAGATATTTGACAATGTCAATTATAGGCCACAATTTAAGATTTTTAATCCTTTTTTTTTGAAGATTTATTTATACGAAAAAATCCTACAATTTTGCGCGCACAGACGGACGTACATACAGGGATTTTCTAAAAACATCATATCTCGACATTTCATGACATTCTAAGTCGTGTCCAGGTAAAATTAGAGAATCACAAAATCCATCGATTACATTCATTTCCATTCGGAAGCAAAAAACAGGACAGATTCAATTAATTATGAAATAACACCATAGTGGGATATAAATAGTTTCACCCCTACAGTTGCGTCACATGTGTGCCTCGTATAATAAACGTAAAATCTAATAAAAAATCATTAATCACAGACGATACAAACACACAGGAGACAATGGGTATACTTCAACACAAAATGTTTCCTTTATTCACTAGTAATTAATCAATCGGTAATTGATAATTAAATTAGGTCATATTTACATGAATAAATACAAATAAAGTGACGAAACATAATCCAGAGCAATTTGCTGATACAGCAGTCGCGTATGACACAGATTAATATGAAATTCGTTGAAAAAACCATAGTATGGCATGTCTTCCCTGTCAGTCGAGTTTAGCTCTTACCTTGACAGTTAAAAAACACCTAGAGAATTTTTTTTCTTTCAAAAATCAGTGGAAAAATGATGAAACAAGATAACTCTTAAAAAATTTCAAAACCCAAAATGAATAATCTATTTTTTACCAACAACTGGACTTGAAGTTGACTCATCTCGTTTCTCCACTCCTCAACTGACTGATTTTCTCAAAATTTTCATAAGAAACCAAAACCTACAATTCTCAAACATTTCTAGGCCCTCGTCTCTGCCTCGCGGAAGCAAATGAATTGCCCCCCTGTCTCTGTGAAATAGCGTGCGGCGTCAGAAAGTAAAAATGACCGCCATCACCAGGTAATCTATACGAAAAATAAGAGCTCGGTTTACCCTGGCTCGGCTGTTCATTGTTCACCGGATCAATGAACTCGGCGTTGGGATTGATGGGTGGCCTAGGATCTCGATAATTAACAGCAATGTCACCACTGAGTGATACTGGTCTGGCTGGAAACTCTCTCTGTCCCTCCCTCTTCTCGTCCAAAGGAACGAAGCGAGTGGGTCCAGCAGGCTCTCGAATTTGTTCGCTGTACTCATCCACGGGGATGTATTGCCGGATGGGTTTCGAGACCTTGAACCTCTCGATCACCTGTTCCCACTCGTTGTCCTCTTTGGGGCTATATTCAGATGAAAACTCGGCGTCAGGATTGATGGTTGGGCTAGTGTACCGATAATTAACAGTGGGTCCAGCAGGCTCCCGAATTTCTTCGCTGAACTCATCCACCGGGATGTACGGCCTGATGGGTTCCGCAGGCTTGAACCTCTCGATCACCTGTTCCCTATCGTTGCCCTTTTTGGGGCCATATCCGGGCAAAAACTCGGCGTCAGGATTCATGGGGGGCAGGGGCTCCTGGTAATTGACCCTCGTGTCCCCCTCCAAAGAGAATGGCCTGTGTGTTTGGTCACCATAATGCACCTCAACCCTAGGCTTACTGTAAGTCTTCTGTCTTTCATCAAACGAATTCGTAGAGAACGAATTGACAGTCGAGTAATTCGGCCTCTCCGTGACACTGCTCTTACCGTAAATTGGTGTCGTTGACTTTAATCTATCTCTGTTGATCTTCCTCCCGAAATTAGTGAAATACTCCCTGGTAACGTCGTCCAACAGCCTCTCCTCCTGCTTAGTGTAATAAGCGTGCTGTGGATTTGGCGTCGTATCAACGACATTTGATCTAATCGTTGTTGTGGGATAACTCGGGGTTCTCGTTCTGTAATGACTCCGTTCTGGTTGTAATCTCTGCTCGGGAACAACCTCGGTGTTATAATCGTTATACTGGGGATCCACGTCCTGTATCTCCTCCTGCCACTCGTTAAACGTGACTTGTTTTCCTGGTTGTACTTCCTGGAGGGGTTTGTACAGCTCCTTCTGTCTACCCCGCTGGGCGTAATCTGCGGCCTCAAAACTGTACTGATAAACTGGTTTTGGTTTCTGTTGTTGAGGCTGATTGTATCTCTTTGGAGGTGGGGTTATGAAGAATGAGTGGAGATTCAATTTGGGACGCTCTGTGACGTTTTTGTAGAAGATTGGGGAGTCTGACAGCATCCGCTGGGATTGGGACCTTGGGGAGACTGGGAGGGTGGATGGGGCTGGATCCGTGTATTGGTACCTGGGGGATGATGTCTTCACCACTTGTTCGATTACTTCCACTTCCACGTCGTATTGCTGGGGTGTCCGTTGGGAGTTGGTGACGTCCACGTGGTAGTAAGGTTTCTTCGTCCGGGCTTCAGGACTCGGATAGTCTTCGATGCTTGCGGGAGTCGTCTCCTGGAAGTAAACCGGTGTTGGGGTGGTACCAGACACATCGTCACTAGCTTCCTCGTAGAAGTAATAAGACGCTGAACTTGGAACTGACGGCAGAATCTTTCGTGGTTTCGTTGTCTTCGCTGCAATCTCAATGGACTCCTCAATCGGTGATGGGGATGAAGCGTAGTAGGCAACTATTGGCGGTGATTTGAGGCCAGAACCAGTCCAACGGGGCCTCTCATTCTGGTCTTCTGTACTCGTCTCGATAACCTGATTCGTCACAATCGGTCTCACCGTGGTTATTTCCGAGATCTCTAGTGGGCTTACTTTGTTAGGAACTGATGCTGTCACCTCTACAAATGGCAGAACCTGTTTTGGTGTGTTTGTGGTTTCCGTTGAGGAACTCGTGATATTTTTCAGCTTGAATTTGTTAAGAGGTTTCATCGTAAATGGTCTTGGCTCTTTAGTTGATGATGGGCTTGAACTTGATGTGAACTTATGAGGCTTCGGATTTGATTTCCGGTGGAAATGCGTCGCTGGCTTTGCCGTTGTACTCGGGCGTTTTGGGTACTTTGTGATGTGGGATTTCGTCGTTTTCTTTTCTTCCAGTTGGGAGAAGAAGTCTGGCGGCGGGGGAAGGATTATGCCGGGGACTAGGGGGCCTGGGGGAACAGCAGTTGAGTTGTCTTGATTGTATTTGAAGCTGTAGGGGGGTGGGTAGTAAATTGATTGATCGTCCTCGTCGTAGTCTGACTGGTTACCCGGGGGAGGGAGGAAGACGGCGCCTGGGGGTAACGAGGGGAAAAAGGGGCCGACTATTCCCCCCAGTGAGAGGCCTGATTTTGTCTTTCTGTCGTTCTGGGGATTCTCCTTGGTTGTGGCATTTCGATCGGAATAGAACAGCGTCTCGTTTGCTGGGATGAGTCCGTCGAACCATTGGGGCTTGTCGGTGTCGTTGGAGCCTAGGACAGTCACTGGACCTCCTTCATTCAATTGAACCGGGAATGGCGGTGGAACTTCCGGCGATGCCGGAATCTTGACCTGCCTCTTGGGCGCCTGGAAGTCGTCGATCGGTGACCAGCCGCGTAAATCGCCCGACGGCTGCTCTTTCTCATGCTCCGGAAAGTTCCCACCTCGGAGGACTAGAACGTGATTCTCGGCCAGCCAAATTTCATCCTCATCGAGACCTCCGAGGTTCTTCGCCGTGTCCTTCGGGACTTCTGGGTTGGACAGGTAGCTGAGGATTCCTGGACGCTTTGACTTGCTCGGGTAGATCTCGTCCTGAATTAATCCGTATTTACCTTCCTTCACTTGTTGGGCGAGTGTCTTCTTCTCGTCGTCGTCATCGTGGGGCTTTTTGTTCTCCTTTCCGTTGCCGGCTGAGGAGAGGGTGAGGCCGTCGTCCCACTGGGCCTCGTCCTCCTCTCGGGATGAGGGAGTTGTGGTGATCTTCATGTGACCACCCATTAACCTAGTGGTTTTTTGGTCGGGCTTGTTGGTGACTTCGTTAGTTAGAATTGTGGAGAGTCTCACTGGGGCGTCATTGGAGTGCCCGCGGATCTCCCGGAGGGGGCGAGGGGTGTCGGATGCCATTGCGCAGGCTGATAGAACCGCCAAGTAGACTAGGACAAGCTTCTCGGAAGCTTGCATCTGGAAAGAGAGAGGTGAGAGAATCAGTGGGAATTCTATTTTCGTTTCGATTTCGTGGAGATTAGACACACCATTCATCTGATAATGAATGATTGATCGGCTGATTAGAGAGAGATACTAATGACTCTCGAATCGAGAATTTATTTGATTTTGATTGATGGGAAAATGAGAAACATGAAAGTTGAAAATGCTCTGAATTATTTGTAGATTGAATATTCAATCCCATTTCACATTAATCGATCGGATAGTGTTTATTATATCCGAGGAAAAATTAATCTTTACTAGTTTCAGAAACCTTCGCAGCGTAATCTGCACGCCACATTTTATTAATTTTCTCAGTGATGAGTGACATGGGAAAAATTTGTAGAAAAACGTCCCTTGACATGTCAACAATAATCTAATTTCAACATCTGTTCCTTATGGTTTCGTTACAGATCTCAATCTCAAACTCAATTTGACACAGCAATATTGAAAAAACATCTATCATTATCGATGAAATATCGAAAAATTTCTCTCCGCTGTTTCAGTAGATTTCGCCATTCGAGTATGAGCTCAATTATTTTTTTCATTAAGCAGTTTAGTTGATGAAATATTAGTTTCTTCCCCGTTTCCACGATAAATTTATCAAATTAGATCATTTTTGCCGATGATTCAGGCATTCATTGATCCATGATAACAGAATGTAACGTATAAAACAGCCACGCCTTTCGCTAGTCGGTGAACGTTTCTACCAGACATTCACAGGTCACTGGGAGGTATGGACCAACGTCGTCTGTGGGGGGGCAACATAATGACGTTTGAGTATTTCAGACTGAAAATTCAAACCCATGAGATACCTGCAGGCGTGTTTGCACGTTTCTACGTGGGTCTACGTTTCGTGAGATGCATTAGACTAGAGGTACTGATGTTTGCCATGGTTATTCGAGATACCGTATCACGGAAGTTGAATGGTCTGAATGAACGGCATTAACGTTTATTTGCCCTGGCTTCAGTCTACGTTAAATTGAATGCACCACGTCAAAATTCTATTCCAGGGATTAACTGAATGTGTAATGAGAGAATTTTAATGGTCACGTATCGTTTACTAATGAGGGCTTTCATTAATTTGGGTAATTAAAGGGGAGGAGTTGATGATTGATTAGTGATGGATAGTCGAGTTCGTTATTTCGTAAAAAAAAACATTGCCGTTTATTTTCAGAGGAGAATGTTGGGAAACTTTTTTTTGTGGGAAACGATCTGTTACAAAATTTGTTATTACATTTTTTCCGCAATCTGTAATAATTATGAAAATTTGAACTGTTCGCCGATCCACAAAATGTTCTGCTAGATTAATCCATGAAATTCCTTGCAAAAAATGGCTGCAGAACAATTCATAAATAAATCAACGCTAGCTTATTTTCTGTCTCAAGAAATATTACATTACCCCGAGAGAACAAAGTTGATAAATAAAGTAGTAAAACCCGGAGCAAAATTAGATACGAGATCAGGCACGTGACTCTGCCACGTTTTCACCACCTTTCCCACCGCGTGAGGTCCCTTCAAGGACACCATGTACTTTTCCAATTCACATTTTACAATAATGGAGGAAGTCAAATGTAGGAGATACAAAAAAAAACATCGCCAAACAGATCAAACCGCTCATAACTCAATAACTACAATCAACCAGTCGATGTTATTAAAAATAATCACAACGCTCGATCGATTGTACTTCCGGGGGTGTTTTCATTTCATCTCAATGACGATAGAAATTCTCTCGCACTTTCTCGGATCGGATGTACTCCACACCTTTAATTTCAGTTTGGCTATTTCCGTATGTCCGCCCCTCATCTCCCCCCCCCCCTTCCCCTCTCGGAGATAATGTCACGGTATCTTTCTTTATCAACTTAAAAAGGAAGTTTACATTTTATCCTAAAAACTTTCTATTTGAATTCAACATACACCGCTGGTATTTTTTCCCACGGGAATGAGAATTGTGTTGAGAAGAGCACTTGCATGTTTTCGCAAACATTGAAATGAACTTTATCCTCACCTCGTCGTCCAAAAAACACACACATGTGAGTACGAAGAATTCAAATGAGGAAGTGAGAATACTGAAATGAGAATAAAATGGGGGGAAAAAAAAATTTAAAAATGGGAGTTTTAGGTGACTCTGGGTGTATTCACGGTTCGTTTCACTTTTCCCATTTTGTCCACCCGCGGGGTCCAATCTCGGGACTCTCTCACGCGAGTTAGTATGGTCCCAGTTAAAAGTATGTGCTCGGGGCGTGTACGTTGGGTGAAAAAAATGAAAATGGTTCGTTGCAAAATCAGAATTGATGGTTGGAATTGGGTTTGTCGGCTTTAACGGAATTGATACACATTTTTTTTTATTGATCTAATGGATGTATGGATAACAAAAAGTGGTTGTAAAGGATACCGGAATGAACGTGGAGAGAAAAATTCGTTGAGAATTACCCCTGAATTTATAGGAATTTTCATTAAAATGAATTTTTATTACATTTCAACTATCGAGATGAATCACTCCGGTTGAATACAATTCCCTTGAATTCCTTTCAGCCTGTCAACATCAATAACTGGGACACTTTAACATTCGGACATCTATTGTTCCATTCGTTCTTTCGTAATTTTTTTTTCCTCGCCAACGGAATCTATTAATTTTGATTAAAGATAAGTGTTGGCCATTTCGATGCTTTATTTCTTAATGTGTCTTTCAATGATCGAGCACATAATCGTTTAGAGGTGATCATTTTTTTGGGCCCATTGTTGTCAGTCGGTTTTAATCACTTCTAATAAACCCCTCGGGGGCGTATCCTTGGACCTTGCACTCTATTCACTGCTGAGACGACGGAAAAAAATGAATGATAGTCAGGGAAAATAGAGGAGAAACAAGAACGAGACTGATTTATAAGAACGGGACAGGAGCACATGAGAGTGAAAGGCCAGTGTGACCCAGGGTGTGTCTGGGCAGTTTCAACACTTTTCACTTGCGCTACAATTTTTTTTTCCCCACCTTTTGTACTTCACCCGCTTTTTGACATTACACTGGGGTCCCCCTCAATAAACTAACGATGAGATTATACCTATTATAGGCATGTGGAGCGTGGAACGAGTGACGAAAAATATTTGTTAGGTTTTACAACGAAATTTCCATTTCTAATGGTCAATAATTCTTATACATTTTGTTACGCATAAATTGGGTATTGCGAGTGAGTTATGTGGCTTTGAGAGCCCGACTGGTTTTCAATAGTAAGTGGAGTTTACGAAATACTCCACTTTGTCTATTTATTTTTGAGTTCTCACAGACGATATGAATACAACTGTCAAATCGTAGAAATTGTCCGGCCAAAATGTCTTATATAAAAAGGGGATGTCACACGCTTATTCCTAAATATCTGAAAGAGAAATCGCATACATGATGATGATGATACTGATTTTGTGGATAATATTGATCTTACTGATGATGTTGGTGATTGCCAACGGGGTATGTACACGGAGAGAAAAATTCAATAAAAATTACCAGAAAAAAAACGTAAGAATTACGTCTCGAAACGTAATCCGCGAGCGAAGTAAAATTCAATAAAAAGTGTGAGTCGGAACTGAAATTGTACGAATTGCCACGTGAATTCTACGATTTGTTCCGTAAAAATTAACCAGCCGTCTGATGATTCACCGCTGTGGGGAAAACAAGTCGTTCCGTAATTTTTCCCCAACGATTGAGAAATTTTACGGAACGGAACGTAGAAATAACTCACCAACTTCATAAAAATTGTTGCACGTTCAAGAATTTTTGATTTTTGAGGCACAATAAGTCGGCAAGTTTCTGTAAGATTTTACTTTTTCGGAAAAAATGAAAATTCACTGAACGTTTCAGATTTCTTCTCTTCCATTCCTATAAAATTTACCGAAAAACGATTCCCCATTGCGGATTAGGTGAATTGATCCGTAATTTTTGCTGAATATTTCTCTCCGTGTATTCATTCTCAATTGAAGTTTTCAAGGATTTCGACGAATTTTTTAAGGACTCTTAATAGAAGTTTCGATGGATTTCTGTGGAAAATCATTCGCTTTCTAATGCAAGTTTTCATAGCTTTCGTCGTATCCCCTATTGACTCTCGATGGACATTTCCATTCCTTATCAATAAAAAAATAGTAGATTTTCAATAGAAGTTTTCATCAGTTCCCACGAATTTCTTCTTAATAATACTATAGATATTTGTATACGTGAAAGAACATTTTGATTCCAATCAACTTCAATAATAACGTGATGAATCATATAAAATCTATCAAATTGTCAAGCGCGCCGAGCGCGCCTTCGATCTCGTTTTCTAAAAGAAAGTGGATTTTTTTTTTTTAATGATCATGGTCTGACGAGTGCGTAGATTATCTACTTATGTCAATATTAGTCTTCGCAGGACATTAAGTTAGGATCAGAATTGACTCAAGGCAAGGCTCAATCAGTCTCGAAGATTTGAATGCAATTCAAGATGCAAAAGATTGAATTCAACGACAACCGACATAATTCCTAGCAATTCTGTAATTTTGGTTTCGACTTTCGTGTCTGTAAATGTTTCTACCACTTAAATTCCACCTGTTATTGAGCTCTCACGTGATGATCAACCTGGTGAATCACGAGGGACTAATTGCAGCGTTAATTACCCATACAGCAGAATTTCAGTATCACGACCGAGGAATTATGTCATCGTTTCGATTAAATCTGGCTAAATTTATCTTTCTTCCTCTCAGACAGTATTTCGTAAACATAAAATTAATCGGTAATGACGTAGTTTTCTTTTAAAAGAATCAGTGAATGCTCCGCGTTGAGCCAAAAATAATTCGCGGCTTCGTGTGAATTTTTACGTTTTTTTTAAAGTCCATTGTGGAACTTGTAGAACTGGAGGGCATTTACTTTCGTTGGCTAATCATCCGGAACGCCAAATACACCAGACAACTTCGCTGGTAGTTGTTGAAAATAATGACAAGTACAGGGGCTTTAAAACCCTCAATCAGGAATACTCCGTCACAGATGATTGGATATTGAAATTCTATCGAGTTGTAAATTTCACATTCATTCTTCTAAATACGTAGTGTATCGCTATTCTCATTTCCGTTCGCATTTCAAGCGGAAAACATCATTCCCAAATATGATAAAATGTCCTTATTTGAACAGCTAATATTTGACATTAAGATTGAAGAGGGAATAGATGAGTCATGAAAATAATTCAAATGTTCTTGAATTGAGGGAAATAGTATGATGGGCCGAAGTGAATAAACTTGTAGCCTTTATCGCGAAGGAGAGTGCATACATGTGGGTACTTCGGACAGGGTAGCGATCAGCATTTAGAAAATTTACACTCGTGCATTCTAGTCTTATATCATTGTTTATTGTATAACTTTCCCCACTCGATACACTTGATGCTACACTTTCTAGGTGGGTAGCGTGAGTCAACGACTAACGCGTCGTAAAAATATTGAGTCCCGTTTAAGGAACTTCCTATTGTATGAACAAACTCACGCAGTTGTTTTCAAAGTCTTTTGGTCATGTCAAGTTTCATTGAGTTTGAAGTAGAAATTTTTGCGCAATTAAAATTATCTCGCAGAGTGGTTCATCAATTTCTTCAATCTCATATTAACAATTAGTGTCTAATTACCAATGGAATTCAACAAAATTACCTCTTCCATAATAATTTCTACTACTCCTACAACGTATAATCAACGAATCCACGACTGAAAATTGAGGTGTATTTCTCCTTGAAAGATGGATGAAAAAACCAACTAGACAACGGAGCGAAAAAAATTGCCAGGAATTACGGTGTGAATTACTCGGAATAAACTTATGGAGACGATTGAGTGGAATACCTTGGCATTGACCGGGTCTCAGCAGCACGCTTCAGCTTGCATAATGTGCTCGTCTCGTTTCATCCCGCGTGATCCCCTCAGGGGGTTACCACATTCACCTCTTCTTCCTTCATTTGACTCACTCACTCTCACTTTCAATTGACCTGTCTCTGGCTACTTCTCACTTCAATCATTCAACATACACGAAGCTATCTCCAGCCATCTCAAGTTGATGAGGCGAGTGGCCACTTGAACTCGAGTTAACAATCCAATTGCCACTTGCAAATCACTCAAACTCAATTGTTCGGGTCTTGTTTATGCAACTGTTGCATTGGGGAGGGGGGGGGGGTAATGATAATTATTTTCGCATAATTTCAACGACTTCTCATGCTAATTACTTTGTTAATATTTTTGGAACTGATAGGTCTAGAAAAAAAATTATACACGGAAAAAAAAATACTTGAGTTGTGTATAAAATGTACTTGATTCAAGTATATTATTCTTGATTCCAGTTTAAAATATACTTGATTTAAAGTAGCTCTACCCTTCGGCCGGGCCACGCTGTACTTTTGGATATTTTCAGTTTTTAAATTTTTCAACTTAATTGCATGGAAAAAATTTGACAAAATTCATACCCAGTCAGTATTATCTAGATTAAATTTCACAAAATATTGATATTTTTTCAAACATTTCCCTCTTATAAATAAATAATAAAACTTGTTTGCAAAACGGTGGATTATTTTTTGTGAGGTGTCAAAAAAATTCTTGATTTTTTCACATCTAATGAAAAAAAATTCAGATTAATCTTTGATTTTCACATAAGACACTGGGTTAAATCCTGATTTTTTAATATTTCTTCTTTGAAGAACTAAAACGATAAGTAAATTGAGAAAAAAAGTATAATTCCGAATCTAATCGAGTTTTCTGCAATTTTTTTGCAGTTTTCAATAATCTTTGAATTTACCGTAAGGGTAGAGCTACTTTAAGTATATTATTCTTGATTCTATTATATCTTATACTTGAATCAAGTATATTTTATACTCGAATCAAAAATAATATTTTATATTCAATTCAAGTTTTTTTTACGTGATACTGCATTACAAAAAAAATTGTTTCAACATTTTCTCGTAAATCCACTTGTATCGCGGATTTCAGCGAATTAATCTCGAAATTGTGCTAATAAAGTCTAGGTTACTTTTTCCAGCTTCAGATTTTAGCTGTTGCGAGAGACCTTGAAAATTGATGGCACCTACGAGTTCACGTGGGCGGCACCCCATATTTTATGCCGATCATTAAGATTATTTCATGCAAATGGGAATGAAAATGGAGTACCGTCGAAACCGGTTCTGATCACTCTGCTTTTATCGAGACAATTTTTTTAGTTCTATTTTTCACTGGACACCGGACAGGCACACCAGGCTATAGACAAGGTTAACGTCCCAATTTCAACTCCAGAGCAATTATTCCCCACCTTGCAATCGAACACTCACATTCCACAACGGACTGCTAATCGAATGGGCTTTTGTCGACATATGTGTTTCTCGTGTATTTCGTAAATCACATTCGCTAGATCATGTGAATAGCTCTACTAAACATTGTCGGGTTTACGTGACATTGTCAAGTTTTGTTTGACTACTTGGTCTCTCTCTCTCTCTCTTTCTCTCTGATTCCTTTCGCTGGAAATTTCCGTCAGCAATCGGATTTTGTTTGACCTCATCAATTGGGGAGTTTGAAGGAAAACCAGAGGCTTAAGTTTAACGAACTATGGGAACAGACTCAATATTTTTGGCCACACAATTTTCAGAAGACGATGGCATAATTTTAAAAAAATGTAAAAACCAATTTCTCCCACGGAGAGAAATGTTCAGTAAAATTACGGAACTGACAGTTCGCTCACGGATTACAGAATCGACTCAGAAAATGTAAGTAACGGTATCGTAATTTTTCACAGGATATTCAGGTAAAAATTACGGAACGCTCTGAAAAAATTCCGTGATATATTAGGTAAAAATTGCGTGACAGTTCCGTAAAATTTCTTACAACCACATTTCGCTCCGGAATTATGGAAAAGATACGTAATTTTTATTGAATATTTCTCTCCGTGCAACCAATTTTCAATTGCATTTCCTCTACAATGTGGATTAAATAATCCTATCAAGCATTGTGAAGTGTACGTGACATTGTTAGATAATGCTTAATCACTCCTTTCCCCTGGAAAAAATCCGTCAATCCTTTCTTTGATTGTTTAAATCAATTGATTCGTGACTTTGAAGGAATTCCGTGTTTTCCTCTCCATATTTGGCCTTCGTGTTTTTTGTGGCGTGTTGCAATCGACAACTACTGTAATTTTCACTTGGATGTTAATTCTACGACTGAGTGTGTGAATGTACCTCGGACAATAACGTAAAAATTAATGTGAGGGAATTTTCAAATTTTTTTACCGAGGTGAAAGACATTATTTTTACAAAATGTTGGTTCGTGCATGGATGGAGAATAATATGGGAAAATAGTGGGTGATAATAAGAGAAGAATGCAACATTGGATGTTGGTGGAGGTTTTGCCGATTCCGTTGAATGTGAATGAACCTTCGAGTATTCTTTTGTTGCTGTTGAAATTATAGAAATGATTTTCTACTCAGGAATTCGCACAAAAATAATTATTCCATTAATTTTTTTTAGTTCATAAAATTCTCTGCAAAAAGGTTTCTTGACATTCATCTCCCATAAATTAATTTTGACTTGAAGAAAAAAGAGTTCGTTCTTCTTATCTTATCAATGACCGGAATTTTCTCAACTTTCCAAAGAAACATTCACCACCGAGCGATGTGTTGATTTCTCGCACATCCAGCAAACGAATTTATTTATTATGCTGAGATTGACATTAATGTCACAATCAGATTTATAGTTTTGTTCCTCAATTGATACCGTTTAAATTCACCGTAGACGCATTCCCACGCTCGCACTGACCCCCGCGGTTGCCCTCCAGTGATTTAATAGCCGGCGACGAACGTCTCTCTATCCCCCAATCAAAACTTAAAACTCACCGAGCAAGCATGAACTCAATGATACACCTCTAATGCATTTTGCGGTGGAGGTCGGAGCCAAGGTTTTATCGTTTCTCGCCTCTGTTCGCCTCGCCCCCAACTAGATCCATAATAACATTTATTATTATTGCTAACCAGATACAACAGTTAAAGATCATTTACTTCGCTTTTTCATCTGATTGGTGAGTGTCGGGTTTTGAAGGAAAACTGGATTATTGTGTGCTGATTCTCATAATGCTGATTGTAATTGCCAATGCTGGGAGAAAGACTGGAGATAGATGCAAAAATTTCATAGACATGTCTTATTGATTATCTCGGCAGCTAGTGGGTTTCAACAAAATGCCAAAGGATCTGTTGGAATCGAATTTTATGAACTGAAAATGGAGTTTCTTCTCATTGTTCTTCGAAACCCTTTCCCTCGTAATATATACCACGAATTTCTATGAACCGAATCCCCATTAACTCATTAATTAGATTTTTTCTCTTGAGATGACAAATGTTTTTTGAGATGTACTTTAGTTATATCGAGAAATTCGTGGCTTGAAAATTACCAAGCGCTCAATATCTCACACTGAGAAAAAAAAATCTTACGCCAAGAAATTTTATACTTGTCCGAAGGATGAGGACAATCTGTTCATATCAAGAAATCGAGTTCTCAAATCAATTCAAGTGGCTTTTGCATTAAAATATTTTAGAATTGAGGTTAAAAAAACTATTAAATGAATTAATTCAATTTTACTTGGTTTGAGAAATCGCTTTTTTATCGTCAAGAAATTGTCCTCGTCTTTGAGACAAGTACAAAATTACTTGACAAAAGTTTTTATTTCCTCAGTGTAATCTATTTTACTCTGGAAAATTTTCAAGCCAGAAGTTTCTTCATATAAGTGAAGACGTATTTCTTAAAAACCTTTGCTTTGGTCAGTGTAGAGGTGTCTTATTGAATATTTCAGGGGCTAGTAGAATAAAAAAAAGCCAAAGGATCTTTTGCAGTCGAATTTTCCTAAAGAAGAAGACTAAAGAAGAAGTTTTTTTCACATTTTTTTTCAAACCCTTTTCCTCCGAAAATATCTCCGAAATTCCTATGATCCTGGTCTCCATCAATTGCTCACAAATGCTGAATCATGCGAAGGTGATTGATACACACTAGTTGAATGGAATGAACACAACAATAGATTTTTTTCGTGTTCACAATGGAACGAATAAAAGTCCATGTGTGGACTTTCACTGTTTCGAAGAATGAAAAAAAAATGAATTATGTAAGATTATGAATAACTGCTAACTTCCCCAGAAGCACAATAATTCAGTCTTCGAGTTTTTTGTGACTCCCCCACCCGGATTTTCCGGATTCCAACTGTCGATGGGTATAATTATCGGTGGAATTGAAAGACTCATCCATTCCTCACAGCCTCATCTTCCTTTTAATCCTCAATTAGAGTTGGTTTTATCACAAATAATCCGCGTTGGACGGTGTAATTGAAACGAGAGCGCTTCTCTAGAAGACTTAATGGCATAATTACTCGAGCGTCGGTAGTTGAATGACAAGTAAAGAGGATATGGTGAATCGAGTGAAAAACAGTGGTAATCACTCGGATGGATACAATTTGTACTCTATCTTCATTAAGTGGCTCGACAGGTGGTCTCACATGATTAAAAACAAATAGACTCGGACAGGAAAATAATTTTCAAACCTCAAAGAAACTCATTTGGGATTGTAAATTAATCCTGCGGTTATCGAATTTGTGAAATGAGATGAAGTGGAGATTTTCGTAAAGAGTATTTTGAAAATTTCGTCAAAATCAGTAGTTTTAAGAAGAAAAGTCAAAAAATGATTTTTGTAGTTCTTGAAATTCTCTACAACAAAGGTTTTCGCACATTTTTTCCCAGAACTACTAGTTCCTGAGGTATTACCAAAATAATAATCTGAAATTTTTCTGTCGCAAGTATTTTTGCGGGGGAAGTGAACATTTTCATTCGCAGTAAATGTTTTCTGATAAAATTTTTAAAACTCCTTCCGAAAATATTTTTAGAATGACTGTTATCACTTCACAATAGAATTACAGGCATAATTAAGACAACTTAAAGTTAATGCTTTGCAACTATTTGAGTTTTACATTTTAAGTCATACTAGAAGCATAAAATTACATTTTTACAGTCATTTTGATGACCTCATTAGTGACAGTAAATACGTGTACCTCAGATCTAAAAATATATTCTTTAAAATCCCATTGAATTTTTTTTTCTCATTGTAATATTCAAGAATTTTACAATTGCAAGAGTCGTTTCCGTTTGTCGAGTTATTCAGAATAGTCACCATGAAGCGAACTCAATTACACCGTCCACTTGCCCTCTCTTTTTCATTGAGGGAAAAAAAAAAAAAAAAAAACGACAAGAGTGAAAGCATTGTGGCTACCTCACGACAGATGCAAATGAACAAGTCTCATTAAGAAAATTCAATTCGATTCAATTGATCACGAGTAATTAAATACGTGGATTTATCCAGATGATCAGACAAATGCGTGAAGCTGTTGAACGGAAGTCCCAGTGGGAGGGGAGGATATTTGAAAAATCGCTTTTCGCAATTGGTCCAGTTGTCTAATGGCAGCCGGAAATCGGGAATATTATTTTAACGAGGTGTACTAGAGATCGATCGGTTTCGCTCATGGTTTTTTTTTTATTTCCGTTACTCCTGGAGATATACGTGTGTACGCGGCTAAATGTTGCTGATGTATCGTGAAAGCATTTTCCAATGGGCGCAGCGACGACGCGTGCAGACTAAATGTTTAACTTCCGGCTGTGTTCACGGAGGCAATTTCAATGATGTGGATAAACAAGGGCTTTTCGGATATTTCAGTTTTTTGAGAAAATTTCGTATTTATTCAGCGCGACATGTTGATTGGAAAATTCAGAGAATTTTCATTTAAATTATTAAATCATTTTTTCATTCAATAATTATTTTTCATTCCGCATAATTTATTTCCTGCGAAGCCAATTTTTATTATCAAAAAATATTTGATGACCGTAAATTTTCCAATTCCCCACAGCACTGACTTTCCAATTCACCGGTTTCCTAAATCCCAAAAAAACATGACAAAAATCTCATAACTTCACAAGCCGGGGGCTTCTTCCGAATGCCTTGTTCCCCTGTGAGCTCTCTCTTCAAACCCCTGATCACTTCCCAAGAAATAAAACCCAAGTAAAAATTAATAAATAAAAAAAATCCAAAACTTGAGAAAATCACTCACGATTGATTGATCGATCGATATGTGAAGTGATCGATGGTATACCATCAGCTTGAGTCTCAGTGAGCGATCACTTTTCTCAAAAAAAAAAAAAATTCTCCAAAATTATCTCGTTGCACTGACGACAGGAATTCCCTCGGATACGAGACAAGTGTTACACCGGAGCGGATCCTTTAGGATTGTTTCTTCCTCGACTCGCTTCCATGATGCAACTGGTCAAGCGCAAAGATGCACCCACTGCACTGGGTCTGTTCCACCGGCCCATGCGCAACCTCTACCTCCCCCGAGCCTCGAACAGACACACATACACACGCACGTGGGGAAGAGGAAAAACCAGAAGAAACGACGGATTTAAATTATCCACCACTTCTCTATATTTCGAGAGTAGACTTCACCAGCCCGACAAGTCCCTCGAGTTTGACTGAGTCGTGATACTCCGCGTGTTCTCCCGGTCTCCAGCTACCCCACCATCCCCCTCCCCCTTGCCTATTCACATGGTATCCCCCTTCCAGTTTGAGGAAAAGTCACGGCTCACACTAGACCCAGCAAGTGCATTAATGATTTATTTATTTATGGGGCTATGTTATTCGGATCCTTGTGGTTCTGATTTTCTTTTTCTCCCAGGTGGAAGCTTTGTATTTTTCGGACTTGGAAATCCGGGTTATGTAATTTTGGTGGGAAATGATGCAGAGTTCGTCGAGAAAAATTAAGGAATTGAAAAATTAGAGGGTCAAGCTTGTGATCCTTCACGGAGAGAAATATTCAATAAAAAATCCGTACCTTTTTCGTAATTCCGGAAAATTTTACGAAACTGACGTGTAGTTTTTACCTAAAATCACGGATTTTTTTCAGAGCATTGCGTAATTTTTACCTGAATCTCCTGTGAAAAATTACGAGACCGTCACTTGAATTTTCTGAGTCGATTCCGTAATCAGTGAGCGAACTATGAGTTCCATAATTTTTATTGAAAATTTCTCACCGTGTTGTTGTCACTCGCACAAGGATCAAAAGGATCAAGGCTCGAATTTCGAATTTTTCAATTCCTGACGCATCTGATTATATTATTATCATCGGAGAGGTGAATCAATCAGTTGAGTTTTCATCAAATGTCAGACTTTCTGATCATCAATCTTCACATTCTGTCTTGAAAAATGACAGGATTAGAGGCAACTGACTAATGACTTCGTTTACAATTCATAAAATTCTCGTGAAAATGTCTCTTGACAATAGTTTGTAAACTCACTAGTTTCAGATGTTGACAAAATAATCTCCAAATCCTGAACTTGTCTCCTTCACGATTTCTCCACTGGATCACAAAGACAATTTTTGGATGAATGTCATTAATGAAATCGTAAACACTCAATATCACTTGTCCACTTCAAACTAATTGCTTATTATCATGAAGTATTAACGTCAGTCGTAATGAATTTATCGGTCGGTAGAAAGTTTCTTGTGCGTTTCGAGCTTCTAAATAAATGATTCTACTTCACTATTTCATCAGTAATCGACCCCAATGCTCAATGCATCATTTTAATTAATGAGGAGTCATTTCGATTTCCACTGGAATTGTCTCAGGCAAATTTGATGTATTAATGCAGCCATGAAACCGCTGGGAAAATACGTTGTGTTTCTCGCTGAATGATATTACAATAGAGCGACACGAATAACTGATACCCATCAATCAGTCTCACCACGCGCACCAATGAATCACATCTCTGAATAGAAAATCATTCATTGCGCTGCATCTCGCGAAGGACACAACCAAAACACACACCTCCAATGTGAATACTAAAACTCGGCTGGATCGATTGATCCCTATTTTCCCGGAAAGGCAATTCTGATGGTGTAGAATTCCATTCCACCAGTATTCTTGGTATTTTCACTTTGAATAAAAGATTGACTTCCCTGGAAAAAATATTCGATGGCAAGATATTTTTTTGCACCGAAGTGGAAGATTGAAGTTTTATTGAAATTTCTTCTCAAATATCACTGACACTAGGAAGTCTCCAATGAAAATTTATATTCACTCTTGACAGATTCTTCTGAATAATCCTATAAAAATTCATTTCCTCACTATTCTTGGTATTTTCGCTAACGAAATGTAAAAAAAACTGATGAATTTCTATACAGCAGTTCCTTTCAGAAATTTTGAAAACTTTTAGAAGACAAAATTTTATTCTGCAGAAACGCTTTGGACATTGAATTTAAAAAAGAATATTTGAGATATTAGCGATTCCCGAGAAGTGAATTGTTGTTGAATTAGTTGGGATCGTGATGTTCGGGATAAAGTATTGAAATACAGCGCAAATGCGACGGGCAAAGGAAGCGAGAAACTGAGTTACAGCGATAAATGACTCAATTTCGGGTAGACCCGGGGGTGAAAGCCGACGGAGGGAAAATAGGAAGATAGAAAAGTGGAGAAATTGGATAGTAAAGGACATTGACTGATAGTTCGTTTGATTAAATTATGGAGATTGGAAGGAATCCTCAGTAATTACCAACGATGACGAAAACCCCAGCGGTGACGCAGAGTCCTGGAAATTCTAGCCAAAGAAACTATGAGAGGAATTGCTCCGACGTCACTAGCATTTTCATTATTATTTTTTGCACAGACCTGTTTAATGGCAAATCCAGTGGGGAATTCTGCATCGGTGGTAGCGTTCATTCATCTTATAATTCTCAACAAGGTGAACTGAGTCATCGGGCAAGGTCGTGATGATACTCAGCTCCCAATCGGGTGTTCTTCGAAAATTAAAGATGAGAATTGAGCACAGTCATCGCGTCGTCTACGTCCTGCGTTTATTTCGAGATCATGCGTATCCATTTTGGCGCAATGTCGCAGTTTTTCCGTTACTGAACATCTTGGGGTTATTTTTAATCGTGAATTGATTTTTCGGGAAATAAGTGAGTAACAAGATCAACTCCGATGTGAGAACATTTTGTTGAAACATCGCGTGATGAAATTTCAAAAGTTCTGTGAAGTATCAAGATTAATTTTCTTTGTGCATTTCACTTTGTCGACTGTTAAAAATTTTTGGCTATTAAAAAATTACGAATTTCACTGAATTTTCAGTGAAATCTGAAATTTCCTTTTTTTTCAAAATTGTATTTTGCATTCACTCATCTGGGCTTCAAAAAATCATTCTCTCGACCGAAGATATGCTCGAGGGACATCGTAAATGGAGATTGAATTCAAAATCACACAGCGAGAAGAAAAATCTTCCCCCGGATATCCGATTTTCTATAAAAATTCCATTTCCCCCCGATTCTCCAGTTTTTCAGATGCAAAGTACTCTCCTCCACTATCAGATAATCAATATTCTCTCGGGGATGGATACAAAGTATGTGTATTCACCAGAGAATAGAAAAAAATTTCTGTCGCATAATGAAAACATTCGTATTTCATCAAATGGATTTAGCTTAAATATGCATAAACTCGAGAATTTAAATTCAAAATGGTTTTTCCTCACGGTCCTCGGAGTTTTTACAGTTTGAAGAATGAGTGAAAGCAGCGTGACAAATTCATGGCAAGGTGAAGGATCAGGCGTTCACCCATTGTCTCCCCGGCCAGCGATGAAGAAAATGCTGTTTTTATTTCCCTCCCCCCTTTAATTTTTTTTCACACTACTCGTTAATTCGTCCCCAAGAGCAGTCGGTTGAGTTAATGCACTTAGTAATTAACTGAATCTCAGCTATTCTCTTCGTGTGTATGAAACACCCATTGTGTTCAGTTTGATATCCATTATAAAGCGATTCAGCCTTGCGAGTAATTCACACTTGCCGAGAGTGCAAGTGAAAAGAAGAAAAGTCATTCCGTATTTTTTTTTTTCTTTCTGTCGTTCTTCCTGTTACTTTAGCGCTGAGAGTATTCCTGAGGTTTTTATTCAATGCGGTTTTAATTAGAAACACCCGGGGAATTGGAGAATCAGAGCGGTTAAATTTTCAAGATCATGGATTTTCAACGCTTCCCACTATCTGACGATCTCGATGTTATCCTCTGGTAAATGGTGTCTAGACCACAAGGTAGGGAAATTTCGCTCTCACTCAGGAAGCATTCAGTGAACTACTGAATGGCTTTTTTATATTCAATCTGCGATGTCCATGGAAATCAGTGGCTGATCGAGGAATTCTTTTTTCACTGAGAGTCAACAGTTGGGAGTCGCGGTAGCGTATCGGCCAAGGATTTTTTTGACTCCGACTGTCCAAGATCTTAGGCCGAGTGCTACCTGGTATGTATACACAAAGAAACTCACTTCCACTACCACCGAATCAGGTCCATTTAATAGAATGAAAACGAGACGAGCTGCGTAAAAATACCTTTAGTTACATTATATGAATCGGCTGTCTCCGAGCCCTAAGGGCAAGCATTCTGTTCGAAATTTGCTAGCAGTATTGCGAACAATTATGTCTTGAGTGAGAGCGGCAGAGAGAGAATATCTACTTGCTGATTCTTACACTGTTAGAAAATGACTCTTTAAATTTCAAGTAAAAAATCTTCAAATTTTCAATGAATATTGATATTGATATGGAGATTTATTGAGATTTATATGTCAGTTATTTCAGTTTTATATTCTTTAAATTTCTAACAAAGAATACTTTACATGGAATTTCCATTGGTCTTGTTATTAATAAATCAGTCAATTTTCTTGAATATGCAACTTTTCTTCTGAATTTTCAATCTGTTGAAAATTCAGTTAAATATATCGCTTAATTTTCACGATGGGTTTGAAAATCCAAATTGTCCCTGAAAATTTAATTTTCAATAGATTGAGGTTTCAACAAAGTTGTTGCCTAAATTAACTGAATCGCCAATGGAGAAATAGACAGGAATTTCATATAACTTTGTCGTTGTTAAAAGTCTCAAGCTTTTTTACTTGAAATTTCAAGAGTAATTTTCTAACAGTGCACCAGTTGACCTATTTCGCGCAGACCCAGGGTGAATAGCGTCGGACGGAGAATGGAAAAATAGAAAAGCAGAGAAATTCGATAATAAAGGACATTGACACTTACCGTTCCTTGATTGAATTTCGAGAATTGGAAGGAATGCTCAATGCTTGCATGGAGTTTGTTCTCCGTGCTGGTCTCTGCGGAGGGATCTTCAGCGGCCGATGGATCGTTGATCAACAGTCGATTCAAACTGACAATTTCCGCGTCTTACTCCCTTTTTATCGTGAAAAACGCATGTTGGAATGGGTCACCGGTGTTTTTTCTGTGTCCAACTGAAACCCTCTTAATTATTGAGCTTTTTAAGGCAATTTGGGGATTGGTCACGGTAGCTCTTCTATCCCTTCCCTGATGCCGCTGATTGGTGCTGTTTACGTACCATTAGTTTTCGACAGTTTCATCCGGACTTACGTTGTTCCCTCCAAATTGTACGAAGGGGGGACCCACGCAACTGCTTCCAATTCTTGTATTACGAAGGAGGCGAAAACTGGTCTAGAAAAAATTTCTTGGAATTTCAAAAGTCAAAATTTGGTTTCCCTACATGCATAAATTTTTCGGTATTCACAGCGCGCGGGG
>NW_021680419.1:1391260-1395505 GCF_001412515.2 Diachasma alloeum
GGGGGGGGGGGGGGTGCAAATCACGTGAAAAGTGCAGTCCAAGAAGCATTTTTAAGGTGACACCCGAAAATGACGTTTCGTCTTGAAATACAACCCAGAATCTATTGCGTTTAATATTTTATCAATAATGGAAAATAATATTCTATTGATGATATTTCTCTACCACATTAGTGGCCAATTTAACAAAAAAAAAAAAAAAATTTGTTGACTTCTGCAATCTATAATGGTGCACAAACTATTTTTTAATAGCATTTTAATGTTGAGTAATTAAAATCACATTCTGATGATTTTTCTTGACGATAATCGAGTTAAACGCATTTTTTATTACTTTGTTATTGGATGATGGTAACAACGTCAAATTTCATCATATTTAATTACATTTTGTAGCAAAAAGTATTTCCCGTTTTGTTTGTCATGATTGTTTTGCTCCACTCTTCCATTGCACCCTTATGACCGCACGAAGAGAAAAATTCAACAGAAATTACCAGAAAAAAATGTGAAAATTACGTTTCGAAACGTAATCCGGGAGCGAAGTGAAATTCAATAAAAAGTGTGAGTCGGAACTGAATTTTTCCCCAACGATTGAGAAATTTTACGGAACGGAACGTAGAAATAACTCACCAGCTTCATAAAAATTGTTGAACGTTCAAGAATTTTTGATTTTGGAGGCACAATAAGTCGGCAAGTTTCTGTAAGATTTTACTTCTTCGGGAAAAATTACGTGACCATTTCGTACTTTGTTCGGTGATGAACCTGAGAATTCACTGAACGTTTCGGATTTCTTCTCTTCCATTCCTACAAAAATTGTCGGAAAACGATTCCCCATTGCGGATTACGTGAATTGTTCCGTAATTTTTACTGAATATTTCTCTCCGTGCGTTTTTCGTAGTCAAAGAATGAAATCACTTTGGTCTGGAAAACCGAGAAAAGCCCGGGAATTTCGAAGAAACGTTTCACTGGACACCCTGAATAACTCCGATTTCCACCGAGAATTTTAAAATTAAGTTTAGTGCATTAATTATAAATTTCACGGTAATTCTGCAGTTATTGACGCCAATGCACAAATAGATTGCTGAAAATTATGTGATTGAAAATCAGTAGATAAATTCTCTGATGGATTGACGCTACTTCCGCAATTAAACATCTTGCCAACACAATGTAGTCTACACATTTATCAAAATGAATCTCATTTGTCCACTTTCCACGACTTTCCTCAACCTCTGTCTCCGCAACACTCATCTCATCCCCTCCTATGATCATTAGAAATTTCAATCGGATCGACATTAGGTATTCCCCGCGCCGGTTTCATGTCTCTTTTCCGTACAATGACCTTGTACCCCATACATCTCACCGTTAACGCTATCCGCAATCTAAAATCCCAGGGGGGAAAAAAGAATGGATGAAATGAAAGAGTTCCAGCGCATTGCTATGGAACTGTTTCGCACGCGGGGAAAGTGTCGCTCTGATAATGGTCGTACATACTCATCACACGGGTGTCATAAAGCCCACGGCACAACAGCCGCGAGACAAATAAATGAGGTGATTTCATTTTACATTTGATTTTTTCATCACCTTGTCCGCATTTCCCTCGCCCTTCTCATTATCCCCCGTCTTACTGGCGCCTTCGGTTTTATTTTTACACGCGTGAGCCACAGGACTATAAATAAAAATAAAAAAGAAATTAATAAAAATGAGAAAAATATCGGGAGAAGATAACATTTCAGGGGAATAATTCACCGGATATTTTGATCTCGAGAGGTTGATTGAGTAGTTTCACCAATGTATCCTCAATTATCTTGGTGTTATTATTTTTATTATTTTATTTCACCAATCACAGGGATTTGCCATCCGGTGTAAGTGATCCCCTCAATCATTCCGCGTGATTTTTCCTTCAATTTTTCTTCTTTTCTGCTCATTAGGTTTTTTAATCTAATGGTGATTGTTAGAGAGGGATTTTCTCAGGGCTCATCAATGAAAATTTATGCTCTCTCTTGACATCTTCGTCTGAAATTTCACCGGTAAGTCTCATTATTTTTCTGATATTGATGCCACAAGTTATTCAAACAACAATGGAAAGCTCTCTCGATATTTTCGCTGAACGTATTGGTCAGTATCTCGTTAATCTTGCGTTTATTGTCTCGACTTCAATCAACAGACGATTTTCCATCGTTGACATTGATTCCCTGGGGCATCCGATGATTGAGAATTTTTATTCGCCTGTGAAGAGCTCTCATCACCAATTGAGGGATGGATAAAAACAAGCAGGGAACAGCGAACATCGAGTAGACAATTATGACTTATAATGTGACAAAATTTCGGATTTTTTGGAATTAGTTTAGTCTCGTATTTTAACGGTTGAGATCATTCGACATAATTTCCAATGAAAATTATTATTAGTCCCAAATTAACAATACAAAAGGTTTTTTCCATTTTTCATTGTCTTTTATTCACTCACCGATTACAGAATAGACTCAGAACATTCAAGTATTACGGTATCGTAATTTTTCACAGGAGATTCAGGTAAAAATTACGGAACGCTTCGGAAAAATTCCGTGACAGTTCCGTAAAATTTCCTACAACTAAATTTCGCTCCGGAATTGCGGAAAAGATACGTAATTTTTATTGAATATTTCTCTCCGTGCATCAGTCCCACTTTTTTCACTGTTTCGCTAAAACACAAGAGAATGGGTCGCAGAGAGCAGACATGTTTCTGGAAATGACTGAAAATGAGTCTGTAGACCTTGAAATGCAAACATTTGATGAAAAATCGAAACTCGATTTTCGGGGTGATAAGAATAGCTGTCCCGATCGGGAAATTAATTAGAAAATGTGAAAATCGGACGATTACAAAGTAAAGCTTCTCTTCGGAAGCGAAAAAGACTCGATTGAGTAAATAAAAATCAGTCTGTAACATTTCTCCGTTTAACTTGGTTCCCAGGATAGGTCGTTTACTGCTTCAATGTTGCCCGCAGGGTTGTTAACATAAACAACAAACACTATCGACTCTTCCTCTCTCATTGGAGTGTAACGCAATAAAGTTGTTCGTCACTGTTGACAATTGGTGGCCCCCAGGCGCATCCAGTTGGCCCGTCTCAAGATCACGGACTCTTAGGGAAGGTCAGAAACAACGTGATAAAACTGGGTAAATGAAAGAGTGCGTCCTTGGAGTTTCCGGATCTTGGGTAGGCTTTATTTCACCAGAATTGTTAGGGCATAATTAAATTTTATTGCGTCGAAAAATTATTCTTCATTTATTCACTCGTTTTTAGTACTTCGGAGGAGTTAAAAACAGGTCTGGCCAATTTTACGACTGAGAAATTTCGTTTTTCGTAAGAAAAATTAGCTTTCAGGTATTAAAACAATCCTGATGAATTTATTAATCGGGTTATTCACGAAATTACAGAAGACATACGCATTGCAGAAATTTTATCATCAATCATTACTTTCAGTAATATTATGAGAAGTTGCTCCTCATAATAATTTACATTTATTTATCGCAATTGAAATTTGAAAAATAATATAATAATTGGTAATTTAATTTCTCAATTATTGGTTGATAAAATAATTCGGAATTTGAAAATTTGAATTGATGGTTATTTTAAAAAATCCCAAAATTGTTGAGTAATATTAACAATTGACTCATTCCAAATTTAACTGCAATTCAAAATTTCGATTATGCCGATGTCTGGTGGCTAATGGGACAAAATGAACACTTGATTTTTTAAAATATCAATACCCCATTTCATTTTCAACGAAATGAGATAATTTTTTTCAACTGATCAATTTCAAACGTCGAAAGTGTCCACTTAACCCACCTGTCCCCATTAAAAAACGTCTGTGAACATTTCGAAAATGTGGGGTTTTGGAGATATTCACGAAAAAAATTCTGAACGTAAACTTAACATTCAAAACAAGCCTCATAAAGAAAATAATTGCGTAATCACCCCTTGCATACCCCATTTGTTTATATATTTACACATTACTCCAAGTACTATTTATTTAGTACACAATCGCGCCACACACGAATTATCATGGGAATTTAGCATTCCACGGGTGTCGTGCACTCTACTTCTACCAAAAGTCCCCCTTTCCATCGATACAGTATGCGATTCTGGCATCATAATATACCTTTCCTTACTCTCCTACTCAGTTATGCCACGCCTTTTAACCGTGCACTCTGTGGCCCCGGTAACACACGGTTTTTGTTGTACACACCCTTCACTGTGCCCCCTTCCGCCCCCCCCC
>NW_021680419.1:1395515-1502244 GCF_001412515.2 Diachasma alloeum
CCGCCCCCCCCCCTCCCCCATTACTCCACACAACACTGATACCCGGAGTTACAGACTCCAATGGACCCAGGAGACAAACGTGGGCGAGAATATCGTGCCAGATCGAGGGACGATGCACTCAACTCCAGATCTCGACAAAGCAACCGCTTTAACCGATAGTTGTAATCTTTTTCAGTATTTTAACTTCACTTTCTTTCGGTGTTTTTTTCATGTTTCGTGGGCTTTTTGTTGCTCAGCGCTCCAGCGATATAAACGGGATCGATAAACCCTTCTAAATACCGTAATTGGGGATTGCGATATGTTAGAAGTCGTTCAATGCCGCCTCTGATAATTGCCTGAGAAGTTTAATTCCCCTGGATTTTATCTGAAATTATATTGTGTGATTGCTTGTGGTTTTCTGGTATTTCTGGGGTAATTTGAGGGGATTATCACGGGATTATTGGGCGAATTGGAGGCGAAATTTTCATTGAATTAAAAATTTGGAGGGATTTTTTCCACTTTTATGAAATTATTCCTGAATTTTTAAGTAGAAAAATCGAAATTATTAACGAACACTAATTAATATGATACCTCCATGAATGACAAATCATTTAATATGTGAAATACTCAATGAAACACCCATTTTCAATTATCCACGAGACCGAAAATAATTTAATCCTGTTCTAAAAAGAACATACGCCGTAAGCTGTAGCGTAACGCTCATTCCTCGAATTTCATTGGTCGAACATTCGGATCCGACCGCACGTGTTCGACTTCGGTCGGCTTTCGGTTTTCGTGTCACGATTTGTTTTTAACAAATACGCGTTTTAACGCGATCGTTCTCGTATTATAAAATTTCAAAATAAACATTTTTACACACAGTTTGCCTTAAAATCCCTCATGATGGAAACAATTTCTCCATTTATCTCATTCTACATTAATTTTTTATTACATTCTATTTTTATCCATCTCTGACATCTGGAGAAATTGATAGAACGATTGTCACCAATCATTCTCCTCTCGTCGAATTTTTTTACCATAAATACAACTTTTTGTTTCTTTTATTAAGTTTCAAATTAATGTTCCTCTCCTTTCTGCAGTTCAAAGTTTCAAGAGAAAATGTTTGTTACACCAGCAAAACCCCGAGACTCGTTAGTGCAAACTGTCATCTTCATTCTCATATACTCTCATTTTCAACTTTCCTACACGGCTCATTTACGAACACCAGTTTTCTCCGTTTTACCCAGCTCGGCCATCCGGTGCAAATCATTATACATTATTTCCCCATTTTTTTTTTTTTCTTAAAATCATAAACGACGTCACGTGCCCAATAAAGTCCAGTCAGCGATTCACCCGAGAGATACGTAATTATGGTAATCGTTGGTCGAGCAATTAATTCATGAAATTGATAATTAAATTATACATTCCTTTTTCTTTTACGAGTGCCGTGAACTAAAAAACCCAGACTAGATTGGATTTTTCATTTCATTTTCGTTGGATTAAATTGAGATTTATGAGGGCTCCATCCTGTCACGGCCAAATTCCACAAATTTTCTCTGAGCTTTTAATTTTTTCCCTGAAAAAAAAAGTGGCGCGAGTTGTTTCATTTATTAATATTCAGCTGGAGATACTCCCCATTCGTCATTCGTGTAAGAACGATATGAAAATTGACAGATCGTTAATATTCTCATTCCTCCGGGTTCCAAGAACTGCATCATCATCAATTTAGCAAATTCCACGGCTCCATTGGCAATCTGACGTCGCGATATATTTTTAACATTTTTCGTATTCCCCGTTCATTAATTAAACCGACGAATAACGTATGAATGAAAATGGCAAATGCACAAGGCCTGTCGCAATTGTAAGGAATATCGATTAACTAGATGTTCTTAAGGAGAATCTGTTACAATACATCACTCCTAACGTGAGAATTCTCACTCCCATCCTCTGTTATGCTGAACTTCTGTCCCCTGATGATAAAAAAAACGTGACCGTTATTTTCACGGACGCTGTTGCAAAACAGAAGTGGTGCACTTCTGCAGGAGTTGTGGGTGAATTACAAGTACCATCTCAAATCGTACAAAGGAAAATTGTTGCGGTTGAAGGTGGCGTGGGCCTTATCTTATTGCACGACCGCAACAATTACACGCGGGCGTTTGTATCGTAGAATAAAGTTAATGGCTACTCCACTTCAATACATAATGCAATTTATTTGTCTTAATGATGTTTAGCTAGTATCGGTAAATTGTGGATACATACACTGAGAGAAAAAATTATTCCTGCCAAGGATTGATATTCTCGTCAGAAGATAATATTTTTTCAGAACGAATTTTTCCAGGACAGTCATTTTCAGAGAGTCCAAGTCTATCCTCAAAAATTACAGTGATGTTGAACAATCTGATTATTATGCTACATATGACCTTGACAAAATGTTCTCCGATATCTTCCGGATTTTACAAATTGGCGATTTTCTCAGGTAAAGAAAATTGGAATAATTCCAAATGTTAATAATTATTATTGGAGTTTCTTCGAGGTCATATGCAGAAGAATATTCTTATAGATCACCATAATTCTCACGATTGGAAATGATTTCGGAGCACCTGGAAATGACTGGCCTGGAGAAATACGTTCCAAAAGAGATATTTTCTTCTACTAAGAGTATGAAAAAGATATCACCAATAACATTTTCTTGGGAGGAATAAATTTTTTTCTCAGTGTGTGGTTTTTTTTTCATGGTCAAGGAAAATTCTGTAATTTTTTTCGGCTGACAGCAGAGCATACAAAACTAACTTTTGTAATGTTAAAAAAATTAATCGCAATAGTCTCGGCAGAAATGAATAAACTAATTTCTCCTTGTAGTCGGGCTCTTATGAAATTTATGTTCAAATTGATAATTTACCTACTAGAAGACTCTTAGAATAGAAGGTAATGTGTAAAATCATACTGAATCCAATGGCAGGAGAAAAATCTGGGATATCCGGGCAAAAAGGGGAAATATTTGAATGACTCTACCCCATATAGCGCATATTAGCGCATGCATTTGCTACATTCTGTCTGAATAATGAACATGGCATGGTGGATTGACATTTAATATAAAATTAAATTTAATCCACCATTTAATTTAAATTAAACGTAATTAACTCAATTTTTTTTATCAATTAATGAATGAATTAATTAATTTATTCCTTTTGTATCAAAGTGGAGGGAAGATTTTCACCTCTCAGTTAAAAAACAAATCAATTTTTCTCAAGTACTTGCGATTTTGGATAACCATCCTTAACAAATCAATTAGGAAAGAAAAAAATGGAATTTTAGGTGAAAAAAAATACTAAACATTTCCGTTTATTCAAAAACAGAATTATGGAAAAATTTTAATTAATCAAGAAGTCTATTCGTACAATCAAATAGCGAAGCTAATAACTTCAAAATCAAGCAATTTTTCAATTACATCCACCACCGAACAAAGAAGCAAAACCTACGACTGAAATTACGTAAACAATTCCATTAATAAAAATGGCAAACGGCACGTGATCCCACGCGAATGAGCCTAAAACTATATTCAAATATTCTAATACCATCGTTCACGTTATTCCAATCCTTCAAACAAACCAAAACAATTTTCTCACGCAAATGACGTAATCCCCGAGCCGATAAAGTAAATCAGGAAATGCTTAGCACTCCCTCGCAAATACTAAACAAAACCGAAGCTGCATATTTTTCGTTGCAGCCAGCGCACTATCGCCCACACGTTCCCATAATTGATTAATTAATCCAAGGAAAATAATGCCCATTTCGTTAATTCCCCTATTTACCGATGACGCAGCACGGGCGAAAATTCCGAACAAAGCGAGCTGAGGATTTCTATTAGTCTCGGTAATAAATCCTCCTGCGTCGTAATTATGATCATTAATTAATTATGTAGCAGTCACCTCAGGACTGGACGTCATTACATTGCGGTGGTATCTCCCCTGAAGTGCCTTTGGGGTTTATCAGCGGTCACCGGATGGCTTCCGCTTAATCCACGCACGTGATGATCATTAATAACAATCGTAATGTGCACTCATTAATTGTTCCGGGAATCCCCGAGCGATATTACTCAATCAAACGCATCGTCTGACGCAACAGCGAGCGTCGCACTCCAACATCTGAATGATCGTTATAATGCAATTGCCGTTACATCTGCAATTAAGATTTAATACACTTGTGTTCTACTTTGCGTTGTGCTGCAGTTTATGATTTTATGCTTTTGTAATTGCCGCGGTGGCCCCTCTGGGGCTCTGACAATTGCCGGTCAAAGGCTGAGTGGGTCATTAAAATCATCTTTCCGATTTTTTTTTTATGATTCTTCTTTTGCTGGTGGTTAATTACTGCAGTTGACACCTTGCGAATTTTATGGCCTTGTCGGGGGGGTAATTCGTTGATGCAGATTCTGTGATTTTGCAAGCTTCAATTATATTGTTTCGCGAGTCACCTTGGATATTCAACGAAAATTATGTTTACTAATGAGGGAGAGAGACGGGTATATGAATTTTGGTTGAAGGTTTTGCCCTCGCCACATGATTCCAGAGATTATTTTACATTTTGGGAGAACAATTGTCTGGAGTTGGAATGAATGGATGAGTACACAAAAGTATTTCGAATCCCTTCCAGTCATCCATGTCTTCTGAACGTATTTAATATAAATGACCTCTGCTNCGTATTTCTCGTAAAAATTCACTGTCGCTTCGATTTTACCGTGCTGCACAAGAATTTTTCCCCACATTTATCCGAAAAATGACTCGTGCAACAGTACTTTTTCCTACTCTTTGCGGTACATTTGGCCTGGAAAGACCATCTGAACCAACTTTACTGTGCGGGCACGGTAATTTTTCTCGTACATTTCTCTCCGTGTAAAAGGTGACCGTTACCCGTTAACAAAGAAAAACCATTAAATATATGAATTTTCGGTTGAAGGTTTTATTTTCGTCGCATCATCTCGGAAATAATTTTACGTTCGAAGAGAACAATTCCCTGAAGTTAAGAACCATTAATTTTGTTTGTCAATTGAAATTATTAAGTCATAGTTAATAATATGAAACTAAATTAACCCTTTAATCGTTCAGAAAAAAACTAATGGCTACAAAAGTAATTAGAATCCCTTCCACTCATTTCAGACAGGTTCCTTGGCTTCTGAACGTATTTAATATAAATGACCTCTGCCTCAAAAGAAGTGTTCACTCATATCAAGAATGTCTCTTCCCTGACGTCAATCCGCTTCTTTCCTATTGAATTCAATTATTCATTTTTCATTCGAAAGAATAATTCTATCAACAATTCTAGTATGACATCAGGTCTCTAGCTGTCGCTAGAAATAAAACGATTCACGATGAGGAGTCAATCAGCGAATTGATCTCGTGCACCGTAAAAGATGACCGTTACCCGTTAACAAAGAAAAACCATTAAATATATGAATTTTCGGTTGAAGGTTTTATTTTCGTCGCATCATCCCGGAAATAATTTTACGTTCGAAGAGAACAATTCCCTGAAGTTAAGAACCATTAATTTTGTTTTTCAATTGAAACTATTAAGTCCTAGTTAATAATATGAAAATAAATTAACCCTTTAATCGTTCAGAAAAAAACTAATGGCTACAAAAGTAATTAGAATCCCTTCCACTCATTTCAGACAGGTTCCTTGGCTTCTGAACGTATTTAATATAAATGACCTCTGCCTCAAAAGAAGTGTTCACTCATATCAAGAATGTCTCTTCCCTGACGTCAATCCGCTTCTTTCCTATTGAATTCAATTATTCATTTTTCATTCGAAAGAATAATTCTATCAACAATTCTAATATGACATCAGGTCTCTACCTGTCGCTAGAAATAATACGATTCACGATTAGAAGTCAATCAGCGAATTGATCTCGTGCACTGTTTGTTCACTGTAAAAGGTGACATTTCGCAATCCACCAGTGACTAACTGAAAGAAAAACCAAAACAAACGAATGAAAAAAAAACCTGAAATCACTAGAGAAAGAAAGAGATCACATGGGTGCATGTGGGGACAGATTGAAGGTGTGGTCGACGATACTGACGGTAACTGCGGTTTGTTTCGAGCTGGGTGACTCCGCCCGCAGGACATTATGCGGAAGAGAGAAAAAAGGAAAGTTTGAAAAATAAGAAATAACTTCTCTTTGATGTGTGGGACAATTGAATTGCGTTGGTAGGTTTATTCAAACCATTAAATGTCACTTGAACATTCAAAACTCGGACATGAGGGATTTTTCAATGCAGAATGAAAGGAAAATTGGCTATTGGGGAAAATTGTATCAATTTTTTATGGAAATTGCGGGGTGGATGGGGCGGGGGAGATTGTTGAGACCTCATAAATCTCAGAAATGTGCCCTCTAGTCTTCCGGATTGACTCGGGGATAGATTACGCAATGAAAGTGCATTGTATTCAGTCTGCGACTGAGTTTCCAGTGGCTCAGAGGGGGATGAGATTAGCATAGAGCGTGGTTATATGCGTATGCACTATAACCAGGGCGTATTTACTTGGTAATCTGGCATTCACGCAAGCTAACGCTTGCACCGCCCCGTTGACCGCACATTCCACACGCTTTATGAATTACCGATGTTAAATAAAATCTTATCAAGGTTCAGTTGGTATCGGGGATTAATAATCTGAGATTTATAATTTGTTTGGTAATTATTTAGCATTCACATTATTCTACTGTGGGACTGCATTCTTGCACGATCGGTTTGTAATAGTATATTGTAAATCTCAGGTTAATTAATTTCTATTAATTTGCGGTCTTGAGGGGGTGGAACTCATATTTAGTCCCGGATTTCATCTAGATGTCTTGACTATTCCATTCTTCATGTCTTGGTACATGAAGTCATTTCGATAGTGAGTTGTTTTGGGGAAGAATTTCAAGAGATTTCTTTATAAGTCAATTACAGTTTATAATAATCCTCAGGGAAATTCAATTCTAATTCATTTTTCACTCATCTTATTCGCCTGAAATGGAAACTGAAATCAAAAATATTTCTAACATCGAACATTTTTTATTGTTAAAGTAATAATAATCATCTTTACAACAGCAATACAATACCATAATATTCTAAACATGTACAATGCCGGTGTTTTTCCATATTTTTTCTCTATGAGTTTTTATGAACGAAAATATTATTTACAAATTACGAAGATTGATATCAGTTGCTCTCATTTTCGCAACATTTTACACACTGATCGGATGAATTCGTGACTATTTTCTCCCACCTTCGTATTTACGTAATAAAAAATTACCTAGGAAGAGTTGAGTGCTGGAATTCACTGGAGTATTGTATGAAGTCCATAAGTCCTTCAGCTGAAGTGCAATGGATGCCCGAATTCACGGAGCATGGTCAGGAGTGAAGAGTGGGTTGTTTTTTCAACGGTATCATGCCGGGAATATTTTCTTGCGTAATAATTGGAAAGTGGAGGAATCTAAATTTTCATGTTATAATTTCTTTTTACGTATTAATGACTACAGTAATTAAAATCGTTGATGCCCAGTGAGCAGCATGAATTTATTAACGCAATAATTTACGTATCGTTTGCTTCAATTTTCTCAATTTCTTCTCTGTGAAGTTTACACTGGAGTTTGAAAAATTCTTCATGTAATTTCTCTTCGAAAAAATTTAGGACGCGTTGAAAATGAAAATTCTCCGTTAAATCTCTCCCTTCCGAGTATAGACACAGAATAATCTCCATACGAATTCCAAACTCATCTCTTGATGGAGTTGAATTACTGGAATAATTGCACGTTTGTGGGCGGAACGAGAGGTCCCAGCATTAAATTTCAAAAGAGCCTTATTAAATCTGCAAAATTTTTCGTAAAACCCCTCGTTAGTTATTTGATCATCTCTTTACATTCTTCAATGAAATAAAATTCAGTAGCGGATAGGTAAAAGAAGATAAGTGCATTTATTCGAAATTCGTAATATTATTATTACCATTCGAAAATTAATATTTCAATGTAATTCACGCAAATTTTTTATTTTTCTTTTAAATGCACTGAACTCCTTTTACCACTTGGCTATTGAATTGAAAAAATGATATTTTTTTAATCTTGTCAATCGAGAGCATTAAAATTTCGGTTTATGAACGTCCTATCTACTTCTATGAATTATCAAAAATATTATTTCACTCCTGCTGCATTGATTAACAGCACGTGACTCACCTGAACACGTGTTACACGTGTTCAAGCTCTTGATAGTTATCTATTCATCTCCGAAACAAAGAGCTTCATGCCGACATAATCAGGCGACCTCTTTTTAGGCAGAAAATATTCCGCAAAAAATTTCTCTTGATAACATTTCGAAAAAAAAAGCCTCTACATCGGTTCTACGAAGCTTAAGACGTGTTGCAAAATACATTCGATATGTAAAAAAATGGTTCAGACATTTTGTAATAATTAAACATCAGTCAATGTTCAGCCCTAATTCGCGGCTGTGGCACATGCGCACCGCCTCGTCGTTCACTGCAGCCTAGTGTTATCAATAGTATCTTCAGCTAGATCGACAGATTCTGATTTGATGCCGACAAAATTAAACGGTTCTACTAGTCGAAATGAGGGCGCTCCATCCTCCACTTTTATCTGGGGTTGATCTTCAATTGCTAAGGGATCCTCCTCTTTAACTTCTACTTCCTCTTTAATTCCACTAGAACTCGGTGCGGCGCAGGGTGATACGTATGCAGACGCAAATTTTGAGGTAGCTTGACACGAGAAGTATCTGGGATAAACCCCTTCTTTCAGCCTCTTCCGGCATCCTGTCATTTTCCATTCCATGTAATTTTCCAAGTCTTCATCTAGCTGGTCATGTTCAACATATTCAACATGTTAGAGGACATGTCAATTTTCAATGCAGTGGGACAAGATAATAACTTGAATGTGTTGAAAAATTTTGGACTCATTGAATTTTGGATGAAAAAATCCCATTTTTTACGCGACACTTCATCTCGTATGCACACATCGGCATAATCAAAATTTGGAATTACAATTAAATTTTGAATAAGTCAATTGGTAATATTAGTCACCAATTTTTTTATTATAAGAATGACCATCAATTTAAATATTCAAATTTCGAATTTTTTATCAACTAATAATTGAGAAATTAAATTACCAATTATTATTATGTTATTTCATATTTCAATTATGCAATTTTTTTTCATATATTCAAATTTCGAATTACAATTATTATATTATTTTTCAATTTTCAATAATTATTTAATATATAAATAAATCTAAATTACTGTAAAGTGCAACTTCTTATAATATTACACGGAAATATAAAATAAAAATTACGTATCTTTTCCGTAATTCCGGAGCGAAATGTGGTTGTAGGAAATTTTACGGAACTGTCAAGGAATTTTTCCGGAGTGTTCCGCAATTTTTATCTGAATCTCCTGTGAAAAATGACGATACCGTCCCTAAAATTTTCTGAGTCGATTCCGTAATCGGTGAGTGAATCGTGAGTTCCGTAATTTTTACTGAACATTGAGTAGAAAAAAGCATTTTGCCGCGGTCTAGTCATCACAATATGAAAAGGACATGATTCACAACGAAAACGGATTATTGCGATTTCTCAACTGAGAAAATGTCCTCAATCGGTTTGAGACTATAAATTAAAAGTGATGTCATTGAAATAATCGGAACATTTCATTCAAAATTTTAAAAACCTCAAGGGACATAAAAGCCACAGTTAACGAAACAAATTTATGAAATATAACGCGAATGTATCAGCAATGTTACTAACAACAGGTACAGCTCCACGTTTGAGTCGTCTCTTCCCCGGATTAAAATCCTGCAAAGATGAATATTTATCGGATCGCCTGAAGTTCTCGGGAAACCCCTAGACCTAAACAACATACCTGGTAGATGACATTTCCCTTGCCATCGTTGACAGTGAAACCGAAATCTATACTTCTGAAGTGTCTTCCACAAATAGTAAACCAATTGTTAACACGAAGGTTAGGGTATACTTTACGAATTGCAAGTCTCCACTTCTCCCGAGTGGCTGAATCACTGGGTAATCTAAAGACTGTCTCTTCCGGCTCTGCAGGACAATTTGGAATTCTACACTTACGCATGATGAGGGGTCGTTCAATTAAATTTTAAATTACAATATTCATAATCGTAATGCGTCTAACATCTGTGCACAAATGTTAACTTTAGTGGTAATGTGCTCTCATCCGTGGATCGATCGGTATACGCCTGAATGAATGCCATACCGAACGATAGATGGCGAGACTGCATGATGAAATTCTCATTCTCAATCTCTCATGTAGTCGCACCGTCTGTCGGTAAAACCCCGAATCGTCCGGTTTTCAGCTCGTAAATTTAATCTTTCATTTCTAAAACCAGAGAAAACGGGTTTTTTTCTTTGGATTTTGGACGGATTTTGCGTTATTTCAATGACATCACCTGCAACTATCAATAACTTGAAACCTTGAAACTTCACGAATATTCAGGAGCTAATGGAAAGTGTTCAGGAGCCATTGGAAATAGAATTAGTGTTTAATAGTATTTCATGGGAAAATATTTTTTGTTTTGTATCTGGAGAATAAATAAATGCCCTGATGAAGAACACTTGGGTTCGAAATGTTGGCAAATAGTGGAAGAATTGTTCTTTTCTCTTGCGATTTTTTCTTTTTTCAATTCTAATTAAAATTACAACTATCAATAGCTTAAAACCTTGAGACTTCACGAATATTCAGGAGCCCTTGGAAATAGAATTAGTGTTTAATAGTATTTCATGGGAAAATATTTTTTGTTTTGTATCTGGAGAATAAATGAATGCCCTGATGAAGAACACTTTGGGTTCGAAATGTTGGCAAATAGTGGAAGAATTGTTCTTTTCTCTTGCGATTTTTTCTTTTTTTAATTCTAATTAAAATTACAACTATCAATAGCTTAAAACCTTGAGACTTCACGAATATTCAGGAGCCCTTGGAAATAGAATTAGTGTTTAATAGTATTTCATGGGAAAATATTTTTTGTTTTGTATCTGGAGAATAAATGAATGCCCTGATGAAGAACACTTTGGGTGTTCGAAACGTTAGCAAATAGTGGAAGAATTGTTTTTTTCTCTTATGATTTTCTTTTTTATTTCTAAATTGAAATTAAAATTGCTGTTATCACCGTTAATGGTTAAGGAGGTTGGGTTTTTTTTTGATAATCTACCATCAGAGTAGATAATTTAAATCCATTTTTTAAAGATGAACCGATAATTTCCACAAAATCATTCTTACGCGCTTCATAACGATGTTACACAGGATGTATGAATTCAGATTTCTCAGAATCATCGTTTCACCATAGAAAAAAATTGAATTAAAATTTAAAACAATTCTACTATCTATCCGCACGGAGAAATGTAATTCAGTGGCGAAATGGTAAAACGGTATAAGTCAGTTTTGACTATTGATCAGTTTTCAATGAATATCTCGGAATTTAAGGGAGATAGCGAAATTGTAGTTATAACCTTTTTTGTAGAGCCGATTGAGTGCTACAACAAATGTAATTATGTAAATTTCGCTATCTCCCTTAGATTCGGAAATATTCCTCAAAAACTCAACTGGGAGATGAGTCGACTTAAACCGCTTTACCACTTCGCTATTATTATTAATATTATTAATATTATTATATTATTAATTTCTATAAAAATTATACTCACTTTGAAGTGATCTTCGCAAATGGCACTACTTAACCTCAATTTGCCAGTGTAAGCAGCCGCGATGCACCAGAGCCTTCGAATTTCTTCGGATTTCGGAACACATATGAATATTTTGTTGGGTGTTGTTATTGTTGTACTTCTGCAGTTAGGCACAAAACAGTATTTATACGTTGGTGTTTTTTTCTTTTCTTTTGACATTTTTTGAGCAATGCAAAGGCGAGTATTTCCACAGAAATCAGCGGTGGCTTGTCCGACTGGTGGCGCCACTTGGTTAAAGCATGTGGTGTAGTGACATCATGAGCCATTCCGGGAGATTTGAACATTCAAAAATTGATAGTCTATTACTGAACAATTTTTCTAGCGCTTATATTGGAAAAAATGTCTCATTGAAGCCATAAACTCGCGGAAAAAATTTTTTTAATTAAAAATCATACAAATTCTCTTCGTAAACTTCCCCCTCAGCTCGAATACAACGTGGAGGAATATTATTCAACTCCTGCTGAATTTAATAACCGTACGTGAACCCCACCATCACGTGTAACACGTGTTTCAAACCTGAATAGCTTACGTTTTCTCATAAACGACCGATATCCGTTTCATGAGAGTCAGCACTGGGGCTGTCGTGGAGGTTTTAAAGAATAGAATGTTTTGCGAAACACCCTGTGCTCAATTACCCAGCCGTATTGTCGTTGTCTCGGGATTAATGTTGACCTTCGACGAGCAACTGGCTGCGGAAATGAAAAAAAATGAATAAAACCCATTGTCTATTATGGAATTCCCGCCGCTCAGCATTTCTCGAGGGAAAAGAGAGCATCAAAAAGTTGATATGAATTCATTTTTTTTTTACTACCCCAACAGATGACTTCTCCCCCGGTCTTATGAGAAAAAAAATCAACTATAAAGTCAATTAAAATTATTTTTTATGAAAATTTTGCGAGACATTTTTTTTTGATAATTTCTTCAATTACGAAATAAGTCTCCTGATATATCCTCTGATTACTGGTATCTAGAATGCGTGAACAAGGGTAACAAATGAAATAATGACCAAATGAATAAATGAATTGAAAAATAAGCATAGCAGTTGCAAATGCACTGAAAGCAACTATGATGCAATTAAATGAAAAAATAAATTGACAAAACAAAAAAAACAAAAATTTCTCCATGTATAAAATTCAGACATTTAAATAGATTAGGAGGTCTTAGTTGTGTTATAATATAATCAATATGAATAATCCTTTTCATAATGAGTATTATTTCGACCTCTTCATTTTACTAATTTCATTATTATACTTCATGCTTATTTAATTCGATCCTGTAATTGGTAGAGTGCTGTTGGGTCTGCATGAAATAAAAATTAAATGAAGTGACTACCGATTTTTTCTAACGAATTGTTTTCAACTGCTGAATGAATGGTCTTTAATTCCTGGGAATAACTAATCAGGAGTTTATTTCTCTTGATTACAGAGAACTTGGCGCCATCGGAGCTGAAGAAAATGAGGAACAAGCAGCGCAAACAGCGCAGGAAGGCGGAACTTGAGAGACAGCAGGCTGCCCAGGCCCAGGAGAAGAGGGAGCAGCATAATAAATCCCGACAGCAGGCTGATCCTGACTTTGAACAGCCGACATTAGACGAATTGATCCCCGAGAAACTTGAGAGGGTCAGTAATTCATCGAACCCTTTTTCCACTTTCTGCTCGAGTAAGATAAATCGATGTGGTCTATAACTGTCGTTTATTTGATCTGCCAGGTTGAAGATCCACTGGAGCAGGCGATCAAGTTTCTGCAACCCCTGCAGAATCTCGCGGCTGATCGAATAGAGACTCACTTGATGGCGTTCGAAATCTACTATCGTAAAGGTAACGATGTGCATTAATCTTTATTTCGAGAAATGATCTTGATAATGTTGGAGACAAGTTCAAATGTTTTATACAGTTTATTTTTCAAATATTTGAAGAGCTTGTGGATTCAGAAAGAATCGTGAGGAGACTTTTTTGCAGAGAATTTTATAACATTAATTAAACTGCAGGACCCTTAATGAATCTTCATTAACAGGAATTTGGATTGGAAAAAATCTAATCGGCAGACTCTTTCCAAACTCTGGGAGAAAAACAAATCGTCACTATTATAAAACCTATGAACACGAGCAAAATTATTGTGTTTCAAAAAATATTGTTTGGATACATTTAAAAAATACATTACCTTAACATTAAGAAACTAAATAAATTGTCGTTTTGGGAATCTCTTTTATATTCAGAAATACAATGCAGTAGTGAAGTGGTCAAACGATTCAAGTCTAAAGGAGTTGGCAAAATTTTCCTAAAAATCTTTTTTGTAAATAAAAGTGAAGACTACTCTGAGAAAAAAACTTCGATGTGCCAAATATTCATTTATTTGAGAGAAGCATTGATTTGTTCAAATTCGTATTTCTTCAATCGATTCACGCCCAGGCCCACCTGATTAGGTTTCAATTGTAGCAATCATATTGCCCTAGAGGATGACTATGTTGCACATGACCATGGATGAACTCCTCTAATAATTATTCATTTTTCCTAAACTTCTTATTTTCTAGAGGGAAGAATATCGATTAATTTCTTCATGTTGATAATTTTTTAAGTTCACTCAAGGTCATAACTAACATGATCATCGTCTAGAGCAATATAATTAACATAATTGAAACCTAATGAGGATTGTTTGGGAATGACTCTATTGGAGAAATACGGGATTGAATAAATAAATACTTCTCTCAAGTAAATGGATATTTGGCAAAAATATTTTTTTCTCAGTGTATCGAAAAAGATCTTACAAAAATTTCGCTATCTTTTTCATTTCAGTAGCGAAGCGGTAAATCGGGTTGAGTCGATTTTGACAATTGGCCAGTTTTTGACGAATATCTCGGAATCTAAAAGAGATAGAAAAATTTTTGTTATGACCTTTTTTGTAGAGCGAATTGAGGTCTGTAAAAAAAGTCAGGACCGGTTTACCACTTCGCCACTGAATTCCGAGTTATTCAACAAAAACTCAACTGGGAGCCAACCGATTGACCACTTCACTTCTGAATAAATAAGATGTCGCGGTTCTGCAGAGAATTACCATTAATTAGACGAAAGGCTCCTGAATAATCATCAAAACCAAACGAAAAAAATATAAAAATGCAAGAATGAAATAAAAAATCAAAGCAATCGAATTAAATTTTGCGTTTCCTCCAGGTCGAACTCTCCTGATGCTTCAATCAATAAAACGTGCGCATCGCCTGGACTCAAACAATCCGGACCTCCACTCCTGCCTGGTGCGTTTCCTTCGGCACACAGGGGCCTCCCCCCTGGAGGGTCCAGTCGCCGAAGTAGTCAGGCATCAAACCCGCGAGATCTACTCCAACTCCGACGCAGTGCAATTCAACAGCGAATTCCTCCAGAAGAACAAAACCTCCCTTCCCCACCTCCTACAATGCGCCAGGATGCTGTACCTCTTGGATCCAACATCTCAGTCGAAAGCTCTCTCCCTGGCCACCAGCCTCGACGACCTCACTGGGGTCACTCTGCCAACCTGCACGAGGGTGCTGGAAGCCCTTAGAGCCAACGACTTTGGCCCCTGCGACGCTGCGATAGACGACTACATGAACAAGTGTCACAAACGTTTTCCCTATGCAACTGCATTCAGACCACCAGAGGCTAAACCACCAGTTCAACTCAATGCAACACTCAATCGCCAGGACAAGGAGAACTCCATCAAGAACTGATCGTCCATCACGATTATTCATCAATAACTCTAGTAAAAACCAACGAGAATCAACAAGAATCAAGATTAAATAACTAAAACCTCCAGAAGGATGGAAACAATTAACTAGAATTTTTCTCTCTGAAGAAGATTAAAACGTGCATGAAACGTTTGTGAGGGTGAGCCTGGGGGAGATCCACAATTTTTTCGATGAAAATTGGGGTATTTAGAGCTGCTGGATAATGGATTTTAAGTGCGGATTATAGTGATCATATTGGAATAGTGTCGATAATGGAGCGAAGAAAGTTGATGAGGATATGATGAGGAACAATCTTTATGAAATTAGACAACGCTGGGGTCTGGGGGTCGTTTATGGAATTTTAATGTAATACCAAGGACTTTAGGTATGTTCAGTTGATAATCGTATTATGAGATAAATGATAATGATGCACTTGGGGGAGGGGGGGGGGGAGAATGCCTGGTGAGTGGATTTAAAGTGCGCATTTCAACGGTTTAAATAAAATGAAAATTATAAATACAAGATAATGTAAGACTTTTACGTTTCATATGCTCTGGCATCATTAAAGTGAAGTATCAACCAATTTATTGATAAATAGTCCGTTAATTAAGAGGGAGGGGGTGGAAATTCATCAACGATTGCCTAGGGTTGGGCACNGGGGGGGGGGGGGGGGGGGGAGAATGCCTGGTGAGTGGATTTAAAGTGCGCATTTCAACGGTTTAAATAAAATGAAAATTATAAATACAAGATAATGTAAGACTTTTACGTTTCATATGCTCTGGCATCATTAAAGTGAAGTATCAACCAATTTATTGATAAATAGTCCGTTAATTAAGAGGGAGGGGGTGGAAATTCATCAACGATTGCCTAGGGTTGGGCACTCTACTGTGTAGAGTCAATGGGGGGGAGTTATTTTATCATCGATGTGTCCTTCATCAGTCATTATGGACTTAAGATTGTGTAATTAATTTTTGTGTCATTAAATGGATGAGAATGGTTTGTTCATTTATTAAAACTTAATGAAGGTAAAATCATTGGGTGTTTTCTCTTTTTTTTTTCTTTTTCCGAGAATCTGTCGATTTTTTTTTTATTAATCAGTGATCAAACGCAGTATCTGGATTTTTTAATCAATTAAATTGAATTAAAATGAATGAGGAAATTGTCGTCAAGACGTGTCTGTCAAAATTTCCTTGATAAATCACTTATCATCGAGATAAGTTTCAAGGTTTTGCCACTTCACTCATATGTTCAATACATTTTTATTTGTTTTTCCGGCCTTCGGGATGAGTGCTCAATTCATTACTATCTACCGTCTACGTAGATTTACGTAGTAACTTATGAATTTGAAGACAATTGGTTGTGATTTTTCATACTATTCATTTTCTGTTAAATTCAATAGTTGTCATTGTATCATAATCACTCACTAATTGAACTAAAAATCGCATCAATCTTGAGAAGGGCGAAGGCATGTAAGTTGTAGGGAAAATGTATCGTGAGATCATTAAGAGAATTTTGTAAGAAATCTCATCGACAGACTCTTTCCAAACTCTTCGGGATGAAATGTAACAAAATAGTTGCTACTGAATCCCACGAAATTTCTGCATCAATAATTGATAAATTCTTAGATAAATAATACCAGCAAAATTATTGTGATTCGAAAAATATTGTATGAATTCATTCGATAAAAGTGTGAACCATTCACGATAAAAGTAATTTTGTACAGAAATATGATAGTTAACAGAAGAGGGAAAAAATAATAATTGTATAGTAGTAATCATCCAGTCTTCACCGAAAAATCCATTACTTCAGCATTAAGAATCTAAATAAATTGTCGTTTCATGAATTTTTCATACATTAGGGAATACAATAAATAAACTGTCTAATTATAGTAAATTCAAAAAATATCTTCATTTTTATTTCGATTTTTTTCTCCAGTAAAACATTAATACATCCCTTCAATATTATTTTTCAAATATCTGAATGATGTGATAAAAGCTGATTAACATTTTTTATTCCTCAAGACGGAAGTTTAAATAACGAATAAAACAAGACGAATTTCCACAAAATTATTTCACAATGACCAAAAAATCGAGAACATAATAAAAATAGGACTTTTGCCAAATGATGAAACAACTTCCTTGATTAATGCTAGCCCGAAATATTTGTAATGGAAATTCCTATTTATGATTTAATGCACCCTGGTAAATGTAGCTGAAGGAGTTCCTTGTCACTTATCTTAAATTGTACAAAAGAACGCGTCCAATAAAAAATATAACGATTAAAGTCTCATTATTTGTCAACTCGTCAACGATTAATAAATATCTTTTTTGCATTTTTTTACCTCGAAGTATAATGACGTATTATGATTAATAGTTTGGTTGAACTTTGTCTACCTCTCAATTCTCACTAAAAGCAGTTAAAAAACTGTTAAAACCAGTCCATTTTCTTTTCGTTCTCCTCGGTACTAAAGTCATGAACCTCTCAGCTTCTTTGCTGGTGTCTCTGGTAACTGATTCTGTTTATTCCAATCAATTTGATTGAAGTTAATGGTGATTTGCCCACTCTTCGGGATGAATTGTCTGCAATAATTGAATCATTACTTGATACATCTGTTTTGTTAAAAATTTTCTCATCTAGAAAAAACATCTCTCGACATTTTAGATGAAGAATTGATCCGGAATAGTTTTGTTTCGTGTTTACTTCGGGTTTCTCACCTGTACTCGACCTTAGCAGCGTCCAACATCATCTTAGAGGCGATGGTTTGGGTCTTCTGGCTGTTCTTATCAGACATGTAAATGACTTTTTTAATCCCAGCCTGAATTATCATCTTTGCACACTCGTTGCAAGGGAACAATCCTACGTAGATGGTGCAGTTTTTCAAGTCGTAGGAATTTTTGTTCATAATTGCATTCATTTCTGCATGGCAGACTGCAAAAATCATTGATTAACAGATTTATTAATTCGTCAACTCATGAGTGTTGAAAAGAATAAAGTTGATCACATAAAATGAGCTAAATTATCGAAGAATTCCCTTGCTGATGATAAAAAATTTTAATTTCTTCAGTTGACAGAAACGTCTCGTGACATTTCATCCTAAAATCCCTCATTCCAGGATACCTGAATGCACAATTACCAAAATAATCCAATTTGAATCGATTAATCACTTACCAAACAAAAATTTAGAGTCTAGTTCGTCCTCACTGCTTTTATTCCACGAAAACTCATCATCACTGCAGCCCCTGGGCATTCCGTTGTATCCAACAGCAACAATTCTCTTCATCTCATCAACAATGCATGCCCCCACCTGCGTGTGTGGATCCTTGCTTCTCTGCGCCGAGAGGAAGGCAATGGCCATGAAATACTCATCCCAAGCGATGAAATCAGTTCTATAAGCATTCCCATTTCTGAAAGTGCGAATTTATCACGTAATATTCAAACTACTGAGTCCGTTGAATCGTTCGTCACTCACCGGTGTTTTGAAGGCGAAACTTCGCTGTTGTTCTCCATTTTGCTCAGTGAATATTCCCTCGATAGCCAATATTTATCAAAAAGAAGTGACAAAATTTATGTTGCAAATATACTTTAAGGGTCACGAGGGTCAGTGAACAAATTGAGAACAACAATGGATGCGGGATGATATGACCACGCAGCGATGGATGGCAGCCCCCGATGAGCATATCATATATCACCAGCAATCAGTTTAACAGCATTGCGCATGCGCGAACTCATTAGCATCATTTTATGGAAAATATTTATTTACGATTCTATGGTAAAGGTATAAATGAGCGGGAACGCGATATAATCGTCATGTAAGAAACAAAATAGTCGTTTTACCGACGAATGGTGTGGGAACATGCATTCGCAAGGGTCACAAGGGCCACAAGCATCACGGCCCTTGTGACCCTTGCGAATCACAAAAAAATGCATGCGCACAAATGAAATGCGCATTGCTTGCGCATGCGCACAGGCGCGGCTGTGACGAGTGGAAAGAACGTTTTCCCGCGAAAATGATATGTACTCGATATCAACCGTCTCTAGAATAAGATCTAATCATTTCAACCTCAATCAAAGCCTATATAGGAAAAAAATAGCTAACTCTCCTCTCTGCTCATATCAAATCGAATATCTCCCCCAGATATGCGATTCCCACGGGGACACGCGATCTTCCCTCTCTCCAGACCTTCAAGGTCTCATTGAGGGGGCCCTTGCGAACTGGGGCCTTACCCTTACCCCCTCGACTGCATTCGTTCGCACATTTACATTCATATACTCGTCGAGGAATCATCTAGAAAACTTTCACATTCAAATCCAAATTTATATTTTCATCAAAAATATTGTTCGTAACTCGTGAAAAAATGTTTTTTAGCACTCGTTACGAAATATACTATTTCAAACTTATATTCTCAAAATTATACTAACGAGTTAAGCATGATTCACATATACTGTTTTTTTAATGTTGAGAGCAGCGAGAACCTTTTCGTTTTCTTTATTGTTATAAAGTTATTACTGAACAAGAAGTTTATTTCAACAATAAAGATATGTAAAATTGCAGAATAGTATATTTCGTAACGAGTGCAAAAAACATTTTTTCACGAGTTACGAACAATATTTTTCATCACAATGTGGCGGAAATTGGACTTTTAGGTACGCGGAGCTTGCCGAAAAGTTCACTTTTCGTCACAGCGTGATGAAAAATTATTTTTAACACTGTTAACAACTAGATATCTGTCCGTTCCACGATCCACGACAGATACCAAGCAACTTTACCTTCACCTCCACTTGTGTTACTGTAGTGAGATAATGTAGAAACCGTTGCAGTACTACAGAACTTCATCACCGACGACTTGTGACCCTTGTAAGCCCTGTAACTACGCATGTGAACCTAGACGTCTGCATCTGCGATACTAGTTCAAAAAATGCCCGCCAGGCCGTCGGAAATTCCCCTCGCAATTCACATCTGTTGTCCTCTCACTCACAGATGCCCCCTCCCTTGCCGCCCCTCCATGAATTTTCGACGCTTTTCGTTTGACAGATTGGAGTTGCGCGCGCGCGCGCGCTGCACCATCATTCCACGTGAATTTTTTTGTTGTTTCTTGTACGTGAATGCCGGTCGTACCACTGATAACAATTGTTTATGCAGAGTCGTTAACAACAGTAGTGTGCATGGTGAGTACGTGAAAATAATTCTAAAATCGGCCATTTTTACTGGCCATGTTTTTTTTAGGAGGACTTTTGCATTCTTTTTTCTCCCCTTCATCCTCGCCGCATTTTTTTTCATTTTTGTTGCTGCAGTGTGTCTCTCGCTAGACGAGAGGGGCTACTGAGGAGAACAATATGGTTTTATCGGGGTTGTATTCATCATCACCGCGGAAGTGATGATAAACACGTCGTGGATAACCGCAAACTATTTATACGCCTTCTCGTTTCAGTTTCCTTTGAGAGATTCTTTTCAATTTTTTTTTAAATTCCTTGCATTTCCTCCGGTGAGATGCATACCACGAGCCAGTGCTGTGTTTCTCATTTTGTTACTTTTTAGTTGTTTTATGGGTCATTTCTTTTTTCGGTGGGACTAGGAATAAAAAATCCTCAGAATGCCGGTTTGTGCTTACTCCCCGAGATCACAAGGTATTTTAATAGCTCGTAAAATTCTTTACATTTTTTATTGTTTCAACACTCGAGACATTAATTTCATTCGCAGTGAAAATCGTCGGTTTTATTCGTGTGCAGATCCACTGAATGCTAATTTTATATTAATCCTGCGATTTTTTCTCTCGTTATCAGTTCAATCTTTGTTTACAGTTCACCCCCGCCTAACCTCAAACCCAACGAATCCCCCCGATTTGATAACAAATGCAGTGTAATTTATTCCGATAGGATTATCGTTTAATAGTCATACACGTTAATTGCTTTTTTTTTCTCGATAATAAATCCGGATTTCAATCCGCAAGGGGGAATCGAATGCTCCATACCACTGCAGTATAAAACAGAACAAGTCGATAAAACAGTTTTCCAATGATTTTGATTTATTGATAATAGAATACCAGAATGAAAGATGTCAAAAATGTAAATTTAAATTTGTTTTTATCCATTTTTCAGGCAGGGTATTCTCCGGTATGGCGGGGAAGGACGGGAAGGTGGAGTCGAAGGGTGATATTGTGAGACAGGGATTTATGGTGAAGCGTTCGCAAAATAAAAAGCGCTTCACACCAATAAACTACAAACAACGATGGTTCGTACTGACACGTCGTTACCTCGTCTACTACGACAATGACAGTGAGGTAAATTGATTTTTGTTCTTCGCTCATTTTTTATAGTTCAAATATAGCAAAAGGGTTGGGTAAAATGGACATTGAATTTTTTTTCTATTATTTGTAGCTCAGTAACACATTCAGCAATTGAAGCTTAAACAGTCGAGGCTTATCACAGAGAGAAAAAATTGTGGGGATTGACAAAGAATCATCCCATTTCATTGAAAGGTAAATGGGCTGTTGGCAATTCAAAAAAAGTCAAGAGTCAAGAGTCCATTTTGCCCCACTGGACGTTGGATGAATTTTATTGCGTTCATCCTTGAGAGATTTGAAAAGTTTATTTATTTATTTATTTATTTATTGGAGACCCAACAGCCGAGGGCACTTGAAGGGTCAAATCGTGACCGAAAGAATAACATAACGATAAACATAAGTAAATTTTACCTCGTAATTGTGAAGTTAATGAATGTTGCCCCTGATTAACTTCACGATGAGCAATGTCTCCCTCGCTTTTCTCCTCTCATCAAGTCTAATGGATTTGAGAGACCAAAATTGGTTTTTGTTCTCCCCTCTATTCCGTATTTGAAAGATAAGAAAAGAGGATAAACTTGTCAAGAATATTATCACTAGGTAATTTCTTCTGTTCGTTGTGACTGATCTTTATTACGTACGTCCTTAGGGAATGGAAAGTTTTCTATTTATTTATTTATTTATTGGAGATCCAACAGCCGAGGGCACTTGAAGGGTCAAATCGTGACCGAAAGAATAACATAACGATAAACATAAGTAAATTTTACCTCGCAATCGTGAAGTTAATGAATGTTGCCCCTGATTAACTTCACGATGAACAATGTCTCCCTCGCTTTTCTCCTCTCATCAAGCCTAATGGATTTGAGAGACCAAAATTGGTTTTTGTTCTCCCCTCTATTCCGTATTTGAAATATAAGAAAAGAGGATAAACTTGTCAAGAATATTATCACTAGGTAATTTCTTCTGTTCGTTGTGACTGATCTTTATTACGTACATCCTTAGGGAATGGGCCAAGTTTTTTATTTATTCATTTACTTATTGGAGATCCAACAGCCGAGGCCAATTGGAGGGTCAAATCATGATACAAAGAATACGTAAACCTGAAAATTCGTGACTTTACATTAAGGGCAACCTAGGTAACTACTACCAATTTAAATTTCGGGACCACCCTTGCCAGCTTTTTAAAATTATAAATTCAATAGTTTAAATTAAATTCAAGAACACATGGAATGGCTTTTTTTATAACAAGCCATATCAGCGTTTAGCGTTACCCACGGTTCGCGACGTGGACGCAGCTGGCACGTGAATCCCAAAAAGCCAATACAATAAAATTAATTTGACTAAGTCGCACTCTTTTAGGTTGCCCGGAAATTTTACCTCGTAATTGAGGGACATAGAAAGCCACACGAGATCTTGAATTGAATTTTGAAATTCTAATTGGAACAAGCTCCAGGAATATGGACAATCAATGTTGCCCTTGATTAACTCCTCGATGAACAATATCTCCCTCGCTTTTCTCCTCTCATCAAGCCCAACTCATTTGCGAGGCCAAAATTGATTTTTGCTCTTCCCTCCCTTTTCCGTATTTCAAATCCTATCGTAAAAAGTACAAGAGGATAAACTTGTTACGAACGGTATCACTCGCTGATCTTTATTACGTACATCCTTAGGGACTGGGAAAAGTTTTTTATTTAGTCATTTATTGGAGATCCAACAGCCGAGGCCAATTGGAGGGTCAAATTATGGCACAAAGAATACATAAACCCAAAAATTCGTGACTTTAAATTACGGGCAACCTAGCTAACTAGTATAAATTTAAATTTCTTTGAGACATTGCATGTAATAATTACATAATCGTAATTTAGGGGCACAGAACGCCACACGAGGCCTTCAATTGAATTTTGAAATTCTAATTTGAATAAGCTCCAGGAATATGGACAATCAATGTTGCCCTTGATTAACTCCTCGATGAACAATATCTCCCTCGCTTTTCTCCTCTCATCAAGCCCAACTCATTTGCGAGGCCAAAATTGATTTTTGCTCTTCCCTCCCTTTTCCGTATTTCAAATCCTATCGTAAAAAGTACAAGAGGATAAACTTGTTACGAACGGTATCACTCGCTGATCTTTATTACGTACATCCTTAGGGACTGGGAAAAGTTTTTTATTTAGTCATTTATTGGAGATCCAACAGCCGAGGCCAATTGGAGGGTCAAATTATGTCACAAAGAATACATAAACCCAAAAATTCGTGACTTTAAATTACGGGCAACCTAGCTAACTAGCATAAATTTAAATGTCTTTGAGACATCTCATTTAATAATCACAGAATCGTAATTTACGCACACAGAAAGCCACACGAGATCTTGAATTGAATTTTGAAATTCTAACTGGAACAAGCTCCAGGAATATGGACAATCAATGTTGCCCTTGACTAACTCCTCGATGAACAATATCGCCCTCGCTTTTCTCCTCTCATCAAGCCCAACTCATTTGCGAGGCCAAAATTGATTTTTGCTCTTCCCTCCCTTTTCCGTATTTCAAATCCTATCGTAAAAAGTACAAGAGGATAAACTTGTTACGAACGGTATCACTCGCTGATCTTTATTACGTACATCCTTAGGGACTGGGAAAAGTTTTTTATTTAGTCATTTATTGGAGATCCAACAGCCGAGGCCAATTGGAGGGTCAAATTATGTCACAAAGAATACATAAACCCAAAAATTCGTGACTTTAAATTACGGGCAACCTAGCTAACTAGCATAAATTTAAATGTCTTTGAGACATCTCATTTAATAATCACAGAATCGTAATTTACGCACACAGAAAGCCACACGAGATCTTGAATTGAATTTTGAAATTCTAACTGGAACAAGCTCCAGGAATATGGACAATCAATGTTGCCCTTGACTAACTCCTCGATGAACAATATCGCCCTCGCTTTTCTCCTCTCATCAAGCCCAACTCATTTGCGAGGCCAAAATTGATTTTTGCTCTTCCCTCCCTTTTCCGTATTTCAAATATACCAGAAGCTGATAAACTTGTTACGAACATTATCACTCGCGTAATTTCTTCTGTCGTTCGTGGATGAATTTTATTACGTGCATCCTTGAGGGGACGCGAAAACTTTGTACGAACGTGAAAATGTTAATTGAATGTGTGGAGCCCAAGGAAACTGTCACGGCAATTCATGTCTCTTTATCGTTGGTAAGCCCATTTGGTGGTTTAGCACGCAAGCGCAGATTGAGAGCAACCCCCTTTCTTTCGGCACAATCTCCACCACCCCCTTCCCCGTTATTCTGCACATCCTGGCACATCTCGGGATTCACGAGTTCAGTTGGTTAGCCGTAGCCGCCGACGAATCGACTTGTCGAATGCGCGTGCAAGCCTCTATCATTGAGCGATCCAAGTTATTGAGAGAAAACGTTTGATTATTCAATTGGAAATTTAATGATAAATCGTTGAGAGCTCTGGGAGGTTATTCAAAGCTATTGATACTGGATATTTGGCATTGGTTGGGTCGAGAGGGACGGTTCAAGATCGGGCCGATTATTGGGGGGAAGGGCTTGATCTCTTGAATGAAATGTCTGCGGGGTGATGAATAAAAATAAATAAAGTCAACAACAAAAGTGTTCACAGACGCGCGGGCGCACGTTCACGATCGATCTACGGGCGATCCCGGTTGTTCTACTCATGACAAACCTGCTTCCCAGATACGCTCGGTCCATTACAGCCACTGTCGTTCATCAGATTCAAGAGCCACCGTTGATCCCAATCCCCCCCCCTCCCTCGGAACATCATTTTTTTTTTATCACAAAAAATAACTCTTCTCATAGTTGAATGAATCTATAAACTTCTTACGAGCTTTCCTCATTGTCAGGCGGTGACAAATGAGTTTGCAAGTTATTTAAGTTTAGAAGGGAAAAAGTTGGGCGCCAGGGGACGGGGAAAGGTTGAACAATCCACGTGGAACGTTGAGTAAAATTGATCGTCGCGTCGATTTTAACGAGTGTTGTTTTTCGAATTTAAAAGAAGAGCGATTGGAGAGGAGAGTAAAATAAGTGCGATTGTAATTCAAGGTGGACAACGTGGAGGTAAGCAACAGAAGGTGCAGAATGGAAAAAGACGTTGTTTAGAGAGGAGAGAATGGCGGGGAAAAATAGACGAAAAGCTTTATTCATTTTTTTCACCCTCCGGTTGGACGAGTTTACTTTGACTTCCTTTGTTTCAAAAAAACGGAGTTTTTTTCGCCCCTTTTGTGATACCCCTCTGGTTTAAAATTAAAAATAATAAAAAAAAATGTGGATACAGGAATGAATAAAGAGTCGCTGGGTGAATGAAGGTGAAGAGTGCAGTAAAAAAATTATTTGAAAAAGATTTATCCGGTTAATTGCAGGATGCGTGTCTTTGAATATGAAATGTAGGTGGAGAGGAGTGGGAAAAAATCGTAACTGACCAGGACGCGCGTCGTTGCATTTTTGCATGGGATTTAGCCACAGTTTTTTCAGTCCTCGCACCTCACACCCCTGTTGACCCGTTTTTAATAGGATTTGGGTGAATGGAAATGCACCTGTGGGCGGGGAAATTGCAAATCAAAATTATAAATTCATGGGAGAAATTGAAATTCAAAATATGCTTCCAAGTGTTTTCATTAAAATTGGAAAATACTCTGGGATATTTTGTGACAAGCCCAGAGAGGAAAAGAGTCGCAGGGAATTATTCTTGATAGCATCATCAGCATGGGGACGACCGGAAAATTTAATTTGAAAATTAGAAGTAGACGGGCTGTTTTGTTGCAGCAGGCATCCCAGAGGGAAATTATCAGATGAAGAATGTCTCGTTTATTTCTCAAATTCGAATAGACCGAAATTAATTGGTTCTGCCAATTTTTGAAAGAAATTTTCCTGTGTTTCCAGTGAGACTTTCCTCAACCATGAGAAAATAGACGTTGAATTGTATAGCACTGATTGAATTTTCATACTGCATAGTTAATTTTCTTGAGCTTATAATCGGATTTGGGTGAATGGAAATGCATCTGTGTTCTGGGAAATTATAAATCTGAACTATTAATTCATGGCAGAAAATTTCAAATTGAAAAATTAATAATGATTCTCGATAAAATCATCAGGATGGGAAAGACAGAAAAATTTTAATCGAAAGTCAGCAGAAGACGATCTATTCCGCTCCAGTAGTTTTGCAGGCATCACACAAGGGAATTTTATCAGATGAAGAATTTCCCATCTACTTTTCAATTACGAAAGAGTCAGAATGAATCGGTTCTACCTACTTTTGGAAGAAATTTCCCTGTGTTTTCAGTGACAGCCCCCGTATTGTTCAATCTCGTCAATTCCGCGAACAAGAGAAAATTGTCCTTGAATTGTATAGCACTGATTGAATTTTCGCACTGCACAGTTAATTTTTTTGAGTTTATAATAGGATGTGAAAATGTTAAATCTAAACTATTAATTCATGGAAGAAAATTTCAAATGTAAAAGATGGTAATGATTCTCGATAACATCATCAGGATGGGAAAGACAGAAAAATTTTAATCGAAATCCAGCAGAAGACAATTTATTCCGCGCCAATAGTTTTCCAGGCATCACGAACGGGAATTTTATCAGATGAAGAATTCCCCATCTACTTCTCAATTACGAAAGAGTCGAAATGAATCGTTTCTCCCTACTTTTGAAAGAAATTTCCCTGTCTTTCGAGTGACACCCCCCGTATTGTCCAAGAAAAAATTGTCGTTGAATTGTACAGCGCTGATTGAATTTTCATACTGCATAGTTCATTTTCTTTGAGTCTATAATAGGATTTGAAAATTTTAATTCTAAGCTATTAATTCATGGGAGAAATTTTTTTAAAAAATCAAAAAAAAATGGAAAAATTTTCGAAAAAAATTTTGGAAATTTTTTTTGGATTCGGAAAATTTCAAATTTAAAAATTAGTAATGATTCTCGGTAACATCATCGAGATGGGAAAGACAGAAAAATTTCAATCAAAATTTAGCAGGCAACACAAATAGGAATTTTATCAGATAAAGAATTTCCCATCTATTTCTCAATTACGAAGTCAAAATTACGAGTCGAAATGAATCGGTTCCACCTACTTTTGGAAGAAATTTCCCTGTCTTACCAGTGACACCCCGCGTATCGTTCAATCTCGTCAATTCCCCGAACAAGAGAAAATCGTCCTTGAATTGTACAGCGCTGATTGAATTTTCGTACTGCATGGTTGATTTTTTTGCTCACGAATACGTTCTTTTATTCGTTTTTTTTCAGCGACGAAAGGAACGGGGTCGCATTGCCATTGAGAACGTGCACGTGGTGGAAACGGCTACCCTAGGCAACGTTGGTGGTGGCGTCGGCGACGTGGCTGCCGGAAGTGAAGCGGGTTCAGGGGGTGGTGGCGGTGGTGGCATACCCCCTGGCCTGCCATTTCAAGTTGGGTATCGTGAGGCAGGTCAGGAGTACACTCTTTATCTACTCGCGGCACGTGAGCAGGACCGAGCCGAGTGGATTCGTGCACTACGTGCAGGTAAAGAGCGACTTTTCTTCACGCCTCGGCGGTCCATTCACCTCCTATCCCCTTTTGTCATTCCTTTCATTCGTCATTTCTTCGATATTCCACTCTGGTTTTCGCCCTTATTCAGTCAAGACTTACCCGTGAGTTTTTTGCGGGGCAGTTCTGCAAATGGAATTGGCTTCCGAAAATTCTATTTTCTAGTTTTCGTAATGCAGCGAGACATTCAACGATTGAATAAACATCGATTTGCAATTGTTAATATTGCGTAGAATCCCTTTGCATTTCGTCGTTTGAGGTGTTTTCGAGTTACGTTTTTACCCAATTTCATACAAAAACAGAGAACGGTTCGATAAACAAAATAATTCCATTTAGGGGACACGTTTAGTAGTATTTTCGCACCCCAACGAACGCTAAATAATAGACATTGAATCGGCGAATTCCAGTCGGCAACAATTGCGTTTATTCTTGATAAAAAAAAACCAATACACAGCATTTACCATTTCGGAAATTTACCTCGTACCCTTTCTATTGTTGCCGTCATTCGTCAGTTCTTCGATATTCCACTCGGATTATCGTTCTCTCAGTCAAGACTTTGCCGTGAATTTTTGTGGGGCAATTCCTGCAAATGGAATTGAGTTCTGGAAATCCCATTTTTTGGTTTTTGTAATGCAGCCGGAAATGAATGCGTGCATCAACATCAACTTGGAATTGTTGATGCTGCGAACATCCCTCGTTTTTTTTTCGTGGTTTGATGTTTTTGCGAGTTACTTTTTTTATCCAATGTCGTATGAAAACAGAATAGTCCGATAAACAAAATAATCCCAATTCGACCCTAAAAAACTCCAGATAATACAGATACTCACTGAATCGCTGAATTTTCCTCGCGTTAGAATCAACATTCGCAATGAAAAACAATAGGAAACATTTGACATTTCGGAAATTTCGAGGGCAAAACCAATTCAAACAGAATATCCTTAATCGACAAGTGAAGCCCCAGAGGTCCCTCAGTCAATAGTTTGAAAAGTGTTTGTGCAGCCTATCGAATGGAAAAACCTCCCGAAGTTTAATTTAACCTCAAAGGTTCAACGAAATTTCGCGTACGCTCGACATCAATGAATTTTTTTCGCAAATCGTTATCGTATAGAATAGGAATTTTTATCATTTTTTTTCTACCCGACTGATCAAAAGCCTTCGCGCTTCCGCACACTGCTCTTGGTTTCTCATAAAAAAAAACGGAATTAAAAAAATGGATGCTGCCACACAGGAAAAAATACCCTATGAGCAGAAATAGAATCGAGAGAAATTGTGCCGGTAAATTTTTACAGTCGTACACACCACCGAGCTCTGGCAATTCACTGTACACAGTTCGAATAATGGAGTTTCGGTGCATGCTGGAGTTTCGTTTGAATTTCCGGATGGGAAACGCGTCACGGAGTATTACACGACGTAGAACTGCATCCCCCTAAGTGAAACCGAGTCACTGTAGTACATTGGAATACTAAAGTGAATATTGTGATTTTTATCGGGTGCCAGGAGCCTTTGGCGTCGGTATTTCACAATGAAAAAACTCCAATGATGCGTAAATTATTATCAGATGCAAATGGAGGGCACTTCATTGCATTCCAGAACAAGGCAAGAGAGCGAACGGAAATGCAGAGTAAACGAAAATTCGCGAACTATTCGTAGGGTTCAAAATTGAGGGTCAAACCTTCCACCTTCATCATGTTCATTTTTGTAATGCGAGATCGAAGGCGCTCCGCGCGCCTGACAGTTTGATAGATTTTACATGATTCATCACACCATTATTTAAGTTGATTGGAATCAATATGTTCTTTCACGTATAAAAATTTCTACAGTATTACTAAGGAGGAATTCGTGGGAAGCGATGAAAACTTCTATTGAAAATCCATGATTTTTTTAATTGCGAAGGGATGGAAATTTCTATCGAGAATCAATAGGAGATACGACGAAAGCTATGAAACTTGCATTAGAAAGCAGAGGAGGTTCCACACGGAGAGAAATATTCAATAAAAATTACGTATCTTTTCCGTCATTCCGGAGCGGAATGTGGTTTTGTAGTAAATTTTATAGAACCGTAACGGAATTTTTACCTAAAATCACGGAATTTTTCTAGAGTGCTCCGTAATTTTTATCTGATTCTCCTGTGAAAAATTACGATACCATCACCGGAATTTTCTGCAAACTTCTATTAAAAGTCTTGATCGAAAACTTCGTCGAAATCCATGAACACTTTGATTGAGAATCAATACATAGTCCGTTGGAAATCGCCATAATCATCATGAATGCGATTTCTCTTTCAGATATTTAGGAATAAACTTGTGACATCTCCTTTTTATATAAGATTGCAAAGCATGAGCCCAATTAATGATAAATGACTTTATCAAAAGAATTTGGTGCGAAATGAATGATAATGAGATACCAAAGCAATGACGCGTCCGACGACCAACAACAAAGATAAAATAACAAAAAATAATAACGAGAAAGAAGGAAACGATAGTACATGAAGCCGCTTGAGAGGGAGAAAGAGACCAAATATGTAACAATATTTTGAAGTCGAGTTTCCAAAAGCACTGAACATTCCATAAAAATATTGTAATTTCCGTTGGAGTCCGAGAACTTTTTACCCGACCGTGGGGGTAGTTTTTAACAAACGTTTTTCCTCGAATACTAAAGTGAATATCGCGATTTTATGCCAGAAATAAAGAAAGAAAACGCTCCAATGCTGCGTAAATTATTATCAGATGCAAACAGTGGGGCCGGAGTAAACGACAATTTCGGAATATTCCACTGTTACTTCTGCGGTCAACTTTGAAATTGACTGTTCACCCAGTTAAAATGAAAATTTAACTTTAAATTGATGTTTATGCTGGTCTGAAGTTCTCTCCTTTAATTTTCCTTGACCCTTTTTTCCTCGTGAATTCAACTTCAAGAACATTAAATGCACTTTTAATGGGGTAACATATAGCATTTTTTTCAGCATTCTGTGAATTTAATTTGTGTCACAAGGTGTGTGGGGAAGATGAAAGATTTGATTTAGGGGGAAAAGTCCCAAGGGATTAAGGAAATTGCCGTACTTTTTATTCCTGCTCTTCCTCCTTCATTTTTTTTTCAACTTCCTTCACTCGTTTTCTACTATCCCTGGGCTAATGCATATGAAAAAGAGAATCGCAAATCACGGCTGGGGATCACCCAGAGGAGCTTACCTAAAAGTGCAATGTTAATGTGGACTTCGTGAGTGCACACTGCTATCATCCAGAGTTGTGGAAAAGTAATTACAAAGTTAATTAGACTCGACGGATTAGATTAAGAAAAACATAACTGCAGAGACTACTGCCTCACTACCTACTCTTTTCATCACGAGAGTGAAAAAATGGAAGAACTGAATGGAGAGAAAAACACTATAGAGGATGAAGGAAAAATGAAACATGACCAGAAGATAGATACTGAGAAGATAATTAGGAAGCGGAATATACTTCTGGCCGCCGGAAATACGGAGTTATTATATCCACCGAATGAAAAACGACTTGAAATGAATTAATTTATGTGAGCTTAATTATCAGAGCGAACAAAAAGGAAAGTATATCGCTGACAGACGTTGCATTTTTTTTTCCATCCGTGAATTCAATGTGAAATATAAAAAACTACCATTGAGAGCAAAAACTTTTGCTCAACACCATCAAAGATTCAACTTTATTTTCACAAAAGTTTGATTACACCGTAGCTCGATGGCCGGGCAAAAAGAGAGGAGAAAAACTTTTGAAATTCAGTTGAGAATGGGAATAAAGTGGAGTGCAAATTCAGCGGGTCAATTGAATCTCTAAAAATTGCAACAACGACCCGTTCGAGTCAATAATAACCGGTGGAAAAAAATAGAAGAGCATTATGCGAATGTCAGATGCCTGCTTCTTCTATTTGTGACGGGATTGAAGACAGAGCGGAAGTGTCTGCGGGATATCTATCATGACCAGTATTGGGAATTGTGGTCGAAGGGAGCTTGTCAAGTCTCCCTCGATAACCGACGTAATTCAACTCCTGCGAATGAAGATCAAACCCCATTTTTTCCCCCACCACTTCACCTCTTTCCTTCTCCGATATTAGAGGCCGATAGTGAAACAAAAGTACCTCAACGAGACTGAATAAGGAAGAAAGTGAATAAAAATAAAGGGGATTGAAAAATGGAAGTGAAAAGAATAACAGTTGCGTTATCAGGTCGGCGAACACGCTAATGATAAACGGGACTACGTGGGTGTACTGTTGATGACGTCCTTCAAGACGAGTAAAAAGGTGTTCAACAGAGACTCGGCGGGGGAAAAAAAACCGTCCGCAAAGTTGAGGAAAAACCTAGCGGCTCTTATTCGTCGCATATTTTTATGCTGCGTACACAAGAGTTACGGGGGGTTTTTCAATTTATCAACGGAACAATGCGGGAAAGCGAACGGAAATACAGAGAAACGAAAAATTCTTTAACTGACAAAATCAGTTTACAAGAGAATTCCATTAATCATTGAGTAGGGAACAATATTTTGTGCCCCAATAGGTTGAAATTTATCTTTATCTTTATTGAGAAAAGACTCCAGGATAAAATCCCTTCGGAGCCATAAGGAAATACATCGGAAAATATAAACTTTATCGAAAGCCTCGCTGAACATAAAACAAAACATAACCCGCTCACAAGGACATAACTCACACTCAAACTCTCTAATCAAAACTCTATCTTTTAGTCATAATCCATACTCATATTACGTGCAAAACCAGAAACTCTAAAACAATACACAAAAATGCACCAGTAAATGGCAAAGCTATGCCTAGAGTTGTTAACAGGAAGCTAGGGGAAACCGGGGCATAGTGGGGTACATAAAAAAATTCCAAAATTGAGAAATTCAAGGGGTTGACGAGGGGTCGATCAAGGATCAATACCAAGTTCAAAACAGCTCACAAAACTCGAATAATACTAAAGAAAATTTAAAAAAGAATGGAAGAACTCTGGAAATTCTTTCAATTCTTTCAAACACCGGGATGATACCTCATATTGGGTATGTTGATTAAAACCCTACCGATTTCAGAGTTTTTCTGTCGTTTTTTGGAGATTCGAATGTGAAAAACGAAGAAGCAACATTTATAATTATTTTAAAGTTTTTGGACACTACACTGATAGAAAGGATTAGTTTCTCTATCGTAAAAAGGAGAAAAGCAATCGATCTCGAAATATCTCGAAGACTGAAACCGAAGCGCCATTACGTGGGGAGATGAGAAGGCGCGTGCGCAGCACGCGCGGCCGATCTCGTGTGGAAAAAGTGAAAACTGAAAAAAAAAATTTTTCACCGGGGCCAAAATGTCAGATCTTGGATTTCCAGAGGGAACGTCGACTTTTGCCAAAATCGAATTTTTTAGCCGGGTGAACGTTGATTCCAACTATTTGAGCGACGGGCTATTCAGAACTCTCGAAAGTATGTGGGAAACGCGAAAACTGGAAAAGTTTTTTTTTCCAGATTTTCAAAGGGTCAGATTTTCCGTTATTCCAGGGGGAAAGTCGACTTTCGCCAAAATCGAATTTTTTAGCCGGGGGAACGTTGATTCCAACTATTTAGGCGCCGGGCTAGTCAGAACTCTCAAAAGTATGTGGAAAAAGTGAAAACTGAGAAACCGGTTGTTTTGGCCCCAGCCAAAGGGTCAGATTTTCGGGTTTTCCGGGGCAAGTGGATTTTCGCCAAAATCGATTTTTTTAGGCGGGTGAACGTTGATTCCAACTATTTGAGCGACGGGCTATTCAGAACTCTCAAAAGTATGTGGAAAAAGTGAAAACTGGAAAAGTTTTTTTTTTCAGATTTTCAAAGGGTCCGATTTTCCGTTTTTCCGGGGGCAAAGTCGACTTTCGCCAAGATCGAATTTTCTAGCCGGGTGAACGTTGATTCCAACTATTTAAGCGACGGGCTGTCCAGAACTCTCAAAAGTATCCTATCGTAAAAAGGAGAAAAGAAATCGATCCCGAACTATCTCGAAAATCTCGAATAAGCGTAAGCGTAAGACTGAAACGGAAACGCCACGAATCTTCTATTTGTTCATATTCAACTCTACCATTCGTTAATTGTTAACGAATCTCGTTTGGTATAAATGAATCCTTCTATCAGTGTACCCCACCGGGTCCCCAACTCTAATACGTTAGAGACACGAGTTGATAATTTTAGAATGTGAATAGTGATTGCTAAANGAATTTTTTAGCCGGGTGAACGTTGATTCCAACTATTTAAGCGACGGGCTACTCAGAACTCTCGAAAGTATGANCGAAAATCTCGAATAAGCGTAAGCGTAAGACTGAAACGGAAACGCCACGAATCTTCTATTTGTTCATATTCAACTCTACCATTCGTTAATTGTTAACGAATCTCGTTTGGTATAAATGAATCCTTCTATCAGTGTACCCCACCGGGTCCCCAACTCTAATACGTTAGAGACACGAGTTGATAATTTTAGAATGTGAATAGTGATTGCTAAAAAGCAATATAAGTACGATAGAAGCTCTGACACCCGCCTCTTTGTCTCATCTACCCCGCTTTGTATAAAGGGGCAAAACGGTTGTTTTTTTTTTTCAAATTAAAGATTTTAGTAAAACAATTTCTAGTCAAGATGGATTAAATAAAATGATTCAATACCATCGTAGTATTTATACAATATTGAAACGCGACAGTGTTATGGACGGAGAAATCTATGAATGGAGGGGTGAATAGTTCACAGGTCAAAGCCCGTCACCAGGGGTCGTCAAGTACTCGTCAGTGTCCGTCTTTCTCCGGTATCTGTCCTTGTCCTTGTCATCCTATCAAAAATCCGAAAATTGTCCCGCTTCAAGATTGGATTTCCCTATTATCAAGTCCTCCAACCAGAATTCATAGAATTTCTTAACACATTTTTTTTTTAATTTCCGTGGGCTGTGAAAACACATTTCATTTGGACACCGTTACCACACGGTAGTTTTTATGCCACCGTAACGAGACACCCCCAACGAAGTTACTGCGTTTCCGTTTGTCAGCGGTGTTGTGCTTTGCGTATTGAATAGAAAAAACGAGTGATGTGAGCTAGAGTGAGTGAAGGAGTGAGAAAAAAAAGAGAAATAAGCTAAAATATACAGGAGTACTCTTCGACATGGAAGTGAGCTCGAATGAGTAAAGAGGAACAGGCTTTGATGTGTCACTACGGGCGAAAGGGAATGAGAGAGAGATGGAGTGGATTCAGGAAAATAACGATAGTGTTGGAAAGCATCGCAAATTATCCTGAAAGGCTCACTAGATATTTTCTGTTGAGTTTTTCTCTTTCCAGTACGTCAAGGGCACTCATTCAAGCATCACAAGTCATTTGGAAAAAAAATGTTCCATCTTGTGTGAATGCCTCAAGAGTTTTTTTCAAACTAAGTTTAAATTCGATTCAATTTTCATGAGTTGATCTTTTGTGACGCATTTATAATGAATTGAGTAATAAAGTCCCAAGAGTCAGTTACGAGAAAGCGCAGCATTCTGGGGATAAAATAGCGTTTCTATACTCGGATAAATTTCTACTATTGTAGTTGTAACTTTTTTTCAAGGGCCAACAGTATAACATGCACCAACTGGTTTTCCCGGCATTCATTAGGGGATATAAAGTACAATGGACAATTTCATAATTCACCGGTTCACATGAAAAATTGAACTGTTGTCATTCAAGTGCATATTGGACAATTTATGACTACTGTTGTTTGCAGTTTGCAGCGAAAATCCAGGCCTCTCGGGCAGATATCACGCTGGTCTTTGGAGCGGAAAACGCTGGTCCTGCTGTCGTCTGTCAACTCGGAGTGCTGAGGGCTGTGATACCTGCAGCTCGTGGTCATCGAAGCCACCATCTAGTAACTCGACAAATTCCACAAACGCCTCACCATCAATTAACACAATAACCAACGCTTCTGGAGGTGAGGCAGATAGACGAATTCAACAGCAGTCGACAACGACAATAACAGCAACTACAATTACATCAACTACTAGTACAACTGGTAGTGCTGCTGAAACTAACAACAATCCAGTAGTTCAGTCCCAGGCACGCTCGACAATTGGTTCGTACACAATTCAATTAAATTCTTGTTTAATTCCGTCAATTGTTTTCACACCCCACCATTCATCTCTCTATTGGTTTGTTGGGATTTTTCTACAGCTTTTCACGTCAATCAATTAGTTGACTCCAACGAGCGCTGTTTTTTTTTTTTTTCGAACTTCTGGTCTTCCATTTTTCAAACGAAAATCATTAATTGGAGGAAAGAAAATTATTGTGCAATCGAACGAAGACTAAAAGGACATTAACCAAGACGCTCAGTCGAGCAGAATTGCAGATAATAATTGGTAATTTGATAACGGGCTCCTGTTAAATCAATCTTGCCTCTTGGTACGTGTAAAATTGCGCATTGAATGCAGCTGCCAAACGAGTGGTGTCGATAATTAACCGATAGCCTCAGTATTATGTTAAATATCCATTTCGCAATTGTATGAAAATCCAGTGGTGCGAGTGGAAAATTGTCGACTGTCGACAGTTCCAATATCATCACTGTGATAAATCGATTTTCCACGGGGATCTGACATATCCCCCGGGGGCATTCGGACAAAAAATCATCTCCATCCAATGTGAATTATCCTTTACTCTCTCTTTTTGCTATTGCGAGAGAAAGAGCCGGATCAAAGCGAGTATCTAACGATGTTAGGGGAATTTTTCCTTTGAAGTGGCTATCAGAACGTGAAACTGACAGAGTCAACGTGGCGCCCGTATTCCTTCTCGATCAGCATGTCCTGAAAAGGGGTGGAGGTGGGGGAAAAAAATGAAGCGGTAACTGGGGGGGGGATAGAATAGGGGGGGAAAGGAAGAAGCCAGCTGGGAAATTGAGGAAATTTAAACGAGGTCAATGGACTGGGAAAATGAGTCGTCACTGCATAAATTTTAACCATTCAACTTTTGTTCTTGCATGAGGACATTAAAGCCATTTAGCAAAGTTGAGGAACTTTTATTTTCTTTCTGTATTTTTCTGCTATTTCTTCTCGACTCTCGTCCCTTCGCTTTAGAGTTTTGCACTCCTGGGAGTCTCATGTTGAGATGCTACCTTGCCAGACGTTTCAAACCCCCTTTTTTTTATTCAACTTTGACACAATGCCGATTCTTGGGGAGGATAGGAATGAGTCCCTCACGATGGCAATGTGACGTTTTGAATTCTTTCTTCCTCGGTATTTGGCAAAATTCAGTGGCAAATCGCTTCCGTCAATGGCTCCTTTAAAAAAAACGAGTGGAAAAAAAATTACAAAGCATGAGCGAAAAACAACGACGATAATGCTCGAGAAGTGAGTGTACCGTGGCTTTCTCGTATAAAATATGGGAATGTCAGAACACATAAATCCCTGACATTTTTTTATTCCGCGTTTTTTATTGATCGATAGTGCACGCGAGCAGAAAATATTTATGTGAAACATCGTGTTTGGTGGACGATTGACGATAACACGGTTAGCAATTTTATATTCCAGGTCAAGTGAATGGAGGAGAAAAAAAGCAGCTAATGATTTACGAAAGCTTCTCATTATTTTCACAATATTGGAGTGAATATTTTTCATGAATTTGCCACCACTGGGGAATAATGTTAAACACCTTGGGGGCGCGTTTATATTCATTGACCCGTGAATATGTTAATATCGTGTTCACGTTGAAGTGTTCTCTCATGAAACCCCTTGCACACGAGTTCTTGAACAATTTTCGACTCACCTTTATTGCCACGAAATCTTCGGTTTTCGTATTTCGAGGGTTGAAAATGCCTCAATAAATCTTTTTAGTACCTCAATTCATCTTCCGGTACCATGAATCACTCATTTTTAATTGTCGTATTGGTTATCCTCTTCCGGCATCTTTCATTCTTTTCAACTTATCTCGGGATGGGGAAAATGAAATTGCAATTTTTGAGACCCTCTCTGGAACAGTCTATGAAAAGTTTCCAGTCGAGCAAAAAAAAACTTGTGTCATTGCTTTTTTTTCCATCTCTTTTTCCTCTAGAGTTGAGTTGGTCGCAAGGAGGAGTGATGCAAGGATGAGACGTAAAAGAGAGTGGAAGTTGGGTGGGATAGCCTGACGACGATGGAGAAGTAGAGTTGAGGTTTCAAAAGTTCCAGATCTCGAATATTCGAGGGGAAAAGACATTGCCGTAAGATACTTGAACGGATAGATACGATGAATTATGATAATAAATTCCGTGAGAAAGAGGGGCTGGGGAAAAGGAGGAGAGTCCTCGAGAGGAAATGTGACAAAATGAAAACTAATAAATTAAGACGTAGTTTGAGACTTTGATTAAATTCATTGAAAAATGGTGAAAGAAAAAGAAAAGAGAGAGAGAGAGAGAGAGTGGTAGAGACAGGGGATGAGGGGGAGGGATAAAAAAACGAGAAGAACTTTAGTGAAAGAGTTTCTTTTCATTGTGAAAGTAATCTCTGGCAAAATCCAATCGTAGAGGCTTCTTGGACTCTCATGAAAAGCCCTGCAATTGTCCCTTGTATCCGCGTGAGTCTGGAGGATGGTGAATCTGAAGAAGGCTTCTACAGATGAAAGACCTGCAAGATATACATAGAAAAGTATCTTGATCGATTTATCCACAGACGAGTGGATCGCTCACGAATAATATTCCCACCGTCTGCAACAATTCCCACTATTGGAAATTTCAGCCAACTAAAGCATTCTGTCTCATGCCAGCTCGTAATTACCACAATGCCATTGAATGATATCATGAATTAAAATGGAATTTGACAAGAGGAGAAACCCTGCGCCTGCAGCATTTCATAATTGAATATATAAACTCAACAACAGTTAATCAACTGAATCAGCAAAGTAAGGAATACTGCTCACTGGGACACATGAGTTTGTTAAATGATAGTGACCCAATTGCTGCGTGATTAACCGTGACGTTACATTCATCCTAGAATTTGTCCCTGAGGCGTGTCTGTCCAAGTGCAAGACACGAATCCTCAACGTCGGCTGGATTTGTAATGAACAAACCCATTGAGACTGTGGCAGTTGATCTCAAGGTATTTTCAATGCGCCTTGCTACGATCGAACATACACTGATTTACAGTGACAACGTTGATACGTCCGGATACATCGGAGTCATTAGTGTTGATACAAGTTGCTTTGATCATCCACCTGCCTCACTCCCTACAAATACCAATTTCTCTATCTAGGTGTTGCCATCTTATTGCCTTACACCCAGTCAACCAATAACTGCTTTGATGTTGTAAAATCATGATTCCAGATTAGCTATCAAACCAACGCTGTCTCGTCGTACATCAAAATCGCTGGATTAATTATATTTTCGCTTGATTTTATCAACCTAATCATTTCAGGACTTTTTTTTTCTTTTTTGGTTGAACACTTCACATCAAATCACCCACATTTCATACGTCTATCTCTCGGCTAACGGCTGGTGGGTGCTCTTGTGGTCTTTGTATCCCGCAAAGTATCTCCTCGACGAGCTACGTCCGACCTTACCCCATTCGGTCCTAGACCTCGTTAAAACTTGATGCATGCTCCACTCACAGAGTTGCCCTCTCTTCCTTCACTCCCTTCACTCTCTCCCTTTTTCGGGCTCGTCTCGTGTCTTCACTCTCTCGCTTGGTTTCTCTTTTTCTCTTTGCCTAGCTCGTTTTTCTTTCATCCTTTTCTCTCCTGGTGGTTTTTTTCTTCTTCCACCATTCCGTTAATAGAAGCCAGGGCTTTCTCAACTCCGTATGAGAAGCCGGGATTTCTGATGTGAGGTTGAATTAAATTTCAATTATGCACATTGGCGTTATTATTAAAATTGTACTTTATGAATTTTTTTTCAACTTGCGGGCTAACTCGGTAAAGAGAGGGCAATTAAATTGAATTTTTCAGTTTTCATGGCACAGCGATGGGCATCTCATTAGTATTTATTTGAATCACCTTTTTCAAAGGGAGTCACCGTCCTCCTCAATTACATGAATTCGTGTTTAATGTAGAAGTTGAATTAGTCTTTCACTCCCGCTGTTTCTGTGCAAAGAAGTCTTTATTTATAAAAGAACACATTTACCATCCCTCGGATGCAAATGATGTCTAGGGTAACGACTTCATTGCATCTCTCTTCAATATTTAGATCCGACTGTTGTTATTTCCTTCTTCAAAGACTGGTCAACCCCAAACGTAGAAACTTGGGAGCAGAGAAGAGACAACATTGTTGCATATCCACTCGAGGATTTAATAAGCAACTCCATGAAACATCCAGTTGTGAAGTTGGAAGAGCCCCTCAGGGGTATAACCAGAGATCTTTGTCGTATACGACTCCATATAAAGGTGGCTTAGACCCAGATTTATCATCGTGTTCACCTTACCCCACAGCTAACCCACTAAACTCCTGAAGAAAATACCAATTTCTTTCTTTTTAACCCCCCAGTTATTTAATCTTCTTTTTCGTTTTATCTGGCAAACCATATCCTGCTTTACTGCCTCCTGAGAAAAACAAATATCTATTATTATCCCCCCGAGTTCTATAACTTCTCGGGAATGACAAATAACCCAGGAAAAGGGAATGACAAAACCGCATTCATTTGTACTCTGCAGTCCTGTAGATGTGAATTAAAGAGGCTGAAGTTTGAGAGATATTTTGTGGTTTGACATGATGTTTTGCTCATTGTTTTTTCTCATCTTGTTGTTTGGGTAGGGGAACAAATTCAAAATACCACAGGTACATGGTTTCTCAAACTATTTCGAATGGCTTCTGCTTAATGGGATTTAACTTTTCTAGAGTTTAGTGAGCTTTATTTAACGAACTACGTACAATAGAAGAGCATGGTATCTAACTTGAGGATTGGCAATGGCAGTATAGGTGTTGGCAAACGCTGAATGGCTATTGGATTCAGAACTTTGCTTTAAAGACTTTCGAGTTTACTGTACAGATGGGGAGGAGTGAGAGCTAGAAGCGTTTCAATATATTCCCTCTGTTCATCCAGAAGTTTCATTGCCAACGTTTCTGGATTTAAACGATCGAACTCCCTCTTCTCTCTCTACATTTGCAATCTTAAATTCCTGGCAAAATTTTACTTGAGACAATGAATTTTCCTGGTAACAATGCGAGCTCGTTAGTTCTTAAAGTGAATCAGCTAGCTTGAATTAGGTTTAAATTGTAATTTTAGCTTTAGTTTACAGTGATAATTGCACGACTGCGTTCTTGCTGAAGTATTTAACTGGATAAATTAGAAGGAGAAAGAGACAACTCATTCTTCATCTCTCAGGGGGGATGGGGATATCATTCTTTATGGAAAAAGTTATTCATTCTTCTGTTAAATGATTGAGCGTGGAACTAACTCTTTGAAGTATTTAAAAGTGTAATTTAACGCCAGGATTACATCGGCGCAAAGTAACTCGGGGATTAATTACTCGGCTCCATTGAATCCCATCAACTTGTTATTTGATTTTATTCTTCACTAGAAAATCGTCACCTTCAATCCAATTATGATAAATTTTATTATCATTCTCGGAGGGTAGGGGGAGGGGGATAAACCAGTTAGTGATGCTAATGCAATTATGAAAATCCAATCAGTTGGGAAAGTATGTTGAATGCATAAACAAGAGTCCTTTGAAACAACTGTGGGAGCACACCTGCGTATCTCCTCTCCTTTCATCTGAACACGTGATTAACCTGAACATGTGACTAAAAGTTTACCCCGAAACTCCAGAGGATTTAACCAAAAACTTTTGATTCTAGTTGACTGTGACATTTACAGGGGTGAGGAGTAAATTCGCAGATACGTATGTATCAAACACAGTTTCACGTACAAATACACATGTAAAGTACATCCCCCAGGAGTTTTCTACCTCCGGAACTGGCCGAGACACACTAGTCAACATCCAAGGTTGCTACCACATAACTCTTGCCTCAGCGACACATTCCATAGTCACTTTGGTATCCGTTGAGACACAAACCGTATTTCAGCACTACTCGAAGAGAGAGAGTTTTGCTTATGGTAGAATACAATATGGTCGGGAGATGGATTTCTATCACATTTATGGATTATCCGGGGAGAGGGATTCTCCATAAAAATGGAGATAAAATTTTCTGAAACAGAGGCTGACGGGAGAAATGCAACTCCTCTTTGTACTAAAAATTTTATCACCAATTTTGCCGTGTATCCAATTACGGGATCGTATTTTCTCATTCGATTTCCGTGTTTTTCCTATTAAAATATAACAACTAAATTTAATACGAAGACAATTTATAGCAAGCCTTACAAGGGTGTAACATTACGTAGAGTTCACGACGGCGACGCAGCTGATATGAACCCCAAAAAAGCCGGGGAAATTGTGAAAATTATTCGGCAAAGTTACATACTTTTAGTTCAAACGAGGGATTCCCCATAAACATGGAAACAAATTATTCTGGAACAAAGGATGACAGGGGAAAGGTGAATCTTCGTACTAAAAATTTTATCACCAATTTCGTCATGTTTCCAATTACGGGATCGTATTTTCTCATTCGATTTCCGTGTTTTCCCTATTGAAATATAACAACTAAATTTAATACGAAGGCAATTTATATCAAGCCCTGCGAGGGTGTAATATTACGTAGAGTTCACGACGGCGACGCAGCTGATATGAACCGCAAAAAAGCCGGGAAAATTGTAAAAGGTATTCGACAAAGTCAAATACTTTTAGTTCAAACAAGGGATTCTCCATAAACACGGAAACAAAATTTTCTGTACTGCTTCTCACGATTTCTCGTCTGGGAATTGGTATTACATACTTCCCAAACTCGAAAACTTGAAAAACACTACAGAAAAATATTGTTTCTGGGCTGTTGCGATGGGGTTTTTTTACTCGTGTGGTTGGCCAGTCCTAGCCTACGGCTCGGAGGCCAACACTACACGAGTAAAAAACCCCATCGCAACAGGCCGGAAAAATACTATTCCGGAATAAATCTGAAACAAAGGGTGACAGGCAGTGATAGGCATCTCCATCAATCATAATTACCGTTAAATTGTGAAGTTGTCAATTTTTAACATAAAGCTTAAAAATATTGAATATTAAATTAATCATCAATTTGTACATACAAATTTTGAAATATTCTATCAACCAATAATTTAGGTAGGAAGATTGACGATCATTTCAATGATCGAAAAATCAAGTATCTAAATTTAGAATTAGCTTGTTAATTAAAAAATTACATTTCCATATTATCAAATATTTTATTCACCATCAATCGGAAAATTTAGTTATTAAATTTTATCATATTTTAAATTTGTTAAATATAGTCAAACTTTGAACAATGTAAGAAGATAATCCTCCTTAATATTGTCCACATCTAATATTATTGGCCATCCCTGATGACAGGGAAAAGGCGACTCTTCATCCAATTAAGGGCTCGCGTTTTCTCATTCGATTTCCGTGTTTCCATTATTGAAATTTACCAACGAAATGGAAAGAGTCAGTAATTTTAATGACAAGGTAATAAATGTTCTCTTCTAATTGTACATAATGCACTGTGCACCTGCATTGTAGTGGTTTGTAGCTGAAATAAATGATCGTGAATAGAGGTAAAAGCTATGGAAATGGTTAATGTTTAAACCGTGCGTGGCTTTCACGTTAATCATCCGTGTGTTATGCCTCGAATCGTGTACATATTTACATGGCACAAACACACAGATCGGCCAAAGACCGGCTTCTCTGAGGGGAACTGGCTCGGTCAGTGCGCTGCCAAGTGAGGAGATGTTGAAGAAGGATATATACAAACGTAGCAGTGCGCGTATGTACACTGACAAGGCACGATAATGAAGAGCCTGGTGGATCAAAGTGATGTGAATTCATAATAATGCATGCGGTGCATATGTTAATGGTGATTGGAGGAGGATTAATAACGGTGAGCAGCAGACGGAGGGTCATTTGGGGCTTGTAGAGAAGTACCAAATTGTGGACAAGCATGAGGGAGCGTGAGTTTATGAAGCTCTTTGGATGTCGGTGGTCCTTCTGGAAGTTTGCTGTGGGACTTGCTGCAGGTAATCGCACAGTTCGCTGATCAATTCTAATGGGCTGGACTTTCTTTACTTCAATAAGCGGCAAATTCCACTTGACTGGAATTCATCAAGTTTAGTTGAACGTAACACAAATGGAATTTATCGATTGAATAAATATTCAACGTTATTTTAGCAGTCTGTCGGGGAACTTCTTATCACGTTATTGTTCTATCGACATTTCAGGGAATTTCAATCTTTGTGGAAAATCAATGGAAATTGTGAATTTCAAAACAATTATTCAAAGATGTTCTTGAAATTTCCATTGGTGGAAAAGTGAGCGCAATTTGGTACTGAATATTTAGGGCTTCGTTAAAAATCGAATTTAGTTGAAGAATTCTCGTCTTCTTCCTGCTTAAAAATTTGTATTTTCAATTAATTTTGATTGAAATCTATTGTTCACTGATTTTTTTCCCCGAAATCGAATGTCACTCTCTTGAAAATTGAATTTTTTTACAACACTTTAACAAAGTGCATGTAGACGAAATTTGAACATTCTTCCAAATCACAGTTCTCAAATAAATTTTTTCCCTTTGGCTTCATCTCGTGTTTGCGAGTGACAAAAAGCAATGAAGTATTGGCCGAATAGCCGTAATTTCTGTACCGACGAAAAGTGTGATCAGAAATGAAGTTCACACGGAGAGAAATATTCAATAAAAATTACGTATCTTTTCCGTAATTCCGGAGCGCAATGTGGTTGTATCAAACTTTACGGAACTGTCACGTAATTTTTACCTAAAATCACGGAATTTTTCCAGATCGTTCCGTAATTTCTACCTGAATCTCCTGTGAAAAATGACAATACCGTCACTTAAATTTTCTGAGTCGATTCTGTAATCGGTGAACGAACTGTGAGTTCCGCAATTTTTACTGAACATTTCTCTCTGTGCATGAGCAGAATTTCCACTGCAAATCTAACACCGTTAACAATACCAATCAATACTGGTAGTCTTACACTCGTTCCATCAGTATCGAAAAAAAAAAACAACTTGAAAATGCAATTCTTCAGAAGCAATTTAATTGCCGAGCCACTTGGACGTCCTTAAACTCTCAGCCGTTGGAAATATCAGAAAAGTGTCGATATACGTCATGAGACTCTCCCTCGAGCTTTTCATTTCCAGTTATTTCTCCTGTTTCTCACTGGTAAACGATTTTTCACAAAAGTTTTCGACACTCGGTGGATCTAATAAACGGAAGTTGGAGGTTGTAGAGTGGCAATTGCACTGGATATTCGTGGGAATCACTGGGATAATTATCGATTATTGGATCGTGCTTTCATGGAGGATGGTGGAAGAGAGTTATGTAGGTGGATTTTCACCAGGTGGTTCTGGTGGTAACCACGTCGATTGTCGACGCTGGACGAGGAGGGACAGTCACAATTACGTTGCAGTCTCGTTTGAAATTTACCGATATACATACAGGAATGGCCAGGAGAATGGCTATAATGGTGAAAACTACAGTTCAACCATTATTCCATTGCACGGTGAATTGTGAAGTTGTATTTACCCTCGACGGAATGAATCCCTCGTTGTCGTTTGGTGCCCTGTCTCTGATTTTATGAAGCGTTTATGGATAATATACTGCTGCCACGTGTACACGCGTTGTTTGGAACTTCAACGGGGATCCATCACCCTGTGGTTTCATTGGCTATTCAATATCCGGTTCGGGAGCTGGTCACTGTTATTATAAATTGATGCCTCCAGCTTCAGTCGATTATTGGATATTGGGTATTTGCTCAGCCATTTCGTGGAACAAATGATATTTGCCTGGCAGTTCTGTTGGGAATTTCGAATGAGACGGGTGATAAAACCTTTTTTTCTATGGCGCGAGGGATTTCGTGACTGGTGAGGAAGATGTTACCCATTCTCATTACAGGGAGAATCACTCGCAACAGCCCATTCAGGACTCTCGTATATATTTTTATGGGATCGTAGTGGAAATAAGTGCCTGGCACTCGGGAAAATGATTTTCCGGTCAATATTTCCTCGGTATTATGCAGCCAGTGTGTATCATCAATCACGTATGATATCCAGTGCAGCCTCTCTTCCTCAAAGACGCGAGTATACGTCCCTCGGATTAAGGTCACCCATGCACTAATATACCATAGTGTATATTCAACAGACTGTATAATCTCATCTCATCAATTTTACGAAGAATTCTCATGGTGTTATGGGATAATACCGCAGTTTGAACCAAGCCCCAATTCCATATTCAATTATCTGTGTACACTTTTAGCCGCTCGTTTCATTTATCTACAAATTTACAATTTTACCGATGAAAGTTTTCGTCGCAATGCCGCAGATCGATATCCATCAATTATTCAGATGCATTAAAACGTATTGCAAATATGTTTTGACGTTGAAATATTGGTTCATCCGTATGTGCTCCATGAGGCATATCAATTAGTATTTAATAACCATTGGCAAACGACTTCGGTGATCAATAGTTGGGGAAAATTCATTTTGTTGGCCATGCGGGCTCTATCTATAATGCAGAGATGAAACAATTAACAATATTCTATTGTTTGTAATATTGAGAATTTTTTTAATTTGAGTAATTGGGGTGAACGAGTGTGACTGCGTACGGAAACATTGTATTGAAAGTTTCGTGGAATTTTCATCTGAAATACTGCATTTTCTATTGGTGTCTCGTGGTAATGACAATGAAAAATTCTCTTTGACTAAGTTATTTTTTTCTTTCTATTCAAAACGAAAGTCTATCCACAGAGTGTCGAAATACAGACGTAATTTCTTTCTGGGGCGCTCATTTTTCACGAGATCCCCGCGGTTGATTCTCACTTAAAGAACTTGTAAAACTTGCAACTGCTACACAAGATACAAATACATACACCTGTTTCACACAGACACTTGGGTGTTAAGGACCTTTGATTTTTATTTGTGCCTCTTTTCTTCACGTCTTAACGGCCGGACGACCTCGCCCTCTTTTTCTTTTTTTTTCGCCTTCCTTCTTTTTTTTTAATGGTTTTTAAACTCCCCCAGGCTGGTGTTGGCAACCTGGAGGAAAAGATCAGACTCCTTTTTGCCTAGTAAAACTGCCCAACCAAACTCATAAATAAAAGGAAAACTGTCTAGCGTGATTGGCCCTGCGGCCACTTTGCTCAATTTTTTATGCTCATGCTGGCTTTTTTTTCATGCCATCGTCAGCATCAACGGATCTGGTGGGATGAAAGGTTCAGGCACTTTAAAATGAGAAGAAAATCAATTCTTCGTTAGCATTGTTCGTTGATAAATTTGATAAAAGGAGGGGAATTTCATGGATTTTTGCACATTCTCAATTAGAGAGTGTTCCATTAACAGAACAAAAGTGGATAAAATCCGATGCTTCCTTTGGGCATACCCGGAGCCATCGAAACCTTGTGTGAAATGTCACCTAGCCATTCATTTGGTAATACCGTCGCTAATACTTGCGTTATGAAAAAGATGAAAAGACTTGTGCAATAATAAAAGTAAATGAAATTGCAAGGAAATTAGCGTTGAGGTTTTTGTTGAAGCGAGGTCGTTGGTTATGGCTTGGGAGAAGATAATGAGCCGGGCCGAGCCCCTGAGCACAACAGAGCACAAGAGCCAATGTTTCAGTTGATGCCGCGCCTCAGGAACTCATTGGCCCAAATATATATAACAACCTAATGCCTTATCCATTCTCGCCTCACCGCCCTCGCTGTCATTCCATTTTGAAACAAACAGTGACACCAACACGGGAATTTCTATATACATCGAAAAGACCCCTGGGCGTGCATTTAGATTTTCTCGTGAGTCTACGACATATAACAAAATTCACGATATGCTGGGAAATACTGCGGGTCTTGAAGAAATTGAATTTATTCAGGATTTCTCGTTGTTGTTGCGAGTGGTCTTATTTAGAAAACGAGGAATTTTCGTCAGGAATTGAGGGTAGACAATGAGAAATTGAGGGGACTCAATGGGTCCCAGCAGTTCTTGGAACACCACAAAATTTTATTTAGAATTATATTCTCAATGTTACATTAAAATAGGGTTTGGAATACGGTTTTTTTTCCTTTTACTCTTCAATTTTTCCCTACTCAACATATTCTGTTTCTATTTTTTCCCATACACTTTAACCGCCACTAAAAATCGCAAACTTTACACAGTGCTTACTCCCTAACATTTCAGTCAGAGAAGTTGACTCCCCCCATCATCGACAACGTAAATGTGTTTGGGTAAATCTGTGTGTCCCTCTGCGCGGCGGGACTGCGCAGTAAAGTTTCTCTCGGCGTGTGAGAGTGAAACAGGCGGATTCTCTCTCTCTGTTTATCTCTTTCCTAGCTCCGCCTTTAATGGAAGAGTAAGGGCTTCCCGAACATTTAATTCCTTGAATTTTGGCCCCAAAGGCTGGAATGTTAGGGAGTAACCACTGTACTATTACTCGATCCACTTGATTGTTATATATGTTAATGAAGACCTTTAAAATGTTTAAAAAAATGGTACATTAAAAACGCACTATTCAAAAAAAAAGAAGCGGAAAAATTCGTGAAATTTCAGACTTCATAAAAAATTCAATGGAATTCAAAATTTCCAAGTCATTGGAAATCAAAGAATATTTACCTACATTTTCATAAAATTTGAAATTTTTCATAATGAAATTTCTTTCAATTTCCGGCAAACATTTTTTCAAAGTGAATTGTCATCATCTAAAGCGTTATTTAATGCATCACATTAATTCAAGAATGATTCAACTTGTAGAGCAATTTCAATATAGGAAAAACGAAGTGAATTGCTCCGGAAATTCGCAATTTACGATTGTACGTTAATGACGAAAGGTTTTTCCATAAATTTTCTGTCAATGGGCGAGTAAAAAAGGGGGTAACGGGGAAAATATCCAAAGTTGGATACAGGGTAAACGTTGTAAAAGAGGTTTTTAAACGTGATTCGATAGTCGTGGCACGACCACCACCAACACCACCCAGAGCCATTTTAGGAGTGTGTGCTTGGTGCTTTTCTCGATGCTCGCGCAGGCGATAAATTGGTCTCCCTTGTATTTTACCCAGGGATCGGTTCTATTCCAGCTATATGTTGTGTGCTATAGATCCGATATAAAACGTCGAAACTCGATAGCTCACTTCTACCTATGCTTTTATGAATTGCTTCGAAATATCGTGTATTTTGAGCGCGTACTCCCGCAACGACTTTTTTCATTAGTTTTTGCCCGGTTATGAGACAATGGAAGAATTGAAATGGGGAAAAAAGAATAGTTCGACACATGGATGCTCGAGTTTATGAGCAATTGGGGATTATAAGTTTTCTGCTGTTTGCTACATTATGCCATTCAGAGGGTTTTAGAGGTCCTCCATGTGGGTTATTACACGTCAGTGATACTCAAACTTTATTCGAACATTTTCCGAGGATTTTTTCATTTCAATTCAAACTAGTCGAGCGATAAAATCAAATGGAATTGATCAAATCTGTTTTTTAAAACTCGTTACCTGTTGAATTATTCCGACGATGAGTTATTTTAGAGGAAAATGTCAAGGGACGTGCTTCCTCGAAAATTTATTCCTCTACGAGAAAGGTCTGATAACTTTTCCTCGTAAAATCACTCATTCCCGACATAAATTCATGATTACAAAATGGGTTAAGTTCATTTGGACGTTAAAAGTTACACCCCTTCAGCACTAAATTCACAAAATTACGAGAGGTTGATACTTTTCGTCTTAATTACTATTATGTATTCACGTTTTTAATTCTCCCTCATATTCAGTTCATCACTCTGCACTCTCGGGAGTAGAATAAATCAATTCGCGATTGCATTCAGAGTGCTCTTGGTTCTACAGCGTAAATATTAAATCGTCAATTCAATTCATCAATTCCCCATTCGCTGTTATTATGAAGATTTCATGAATTGTGGTAACTAGTAATTGAGGTGAAATTGTGGATGTAATGATTAACGATGGTTCTGCACTCATATAATTTAATCATCGGTGATTGAAAAATTGCGTTTCAATTACAGGTTCGAAAATTAACACAATGAAGGAGTTTAAATATCGAATATGAACCTTTTGATTGAGCAATAAATTAGCATTGTTTACTGCGCTCCCGATACCCCATTTCCTCAAACAACTGATAATCGCAGAAACGAATATAATGATAAATTCCCCAGTCTTTTCAATCACACCAGCATTAATTTCATCACCGTCTCAATCAATAAAAATTGTTCTTGAATTCAGAGCAATATCCTCAATTCATAAAGAATTCCTTTCTCTCTAGACCAGAATCTTTTCACTCTCAGCACTAATAAAGCTTTCTTCCAGAAGTATTAAATATAAATATGAAATCGTCAATTCCCTTCATCAATTCCCCAGTCGCTATTATGAAGATTTCATGAATTGTGGTAACTAGTAATTGAAGTAAAAATTGTGGATGTAATCATTAACGATGGCTTTGCATTCATATAATTTAATTACAGTTTCGAAAATTACCACAATGAAGGAGTTGAAATATCGAATATGAACCTTTCGATTGAGCAATAAATTAGCACTGTTTTCCGCGTTCCCGAATATGACGATAAATTCCCCATTCCTTTCAATCACACCACCTTCAATCTCATCAACCCCTCAATCAATAAAAATTATTCTTGAATTCAGAGCAGTATCCTCAATTCATAAAGAATTCCTTTCTCTCTAGACCAGAGTCTTTTCAATCTCAGCACTAATAAAGGCTTTCCTCCAGAAATACTGAGTGCTGTATCATGGGAAATTGCACAGCCGAGTGAAGTTGACAGCCCCCAAAAGGAGAAGAAGAACATTCTCACCTTCCCCTCTCTCTCTCTCTCTCTCTCTCTCTCTCTCTCTCTCTCTCCTCTAACATTTAAAATTGTTTCTGGCAATTTATTTCAGTTGAAAGACAGCATCATCACAAAGAGAAAAACGCTATCCCCCTTAATAGTTACACTCGTGAAACATTTTCCCCACTTTGCTGTCTCCCTAGTTAAACCCGTTAGTCACTCTCTTGTCTCTCTTCCCCAGCCCAAGATACTGATGCTGTTACCTAGGGTCGAGGAATATACCAGCGAAAATATCAGTCACGACTTTTATTCTCCCGCGGGGGGTTCCAGGGGGACAGGGTATCCACGATGTTTTCATCCCCTCCCACCCCTCACCACAGCTTTGCATACATTTTTATTTCTTGCATTATACGTGAGGGAAGAGAGGGCCTGGTGCAATAGATACTCTCGGGGCTCGAGTATTCCTGCCTCTCCTTTCCCTTCTCTTTTTTCATGAAATAAAAAGAAGAGGAAAAAAAATATAAATGTTCTTTCGACATTTAAAACCCAAGACAATCACAAGTGAATTGCAAGTGACGTTTTGCAAACAGGCTTCAACATTCCAATCTCGTACTCCAGAGACTCTTCCGTGTAGTCTCTGAAGGTAAATTTTTTTCTCAGTCTTTGTCAGTTGGCTGTTTTTTATTCCACGAGTTTAGTGGAAAAATACTTGATACCAAGGTATGTGTCAATGGCATAATGTCGGTGTTCTCACGAGACAAATTATTATTTTCATGGTGATGAATATTTTTCCCCCGACACTTCATTATCTGGAGTACATTTTATCAATTTCACTCGGAGATAAAAGTTGAGGGAATTTGAATCATCATTTTAACGATGAAGGAAGTTCACTGGTCGAGGGAACTGCTTTAACATTAACTTTGATTATATTCTATTATTAAAAGCCTTTGGAAAGTAACATCTAGCCAGGTATAACCGCGGTAGAAGGTGAAACTTTGCTCCGACGAGGATAAATATCATGTGGAAGGGGAGAAAGAGCTGTGCAGAACAAGCTTGAAGAGAGGTGGAGGTGAAAAAAAGCCGGTGGAAGGACTTGAATTGAAACGAAACGAGAGGGCTGGGGAGGGGGGAGGGACAAACTGTAAGACTGTGTCGAGTTGGTTCAGTGGTCGACGGCTGCTAGTGGAATCTAGACGTCGGCCAAACAGTTGTTCATCCTGGTGAAACGTCAGTTTCAAACACAAGTTCATCTCTGTAATCTTCTAATCGTTATTAAATCATTGGATAGCCAAGTGGAAAGTGAGTTCCAAGCGAACCGGAAAGCCTGGGTGGGAGTGGGGGACTCTGTTGATGTTACTTGTGTAAATTTGAGTGGTTATCAAGGTGTAAACTCGAAGGAAATTACAAATATGATGGTTATAAGTGCCCTCAAGCAGGTTGCCAATGCTGCCACCAATGCCGTACACTCGGCTACCGGTACTCATGGACACGTCACTTCCGGTAAAACATTGTACCATTTCCTCTCCACTTGTTTCAGTTTTCCTTCAATTTTCATTTTATTTATTTCAACCGTTATTTTGATATTTCATATCTCGTTGCTTCTGTCGGAGCAATTCCTGGGGATATAAAAATCCCGAGTGTCGATCGCAATCGAGTCCATAATGAAAGAAAACACGGGAAATAAAATGAGAAATATCAGCGAGCGCAGATAGCGAACACCTGTGTGTTCAAACTTTTCATGACAGTTGTGAGGGAATATAATCAATACATTATGTTGAATATCAGTGGCTTTATTATCGCGCGGGTATTTCAGGTAAATTCAATGGGTCAAAGGGATGTGGGCATGAAAATGTTGAAAAAAATTGATTACATTTTGCAAATGTTGCCGGGGTAATTCGAAATTTTCGGGCTTGACAAGTACGACGTGCAGCATTTGGTATCACTATGCATTGAGTTTTCAAACTGGAATGAATGCTCAGTAGTGTCCCTTTGCTATCTCTCTATAGGGGGGTAATTGTCAGGATGCATAGAGCTCGGTTAGTTTGCCCTCCGTGCGGAGCAATCACGAAATGTCACAGCTGTTTGTTACAAAAGTGAATGGAAAGTGACGGGGATTCCCAAAACATGGTGACATTCACTTTTTTCAGCCATTACCATTTATTCATTTTCATTCGTTATTTCATTCAACGGCTATTTAACCTCGCAGCCGGTGTTATGGAGAGCTATTGCGTGAGGTCATTGTTCGAATTATGATCATTCTTCGCGCTCTGATAGAAAAAACAACTCGTACCGGTTGGAAAATGGAAGATAAAAAATTGAGAACATGAAAGACGGATGTGCCTTTCTTGGAATTTGTTTGTTTTTTTTTTTCTCCCTTTCCGCGAGCCACCGAGGCGTCCTCATCTGTAACTCGTTAATCATTAAAACGGCAAAGCAAATGGCAGCTGAAGAGCCTGACAAGCGAGGCGTCCTGGCACCTCAGTGTACTGTTTCACCGGGGTTTAGGCGGGGGCGGCTACATGGAAACTCCTTGCGCAAGCCGCAACTTTGCTATGTAATCCCCTTGGCTTCATGCAGTGGGCGAAACCCACAAACTTGCTGAAAGAATGGGTGGGACAGAGATGGGGAAAAAAATGTACGGACTGGTGTTTTGGGTTTGACATTCTAGCGTGGCTTGAAAATTAAATGATAATTACTTGGACCATGGGGTTACCAATTTCAACCCCCGCAGGAACCAATTAGCCTGAATTTATGGTCTTCATTTAAATTCACCACAACGTTTTCAATTGAAATTTTCAACTGTGCAGTTTTAACTCGGGGACCTCCCCGGGAAATATTGAGCAACTGCGGTGTATGAATTTTCGGTGGAATATTGTGTTTCAATAAGGAATTGTCAACGAAATTCCAGGGGAAATTTATTGCAGTCGTAAATAACGATTGCATATTTGTTCATTGAAGTGGTGTGCTTCTTTATTGTTAATGATAATATAAATACCAGCGAACGGGTGCTTCGCGCCCTTCACTAGATTGATTTATACTATTTTATCTTATTTTATTTTCATTTCTGTCTTCATAATTAGATTAATTTAATTTTACCCATTCTCACTCTGATTATGCATATATTTTTCCCTTAATTCACAAGTTACAACATTGATTGAAGTGGAATTATGTTAAAGACAAATGAAAAGTGTGTTTTTGTGATCAATACAAACACACAAAACAAAAGTCATTCGAAAACTCATTCGGGTAATAGAAAAATCTCTCCATGTATTCCTGAAAATTGAGAAAATCTATTTTTCCCTTCATATGGGGGGAAGGATATCAGTACTCCTCATTCCTATTGCCGGATTACAATGATTACTATGAAAAGAAAATGAAAAAAGAATCGAAAAGGATAATCGGTTAGAAAATGGATTTTTTCCCCTCTTTTACGTTGGCGGAAGCTTCGAATCACTTTTTTTCTTCAATTATTAGAGGGATATCAATATTTCAGCGAGAAGAACTTTTAAAATGCAAAAAACAGTGGGCGACAAGTACTAAAACAATGAATTTGTCAATGTCTCCGGAGAGTTTTAAAATCGATATAGGGGAGGGTGGGGCAAAACGGCCCCCCTTCAATTGTCAATAACTTGTGAATGACATTGTGAAAATTCCCAGTTTCAACTTCATTTTGAAGATAATTTTTCATTCTTCAAAACGAGCTCTAACTCATCCCAATCGGATTATTGAATCGGAAAATATTGACGATTGAAGGGGGGCCGTTTTGCCCCATCCTCCCCTATTTTTTCGAGTAATGGAAGAACACCTTTAAATTCGATTTCTACCCTTGTCTTTTGACAAAATGAGTAAAATTAATGACAGAAATTGAGAATCGGAGACTAAAAATTTTATCGCATTATTATTAATAATTGCTGTAATAATTTGCTGTTATCGGGTTTTGCGAATTATTTGCGTCGGTGGGTGCAACAGGGCCTTTCCGATGCTTTGCTCCCAAGTTACATCTGGTAACATCTGGACTAATAGGAATCGATGCACGCGGGTGACAGTATTCCCAACACTGTTGCTCCAGGGATTGTAATTTATATTCGGTCACGGCTGGTTGAGCCCCATGTTGCTCGTAAGAACCATACGTCTGCGGGGGTTTTTTTTTTCAAGCGCGTGGCAAGTATAACGGTAAAACTCTCTCTGGCAAGGTCGAGAACGGCTGTGTCTCGGTGGAAGTGCCTCGGCACTCGGTGCTCACTTGCCTGTGTCGGATGTTGCGTTTTTATTTTTGTTACTCACATTTTCTTGACTTTTTAGGTCCTATTCTTCCATGTGACATGAAAACTGTACTATCGAAAAATGAAAAATACTGCTTTTCCGGGGGTTTACTTCATGCACCCGTTATGCTGTCCTGGAATTGCTCTTTTATGAAGGATGCGGTTTTCCATTTTGTGAAAGGGAGACGGGGAATATGAGAGGAGTAGCAGACAGGGCTTAGTAATTATGATGAAATGAGACGACTCCAGGGGAAATAACATTGCCGGATTAAAGATATTGTTATTCGTTCAAGAAGGTTTTTTTCGCTGAAAAGGATAATGTTATTCGCATTTTCTTGTCTTCTTATGGACTATTTTTTCATGTGCACTGTTAAGTACATTTCCGCATTCGAAATATTTTTATTGATTCAAAAACAGCTCTTTCCTCTTCGGAACGTGATTTTTTTTGTAAAATAATATCTAGAATTATCCTGGTTCGCTATCAGTGACGTCACAAGACGTGGAACGCTATATAAACTCCTGTCTTCTGTGATATTCAGAGCAAGAAGTGCATTTTTTCTTACGTTTTTTAAAATTAAAAGTTTATTAAATTTTTACGTTCCATTTTCGTACGTGACATGGAAACTGTACTATCGAAAAATGAAAACTACTGGTTTTCCGCGTTTTTACTTCATGCAGCCATGGCTGTCCTGACATTGCTCTTTTATGAAGGATGTGGTTTTCCATTTTATGAAAGGGAGACGGAGAATACAAAAGAAGTAGTGGACAGGGCTTCATAGTCCCGAGGAAACAAAATGATTCCGCAAAGGAGAAAACATTGCCGGATTGAAAAAATTCTTATTAAGGATGTTTATCCAAAATTGCAAGTACTTAAAAAAATTAATTTTTTTTCAACTGAGAGATGAAGATATTCCCTTCACTTTGATACAAATTTCAATCCACCAACCCATGTTCATTATTTAGATATGAAATAGACGAAATGCATCAAATGCATGCGCTAACATGCGCTTATATGGGGCAGAATCATTCAAATATTTCCTCTTTTTGCTCGGGTGCCCCAATTTTTCTCTTGCCATTGGATTCAGTATGATTTTACACATTACCTTCTATTTTTATTTCTATTTTTAGAGTCTTCTAGTAGGTGAATTATCAATTTGAACATAAATTTCATAAAAGCCCGTGTATAAGGAAAAATTAATTTAATCATTTCTGCCGAAATTATTGCGATTAATTCTTTTTAGCGTTAGAAAAGTTAGTTTTATATGTTCTTCTTTCAGCCGAAAAAATTACGGAATTTTCCTTCTTCATTCCCTCCGGAAATGTTTATTTATTCTTTTACATGAAATTCCATTTTTTTCTTCTCTAATTGATTTTTAACTGAGAGATGAAGATATTCCCTTCACTTTGATACAAATTTCAATCCACCGACCCATGTTCATTATTTAGATATGAAATAGACAAAATGCACCAAATGTATGCGCTAACATGCGCTTATATGGGACAGAATCATTCAAATATTTCCTCTTTTTGCCCGGGCACCCCAGATTTGTCTCTGGCCATTGGATTCGGTATGATTTTGCACAGTACCATTTTTATTTCTATTTTTAGAGTTTTCTAGTAGGTGAATTATCAATTTGAACATAAATTTCATAAGAGCCCGTGTATCAGAAAAAATTAGTTTATTCATTTCTGCCGAGACTATTGCAATTAATTCTTTTTAACGTTAGAAAAGTTGGTTTTATATGTTCTGCTGTCAGCTGAAAAAATCACAGAATTTTCCTTGACCATGAAAAAAAAAACATTTACCGACAATTTACCGACACCGGCTAAACTTAATTCAACAGAATTCTCCTCGTTCCATAACACGACATTATTCAGGACAACGAGCGTAGTTTTTCTTAAAATTGTGAATTTTTAGTGATGTAATTTCGTTCAGTTCACGCGTTCCCCACTTTTTCCACTCGTTTTGTTTCATCCAGAAAGCCCATTCTATCCGACATAAAAAATTGGAATTCAATTGTACGGATATCATAGCATAGACTCGCAATAGTCTAAAAACTTCAGCATCTGATGCCGCTGTATCGGATACCAGAATATATCTCGGAATCCCCACCTTTTTCCGAGGAATTTACATCACTCACTTGTCGACACATATCGAACTCCCTTTGTAATATTGCAGATATCAGCTCGAATACGCTGCGATTCGCTTCTACTTCCAGTTTCGTAACTCTGTGTTATAGTGAAACGGTAGCATCTCGAATGGATTTTCATATGCCTTCCTGATCAATAGCTTCCGCATTGCATTATTGAATGCGCCGAATCCTTTATTTATTTTTACTCATTCAGAAACCCACCGAAAATGGAATATTGTCCATGGATACCGTGTTTGCCTAAATATTTGACCGTTTGCGTCATACGACAATTGCGCGTGCAGTGTTACATTTCCCCATTGTTTGATCGTCAAATATACTTTCGAATATCAATATTTATTCACCTAACGAAAGAAGAAAATTGTCTTTGTCATGCACTTGCGTCAGTGATCCACTGTTTCAATCCTCCACTTTGTTCCCTCGAGCTGTGGATCCACCAATCGCATTAATAAGACATTCAATATGACGATGAGTGTCTGAAAGTTCCCGCGGGGACATAAAAATATTCAGCATTCAACACGACTCTTTTATGGCCCTCTCAAAATTTCATCGAGTTCAATTCACTGAAATTCAGTTTCTCATCACAGTTAAGGGCTCTCAATGGTCTTCACCAACTTAAATTACGGCTGATATATTCCTCCAATGATATTTTCAATGGCCCCCGCAGTAACCTGGCTCATTATTATCAATTTTAATACGTGATAATGAACTTGGAATGAGGATGTTGATTCAAGAGAATTCCTTTAAAGAGGACCAACGGTTTTAATGTTATGTCACGGAGATACCACGCACACAGCAATTATTTCTCCCCCAGTTATATTACACTGATCACAAGCCGGCATTCCTTTAGCAGAATCAAATGGTCTTCCATAACAAACATGAGAGCCTTGGCAACAATAAATAATAGAACGAGACAAATGCTGGAATTTTCATCCACAAAAGGTCGTTTCCTTCTTTACAATTCTGACACCTTTGGCGCATTATCATTATTCAACACCAGCATTCATTACAAGGACACTGGACTCTGGGTATCTTTTTACATGGCCAAACATCACTTATACAGCGGATACGTGCATCGTTGGCTTCTACCTGTAATCACCAAGCACAAACGATTATCTGCGATCACCTGTGAGCACTGACGTTGAAACATGTTTCCATTTCAATGAGCATATCAGTAATCCCCTTAAGCCTGAAATATACCTCGCAAATAAATATTGAAGTTTGAGGATTGTATACTCTGGATACACAATTATTCAATTGCTGATTTGATGATGAACTTCAGAGTTGGCGAGTGAGCGGGAAGAATACACAGCGGCATAAAGAAATGGCTGACACAGCATCTAACGTTGTATCGGAGGGAAAAAAAATCCCCCCCCCCAGATGAGTTCTGGATGATCCCAGATATAATGGGAGAGAGTGGAGGGAGACTCCTTCTATAACTCCACCTCTTTCGGCGCTTCGATCGGTCGCTCTGGCTTGTTGCCAAAGACTCTGGCTATTACGAAATCCATCGAGAGTATGAACCATCACCTTGATGTGGTATTGGATAGTGTTGGTAGTTCCATTGACAGTCAGCCAAATCGTCAGCCGTCTCTAACTCCCTGTCGCCCCCCCCCCCGCTCTCCCCCTTACTTTCCAATTCACGCCGACTTCAATGGCTGCAAAAATGGCCACGAATGCTTAATGAAACGGTAAAATCCCCCTCACCCCCGCTCGCTCTAGTATTCTCAAGATTATCCTTCGGAGATGAGATTTCTTCGCTTCCTCGGGATACCTGGATTCTGGATTGTGCATTTTTATTCTGTTGTTCGTGGGATTTTAATAAAATGGTAATGTTGTCATTATGAAATACATTGGCATTGGGACAGAGCTGAAATAAAAAATGATTAATTTTGAATTCAGTCGACTGTATACTGGGGGAGTTCGTCCGTTTTGAGCACATCTCCGATATTCCACTATTGAATTATTCAGAAACGAAATGTCTCTGGGAAAAGTGGAGAGAGAATGAAGAGAGGTGAAACTACTCGGCTCCAACTTTGTTCCGACGATCCACTAAATTTGTACCAAATCCACGCTTTTCCATATCTAAAAATGTATCTGGGCTTTTTTAAAACTGCGGGGCTGAACTTTGGGAGAGTAATGAAGTATTCTGGTGTATCATCAGAATGAAATGAGTCTGTTGGAAAAATCACTCGTTCAGTGGAGGACTATCCATTACTCCATTGCGTTCAATATTTGCTGGTGGAAAAATTATATTAGCGGTGATTGGAGCTGTTTTAGAGCCGAGATTTTACAACGCCTGGTTATTTCAACGCGGGGGATCGGGTCGATGCGTCGCATCAGTCGAGAGGGCACTTGTGGAACACAAATTGCGACCCAATAATGACAAAGTGATCGAGTTTTGTCGTGTTTGCAGATCGATTACCGCCCGTGTAGCCGGGATATCCCAGTAAATAACGCGTTTTGTTCAATCCCTGCTATTCCTCTCCCTTCGTTCACTCTTGGCTTGCACGGGAGAGTCCTCGGATTGTGTTTCTCAGGAGCTGTAACTTTGTGGGTCACTTCTCAATTGCGATTTTCCACTGGTGAACGTTTTTAACTGACATTTTGATTAAGGATGATTAATGAATAATTCTGATTAATGATGTTGACGTTTTTAGACTATTGCGAGTCTATGCTATGATATCCCTACAGTTGAATTCCAATTTTTTAAATGTCGGATAGAATGGGCTTTCTGGATGGAACAGAACGGGTGGAAGAAGTGGGGAACCAACGAATTGAAAGAACGTGAACTTTCCGGTTTTCGTTGAATATTCTTGCGAAATTGTTCAGGAAAATAGAACTATCTCTGCTTTATCGTTACGGGTTGCATGTCATGAAATTACAAAAAAAAAATACATTTCCTCAACAATCTGACATGAACATTTTGGAATAGAGCAATATTCATGGAGTACGTTACTCGTTACTCGTTAGTAATTATCGATGAAGACTCGGAAATTTTGAAAATTGGCTTGAATTTAAAGGGTATCTTTTACGAAAATTATCGCAAACTTTGTAATTGTACTCAACAATTTTAATTAGTTGGAAACCCCCGCATTGTCTTCCATTTTCTCGAAGGAAATTTCAGATGTTCACGGAAACAAGGTTATTCTCCAATTGCAATCGACTCTAACTGGTCATTTTCTTCCTCTTTTCAACTTAACAAGGAAAGCCCACTTCACCAGATGCCCATCGTTCATCATTGGGTTTCTTTTTTGTTGAGTTCTTTTAATCGCAGCTACTGTACAGGTCCTGTTGCCCCTTCTGTTTCTCCGTGTGCTTTATACTTTTCGTTTTCCTTTCACCTTTATTGCCTCCACTGGAAAACGTTTCCTTTTATTTCCACTCGACATTTCACAGAGTTTTAATCTTTCTTTTATGTTTACCTGTTCTTTATTCAATCCTGTCTTTTCATCAGTGATAGCCTCCATTCATGAGGGAAGTTTATGAAACAGCTGGAGACAGCTTTTATGCTTTGGGAAAGAATGGAATTTTATATTCTTCTTCCTCTGGTGGATTAAACTGGGGGCAATAATCGATTATTATGAATTCCCAGAGTGTCTGAAGGGCTTCTGCTCACAAAGGAAAAAAAGTTTTAATTTTCAGGGACGTCACTGATTTTTAGCCCTAGATTGGTCACCTTATGAGAAAACCCCCGCCGCGCGTCGTTTTTTTTTTAATTACAGTTGACTGGCTAATCGGAAAAATTTAAAAAAAATTGACTTTGTCAATTGAAGTGTCTAAAAAGTTATAATAATTTTTAGAACAGCACATTTACCAAAATTCCTAGAGAAATTAAATCATTTCGAACAGGTGAATTATTTTTTCCCATGTTAAATGAAATTGCCCATGATGCGACGTTGCCGGAAACTCGCTAAACGCGCTCGGGCAGTGTAGAGTGAATTCGGCAACGCTAAAGACTAAAAACACGGCGGGGAATCCCCGCGGAGGTGGCCAAAGTCGCTGGGTCGCGTTTGGTGACCAGAATAGGGTTAGGAATCACCGAAAATAGGACACTTCCATAATGATCCTGATCATCAGTGACTTTTATCACTCAAATTTGGCGATATATTCATAAAAATTAGGAATGGGTTATAAAACTGAAAAATCCATTATTTGAAATAATAATAATTCTTTTCAGAAAAATATAATAGTAGTGCCTGAAAATCAGTGCCACTATTTCGAAAATTGAATATCAAACCACAGAATTTCAGAATTTTTGCGAAAATTACGCAAAATCAGCGACATATGCCTGGAAATCAGTGACATGTTCCTGAAAATGAAAACTATTTTTTCTCTGTACTGATTGAGAACCTCTCGTCCCTTTTCTTGTGCTACGCTGTACAGGCTGGAGATAAGGAAGTGATCAGTAGAAACGTTAACTTGGATATTCAATATTTGCATAATTTCTCGGGTACCCTTATCTCTCAGTTCAACAAAAAGGGAAGTTTGGCGAATTGATTGTTCTGGTTTCATTACGTTACTGCGTGCAATAATCAAATCGTTTCCAGTCGTCAAGTGGATTGTACATGTATCGCGCTGTTAAAAATTTCAGCTGAAATTTCGGCCACATTCCTTGGAAATTTTTATCAAATTATTGTTCCAGGGGAGTTTCAAAAGTATTTCGTCATTGAAAATTGAAAATTTTATGGAAAATTAAGGGAAACTGTAAATTTTAGTTAAATTACTTTATGAAAATTAATGAGAATCCTGAAATTTGTTTTTCCAACAGTGGCTGCATTTAATAATTCTGAATTCTGGGATAATAAAACTGATTTTGTCCTAAAACATCGGAAATTTCTTTGAAATTTTATTCTGCAGATGTCGAACTACTGAACATAAAGTCTATTTCGTCCGCCTCTCCAGTAAAAAAATGAGGCTAGGAGCATCAAAGGTTACTGACCTGTCCGATAAACTTCACGAAAGTAAAGTCATTTTTTTCTCTTCATTTCCTTCACTTTTCCGTGTTGTGTCTGATAGTCCACGTTTCCAGTACATTTTAGGCCGATCGTCGTATCATTTTTTTTATTTTTTGTATAAATAAAATTCAGTGTAGGTGTGGGAAAAGGCAGACGGATAAAAAGTCCCAGGAAAAAAGATATCATGCTCCGATCACGTGCTGAAATACGTGCGAGACCGTTATTCCACATGGCCTTTTTTCCTGGATTCCTAGAAATGTTTTTTCGTGTCAAACAAAATTCCACGAGAAAAGTCTGAAATTTTTGATTGACCGATCGACTCGTATCGCCGATATTGCGGATTTTATCCGGGGAAAAAAACGAGGGAACTTCTTCCCACGCATGGCATCTCCATTTTGCTCATGTCAGATTTTATTTTCTGCGGAATATATCAGAATCGAAGGGAGATACGGAATTTTTATGAGAACCTTTTTTGGGGATCGCAATCTGCCTCACAAAAAGCTTGAAAAAAATTCATCCTTCAGCTTACCGATTTCGAGATATTCAACTATAACGGATTTCCGAGTAAAATAGTTCTATCTTGTTTGACCACTTCAACGGGGAACGAGTTCATTTCAACTCGCAGTAGTTAAATATTGATAATTGTTCTCATATCTTTAGGTCGCCCTCCACATGCACTAACCACATCAATTCAGTAGTTGAGTGCTGAAATAATTCAACTCAACATCGCTCAGACTCCGCTTTTTGCCGAATGTCTCTAAATTGCGGGCAGACAGCGACAATTTCATGGGAATTTTTTTGAGACCTCAGGATGTTATCTCCCAGTTGCGAGGAATTTCTTTGTGTGAATTTTTGAGGAATATTTCCGAATCTAAGGGAGATAGCGAAATTTTCGTAATAACATTTGTTGTAGCACTCAATCGGCTCTACAAAAAAGGTTATAACAAAAATATTGCCATCTCCCTTAGATTCCGAGATATTCATTGAAAACTGGTCGTCAAAATTACTTGTACCGTTTTACCACTTCGCTACTGATATCAATCATCAAAGCTTCACGATCTAGCGCGACCGTTGCGTAACGAATACATTAGAGAATTCAATTTGTTATCGTATGCTCTCAGGTCTTTTCTAATTTCATTTCGGTTAATTATCATTAATTGTTCATTCCATCTCTGGATGAGAGTTTACGGCTCGGGAAATATATTTATGCACATTATGCTTTGCCGAGAAGTTGACCTGTTTTATTTTTTCTACCCAAGCTCGTTCCAACTACTGACGAACGAGTGTGTACCTACGAAAATGCTGGGCCACACCAATTGCCCAATGACCTGCATTTTACTCGTTGAAGCAGTGAAATTTTTTTATTCCATTCACATTTTTGTTACCTTTTTTCACATTCGTTTAAAACTCGGTTTTTGCCTGAAAATCCAATTGAGTCACTCCTGCATTTTTTCTCCTTTTTTAGGGTCTATTTTTTCACTACCTCTTGTGTCTACATTCCTCTTTGCTCTAGCGTTGAATAACAATGATAAATCCTGGGATGGATTAAATTTCGTCGTGCGCCTGGAGAAAATATTGGATTATTATGATCATCGGGGGAGAATTTCTTATTCTCTCCCTGGAATGGAAATTGGAATGAATGTCTCAATGAGATTGTGATTTATGGATGAGACGAGTGGAATGATAAAATTCAGGGCTTTAATCAGAATGGAGTCGCCTCAATATCCAGGGCAGAATCGGGCATACTCGGAAATTCTGTTGGACGTTTCCAGGGGAAAGGCTTGATACCGGGCTTAATTCACATGGTAATACAAGTTTCGAGGACTTGGAAGCACTCCAGGAGTAAGCGCATAGGCCAGGAATTGGTATAAAATCGTGACCCATGCTGCCATCACTGAAGTGGTTTTGATCCCCTCGATACAAAAAAAAATCACGTGTAAAATCCTCAATTTATGTTTCGATTACACCAGCAATAAAAAAAAACATCGAAATAATGTCCTCTTCCTCTCAGGGGGATTCGAGCAATATTTCTCGATGAATGCCTAGGATTCGACCCTCATTGTTAGAATCACTTGAAGCGTATCTCTGCAGAAGCAAAAACACGGTCGAAAATCTTTGCCGGCGAAACTTCAAAGACTCTCGAAAAAATTTAATTCCGTGCTTTCATCCAGAAGTAGAGAGAAAGAGAGAGGGAAAAAATGTAATTCTCGCCTTTTGGTTTCTTTTCCAGTGGAAGAGTAACAAGAGAGAAATGGACAATTGATTTATCTCCGTGTTGAAAACTTCATTTTCGTGTGGGTGTCCGCACGTTTAGTTGAATTAGTTTATCTCCTACACTAGCCTCGACCACCATGAGGAAATTCACTTGGACAGGACCCTCACCCACTATTTAATGCATTTATTCTATCTCGATATAGTCCACATTGTAAAGCTAGTGTGTCAGTGAGTTACACGAGCTCGGGTTGTACGTTGTAGGAGTATCGCCTGAATGCCAAGATAACGGTGTTGGGACCATGGAAATGAGAAAAAAATTATGCATTGAAAAGAAGAAAAAAGGGAACTGCTGAAAGAGATGTTAATCGGCTTATGTCTTTAGATGTACTCTCTGGTGCACCAGCAGAAATCTTTAATTTCCTGTGACGAGCGAGATAAAGAGGCATTTAGCTAATCGGCTTTACTCCTGGCCACATTTTTTAGTTTAATCAGTATAACAATGTTTGGAGAAATAACGAAGTGGATTTTTCTTCCATCAGACAACTGTCAATAACTAACGGCACACAGGGAACACAGTCGACTGGAATCCAATGGACATTCCCATTTCACACAATGAAAGCTGGTCTATCAACGTTTTCACTACGAATGGATTTATTTTCACTGCTGGATAAATGAACGGGCTGAGGATTGAGTTCATCAGTAACAATGCTACATGAACGAAGAATTATTTTTGATTAAAAATTGATGGAGTAATATTTTTAAAAGTATATTATGGGGTATTTTTATTCAATGCTAGGGGGCTCAGCCCCCTGCTCGCTTCGCTCGCAAACCCGCGGGGGGGCTTCGATCCTCCCCCCCCCCTCCCCGTATGATCATGCGCGTGTGACGATGGAGGTTTCTTCAACAGCTTCATTATTCAAATTTGAGCGAGAAATGAGATGTGCATAGAAAATTTTCAATGATTGCATATGGAAAATTATTTTTGATTAAGAATTGGTCCGGTAATATTTGGAAAAGTACATTTTTGTGGTCTTTTTATTCAATGCTAGGGGGCTCCACCCCCTGCTCGCTTCGCTCGCAAACCCGGGGGGGCTTCGCCCCCCCCCCATCCCGTGTGACCATGGAGGTTTCTTTAACAACTTCATTATTAAAATTTGACCGTGAAATGAAATGTGCATAGAAAATTTTTAATGAATGCATATGGAAATGCATATTTATTAATGAAACGTGAATCAAAAGGGACGGTAGAAAATAAGGGTGCAAAAATATTAATGTTATTGAAGAAACGAAAAAAACAGAGAAAACAAAACCAATCAGGCAAATCTGTTAAAGGCAACGGCTATAGCAGTTCTGAAAGTATGATGGGGCCCCGAGATATGGCCCGACCCTGAACCGACATTCGTGCAGCCCTGGGCCGACATTGGCCCGACCCTGGGCCGACATTACCACCTTAGCAGCGCCTGAATTTTCAGCGACTCCTGAATTTCAAGCGTCGCCTGAATTTTTGGCCTTATTTTTCTATTATATAGAGAGAAATGTAAAATTCTGCTTGACCGAAAGCATTCGAGGTCAATTGAATCTACCACAACTATGAATAATCGATTGGAACGAGATTAATTGTTTCTCGCTGGCCTTGTAAAATCTCACTAAAAATTCTGGCTCTAAACCTTTCCGATACGCATTTGATGGATGAATAAACTAATGACAATTTATCACTATCTACAGAATATTTTATTAGTTAATATGATGACAACTGCGACCTCAAAACCCCCCATAAACAGAATATTCGGTAGTATTTTCCCATTTCAACAAATGAAAGTTTACATCCAGCAAATTCATGTTTTTCATTTGCGTTGAGCTCAACTGAAATTTATGAAATTCAGTCGCGTACAATTTCTCCCTTTCCATCCGCAAAAATCCTCAAAATGTAATTCACCTCGAATCGATGTGAAACAAAAATATCAACCTCAACAACTCATACATCTGAAGCAATTATTTGCTGCAGCGAAATGGCAATTAGAATGCACGGTGCGACTGGCCAGTATTTGTACAGTTCGAATGAAACTCTCATTAGGTGCAAATTAATGGTCAGTGAATTTGCCATGTTAATTCACACAAACTTTCCAAGTTTAAAGTTTAAACTGAGTCACATGGATTGATGTGTACACTGGGGCTAGGAATTCAGCGGGTGCATTCGAAGTAGGTATTGAAACACAGTGGCGAGATTGGCCGTTTCTGAAATCGATGTGGTATTGAACCCTCCTCCCCCTGGCCTCGTTCACACACAAGGATCCCTGTGGTTCCGTATCCAAGCTATCTATCTCTACCCTCTGGTTGCGACCAATTACCCGTAATCCTATCGAATATACAATTCGCGGACACGATGGCTGTGCACTGATAACCGAGGCATCGAATGACCAACCCTGACCCATAGATATAACCGTTGTACACGTGGGCCACTGCCTCAGCCAATTGCTCATCTTATCATGTTGTAAGCAAGCCGCCAATGTGTAATTTCACTATTCTCAGTTGGGGTGTCTGATCGAGCGAAAACATTGTCTCATTTTGAAATCTCCCAGGCCGATGTTTAAGGCTGAAAATGATCTGGCCGATTAGTTGATGCACGAACCTGCTAGCAAATTGTTCTTGGATAATCTCAGGTACTACAGCATGCTCATCGATCCGTCATTCAACAGTCGATTTGTGTTCATTCTTCGGAAACGTGTGGGAATTTTCTTCTCCCTGGCCGAGTTGATTTTCGGATGGAGGATTTTAATTGTTGGGATATTCGAGTACAGCTCTTTTATTATTGTACAAAAACTACTCGACAAGGATTTATGACATAATGGGAAAACAGTTCTGGAAAGGGAATAATTTACGATCCGTTGTGCTCGGCACTGGAGAGCGGTTTAATCCTAAACACATGCTGAAATTTTAAGGACTGGGCCCTCCTGAGTCGTACAACTTTTATTATTTTTGCTTTTCGCTTTCCCGGTGAGAGTTTTCACTTCGCTACACGGAGAGAAATAGTCAGTCAAAATTACGGAACAATTCACCTAATCCGCAGTGGGGAATCGTTTTCCGGCAATTTTTATAGGAATGGAGGAGAAGAAATCTGAAATGTTCAGTGAATTTTCAAGTTCATCACCGAACGAAGTACAAAATTGTCACGTAATTTTTCCCGAAGAAGTAAAATCTTACAGAAAATTGCCGACTTATTGTGCCAACGAAAGCAAAAATTCTTGAACGTTCAACAATTTTTATGAAGCTGGTGAGTTATTTCTACGTTTCGTTCCGTAAAATTTCTCAATCGTTGGGGAAAAATTACGGAACGACTTGTCCTCACAGCGATGAGTCATCAGACGGCTGGTTAATTTTTACGGAACAAATCGTATAATTTACGTGGCGATTCGTACACTTTCAGTTCCGACTCACACTTGTTATTGAATTTTACTTCGCTCGCGAATTACGTTTCGAGACGTAATTTTTGCGTTTCTTCTTCTGGTAATTTTTATTGAATTGTTCTCTCCGTGTAGTGCTTTTAGTCTCAGGACATCGGTCCTCTAGTACAGACGTGCATTACCCGTGCAAAAAAGAGATTTCAATAAAGTATCTCATTGTTTTGCCACATTTATTTATTCACTTGCACCCATACTCCATTATTAATAATAAATAGTGAATTGTATATGAATGAACCGGTATAATTGCACGACTCGCAGTTGAAGTGTGCAGTGGAGCGGAACCACCATTGCCTCCAACAATTCCGACATCATCTTCGTGAGAAAATGTTTCAGAATACCATGGCCTCATGACAAATTCAGGGCATAATCTTCAAAGTAACCAATTTGTTAATGCGCCACTCTGCCATTGAATTGTCCGCCACAATCTCAAGTTCTTGATCGATCCTGTGTACTTGGCAACAGCATTGACTCCTTCATCCATCATTCAGTAGTCACTTTGTTTTTATTATTCAGATACTCGTGGGTATTCTCTTTATTTCTCTCAAAACAGGGTTTAAGATGATTGAAAATTCTAATAAAATGACGTTCATCGGTGATTATCGGCTATGTGGAATCGCCCAGCCTTGTAATGAATTCAGAAGATAATCCCCGAAGGAAGTACTTTGGTGATTCCCTCTCCCCCAGTTGAAGGCTCCTTCGTAATCTTGAATTTTAGATTGATCCCTGAACCCAGCCCCAGCAATGGCCCCTTCATCCATCGTTCAACAGTAGAAATTTTTGCTGCGCAGGCCAAGTTGATTTTCAGATGAAGGATTTTAATAGGGGAAGGGAGGGCAAGGCCGACCCCTAGGGCAAAACGGACCGCTGACAGAAAATTGATAATTTTTGTTTTTGCTTCCGAACGGAGCAAATTCGAAGTCATTTGTGGTTTGAGGTGATTAGCAAATCTGATCAAATTGCGATTCAACGACACTTGTCTATAAATCCCCTGTGACGGTTACGATCCAAGAAAGTCACTTTTAATTCAGTAGTGAAGTGGTCAACCGGTATAAGTCGATTTTGACTATTGCCGAGTTTTCAATGAATATCTCAGAATCTAAGGGAAATAGCAAATTTTTTGTCATAACCTTTTTTGTAGAGAAAATTGAGAGCTACAAAAAAGGATATCACAACAATTTCGCTATTTCCCTTAGATTCCGAGATATTTGTTGAAAACTGGCCAATAGACAAAATCGACTTATACCCGTTTACCACTTCGCTACTGAATTCAACACATTCAGTGTTTCTGATTTGAAGGAAAGAAAAAAAACAAAAATTACCAATTTTCTGTCACTGGTCCGTTTTGCCCTACCCTCCCATAATATTTTTTTTTTGTAAATAACGAATAGTTATAGTAATAGTATTTACATAGCTCATCTCATCACAAGACTCCGGTATAATTACACGACTCACTGTTCACGTGTGTAATATAGCAGAAGCATCACTGCCTCCAACAATTCCGCCATTATCTCCATGAGATAATGTCTCAGAATCCCCTGACCTCATGACAAATTCAGAACATAATCTTGAAAGTAACCAATTTGTTAATGCACCAATCTGCCATTGAATTTTCCACCACAATCTTAAATTCTTGATTGATCTTGTGTACTCGGTAACAACAGTGACTCCTTCATCCATCATTCACCAGTCACTTTGTTTTCATTATTCAGAGACTTGTTGGAATTCTTTATATTTCCCTCGGCGATGAGTTTACGACAATTAAACATTAATGATGATTAATCAGAATACAATTTTCAAACAATTAAACATTCTAATAAAATTACATGAATTGATAATTACGAGTACCTCTTCCAATTCAATTTTCCACCACAATCTTAAATTCTTGATTGATCTTGTGTACTCGGCAACAGCATTGACTCCTTCATCCATCATTCAACAGTCACTTTGTTTCAATTGTTCATAAACTTGTTGGAATTCTTCATATTTTCCTCAACGCTGAGTTTACGACAATTCAACATTCCAATAAATTTACATGAATTGATAATTACCAGTGCTTCTTCCAATTCAATTTGCCATCACATTCTTAAATTCTCGATTGATCTTGTCTACTCGGTAACAACATTGACTTCTTCATCCATCATTCAACAGTCAGTTTGTTTCCATCGTTCAGAAATTTATTGGAGTTCTTTATATTTCCCTCAACACTGAGCTCACGACAATTAAACATTAATGATGATTAATCATAATAAAATTTTCAAACAATTAGACATTCTACACGGAGAGAAATGTTCAGTAAAAATTACGGAACTCTTACTTCACTCACCGATTACGGAATCGACTCAGAAAATTTAAGTGACGGTATGGTCATTTTTCACAGCAGATTCAGATAAAAATTACGGAACGCTCCGGAAAAATTCCGTGACAGTTCCGTAAAATTTCCTACAACCACATTTCGCTCCGGAATTACGGAAAAGATACGTAATTTTCATTGAATATTTCTCTCCGTGTAATAAAATTACATGAATTGACAATTACAAGTGCCTCTTGCAACTGAATTTTCCTCCACAATTTTGAATTTTTGATTGATCCCTTGTACACGGAGAGAAATATTCAGTAAAAATTACGGAACTCACAACTCGCTCACCGATTACGGAATCGACTCAGAAAATTTAAGTGACGGTATGGTCATTTTTCACAGCAGATTCAGATAAAAATTACGGAACGCTCCGGAAAAATTCCGTGACAGTTCCGTAAAATTTCCTACAACCACATTTCGCTCCGGAATTACGGAAAAGATACATAATTTTTATTGAATATTTCTCTCCGTGTACCCAGCCCCGCAATGTCCCCTCCATCCATCACTCAGCAGTCACTCTGTTTCCCTTATTAAAAAAACTCGTGGCATTTTCTCCGCCGAAGCTGATTTTAAAATAACGAAAAATTGAAAGAGTGTTGTTGGCCGAGGGACGAGCATAAAAAGAAACAATTTAAAGAGAAGAAGAAACTCACACCGGTAGTCAGCGTGCTGAACCGAGGGGAGGCTTTGAGGGTCGCATTGATTTTGTCTAGACAGGGTGGAGACTGGCCCCCGCGACGTATCGTCCCTGTCGCTTTGGCACACTCGACGCGCGCCCACCACACCGGCTACCACCCGGCTAAAGTATTTCCCAGTTTTCCCCATTTTTTTTTTGTTATACTTTCATCAAGATAGTGTGAATTGCAAATCGACATCACCATGTGACACATCTAGATGAGAATTTGTGGTGTCAGAGGTGCGAGAGGAGTGAAATTGAAAATTCGTAGCATGGAATGGATTATAATCTAGTGGCTGCTGAGTAAGTTTTTAGCGAACAACACCCCATTATCATAAATTTCCAATAACAGTCGAGAAATTTGAATATCGCTCGAGCAACTGATACAGTCGCCGTTATTGATTGAATTTAATGAATCCAGAGACGAGTTTTTGAGATTATTCTTCGAGCTAGTTTGTGATACCTAATATGAGGGTATTTGTGGAATGGATATTTCGTCAGTTGCATGGATCCATAGTAACAATCTCGTTATCTGGTTTCCTTTCTTTTCATCGGCATTTTCCCAGGCTTTTCTCTGCCCCGCCCGCGCCTCCGCCGCTGCAGCTTCCTCGGTACCTACTTTTCATTATGATTATCGATAACGTTGTTTATTCTTTATAAAGGATGACAACGACAGGGACGGATGCACGGGCTCCATTATTTCCCCTAGTCATTCACCCACAGCACGGCTCCTGAGTAGCAAAGGAGCGGCTTTCTCCATTTTTTGTTGGTCTCCTTCCTCTTCGCTTTTTTCATCATTTTTTTTTTTCACTTCCGCCCGGGAGTGTCCCAGTACCTTTTTCCACCCTTCCGGTTCTCGACGCTTCTCACCCGCCGAGATGCACTCAAAACTCCTTTTCCACCACCTTATCACTCTCCTTTTTTCGTTCGGTATTAGCCAAGTGAACGAGACAATCAGAAGAATTATCATATTTGAGGGGAAAATTTATTCAGTTGATTCGATGAAATTTTCTCGTAACTCCGGACGTGGAATTCGTCCAACTTATTTCAATTTTCTCGTGATGTTTAATGTTTCAGGTGCGCCCTCGACGCCGATAATGCCGGGCGGTACGCCTGGGACGCCCTCCTCAAAAGCAAAGGTAAACTTTTCACTACGTTGAATATTATTTTTCAGTAATGGAAAGTGGCACTGTATTTTCACTGAGTACTTCGTGGGGAGGTGTCCAATTATCTCACGAAAATAGAATGAAAATATTGAAATCGTGTAATTTGAGTGGGAGGGGAGGTTGGGGTAAAACGGACACTTTTGTAGCGTTTTTGCGTTTTATCATTACTTAATGACTCACGAAATAACATGATCGTGCAATCATTTTCCTGCATTTTTCCTCAAGCTTTGTGAATTTCCGAAAAGTTTGAGAAAAAACGCATGAAAATGATTGCACGATCATGCTATTTCGTGAGTCATTAAGTAATGATAAAACGCAAAAACGGTATATTTCTCACGTCAATTCGATCAACAATTTACCAGAAAAATTAAAAAAAACGTGAATTTTGGCGAAAAGGGTGTAATACATTTTTAAGAATCTTGTCAGTATTTTCCACTCAAAGGTTTCCCCATTATCCAGCCCTCCAGTACTATTATCACTCAATTTCGCGGAAATTTCCTTCTTCGAGATATTAATTGGTGATTTTTTAATTCAAGGAAAAATTGATGCTGAGGACTAAAGTTGTCGTTGCACTCTATCCATTTAGGGCGATCGAGGGTGGTGACTTGTCACTCGAGAAGGTAAATATGCCAGTGTCCAGAAAATGGGGATGGCTCTGTGCGTGTAATAGAAGCCGAGTGCAGTAGAAAAAAAAAACGTTAAAAGAGAAATGAAAAAAAAGAGAGACGCCAAAGCAAACCCGTCCGTTGAAAGCAACGTCGTTTGATATCAGCATTAAATTTTCAGGGCGCCGAATACGAGGTTCTCGACGACTCGCAGGAGCACTGGTGGAAGGTCAAGGATGAGCACGGGTACGGTTCTTTCATGAAAATTTTTCTTGATGAATTTTTGTCCTTAATAAATCGCGGCTTTTTTTTCAACTATCTCAACATTTTTGTTTCATTTCGGCGAATAGATCCATTGGGTATATACCGAGTAACTACGTTAAAGAGAAGGAACTACTGGGACTGCAGAAGTATGAGTGAGTATCTTTTCATCATAAAGCCCGTGCTTTGCACGTCAAAGAGATCCGATCTGATCTCGAGATTTTATTTATAAAATCCAATGAAAGCCCCTCGCACTGAATACCAATACCTATTTTACCTTCGACGTAAGCCCCTGTTTCCTCACGTTTTTTATCCATTATTCACACTTTTCAAAGTTTTTTTTGTCGATTCGAAATATTTTTCTTTCGAGCAATTTTTTTTCACGAATCCAATGCATTAGTTTAATGATCATTAAACGTCATTTGCTTTAATAGTGGGCACTTTAGCAGTATTACGTTTAACTGATCTTGATTAATCCCAGTCAACTGCGATTGATGATGGTTTCCACTAAAAAAAAATGAAACAATTGTCGTTTTTTACGTGCGCATTCGCGATGAAAAGTTCAAAGTTCGTTTTTGAATGCTTTAATTCGATGAACATGATTTGTATTCGTTGAAAGCTGGAGCGCGCATTAGTTGTATGAACATTAATGCAACTAATAATGCATTAATGCATTATTAATGCATTAGTTTAATGAACATTAAACGTCATTCGTCTTAATTGATGATGGTTTCCACTAAAAAAAAATGAAACAATTGTCGTTTTTCACGTGTGCATTCTCGATAAAAAGTTCAAAGTTCGTTTTTGAATGCGTTAAATCGCTGAACATGATTTGTATTCGTTGAAAGCTGGGGCGTTGTCAATACTATTACCTCCAACTTATCCTGATCTATCTCCATCCACTGTTTAATTTTCTCTGCTGAAAAAAAAACGCGAAATTTGTAATTTTTCAGTTGGACATCCCCGATGAAAAGTTTAAAGTTCACAAGTGTACATCATTTTTCCGTAGAATAGAAAAATAGAGTGAGTAATCATGCAATGTATTACAGATGGTATGTGGGTGATATGTCACGGCAACGTGCTGAGTCTCTCCTGAAGCAGGAGGACAAAGAGGGTTGCTTCGTCGTTCGCAATTCATCCACCAAGGGCCTCTACACACTCTCACTCTACACTAAAGTGTGAGTAGTTACATTCGTTCTTTCTTTTTTTTTTTTATCCAGCCTTCCCTTCAAAACTTGAAGCAAAAAAAGAGTGGAAAAAAAGCAGTTCTTGCATGGTGGGTTTATTACCGTGGTTGGAGAACTGCGGATGCTGTGAAATATTTATCATGCTTTTACGAGGGCCTCTCCAGTGCCAAACACACGTCACTGAAAATGAATAAAACGAGCAGTCGAAATGTTTCATGAATTTCCTCCCTTCTTTTTTTTTGTTCAGAACTCAACATTTTTTTTCCCCTCTTTCATTCGTATTTTGATTATTTACCTTTTTCGACAGGCCCCATCCACACGTCAAGCACTATCACATCAAACAAAATACACGTGGTGAATTTTATCTGTCAGAGAAACACTGCTGTGGATCCATTCCTGATCTAGTGAATTATCATCGTCACAACAGCGGTGGTTTAGCAAGTCGCTTGAAAACTAGCCCCTGTGATCGACCAGTTCCGCCCACTGCTGGTCTCAGTCATGGTAAGGCTAATGTCTCACATGATTCACTTTTTTATTACCAGCAAGATGAGCCCTCTGATCACGGAGTTTAACGCGTTTTTTTTTCTCCCCCCATTGGATCCCTGTAATTCCAGGAAAGACAATTTATCTTCCAGTTTAATACTCCCTCGGATTTAAAATTTCTTTCTAAGATCCCGATGTGATAGCATTTCCCTGAAATTGGGATTCTTCTACACAGCAACTTTTACGGCTTAGAGAAGCCGAGGAATTTCAATTTTCCATTGTACTTGGAATTTTTATAGGGATTCTCGGATATAGTTTAATCCCCATGTCGACTAGAATTTTTCTTTGCATAAAGAGGCTTTAGGCACAAGTTTCTCAGTGGATAACATGTCATACAGATAAATGGGAGATTGATCCAGCTGAGCTTCTTCTGCTTGAGGAACTTGGCTCGGGGCAATTTGGTGTAGTTAGACGGGGAAAATGGCGGGGCTCCATCGATGTCGCTGTTAAGATGATGAAGGAGGGCACCATGTCTGAGGATGATTTCATCGAAGAGGCTAAGGTCATGACGTAAGTTGAGATGAAGAAGTGGAAATTTATGGTCACAAGGACTTCGAGAAATGCAGCGTAACTTCCGAAAGTTTTTATTCCTGATTCGGAGATTAGGGGAAGTGGGGGCAAATGCAGACTTGACGTTTCTTTTTGTATTTGAATGCTTGAAAGAATGTCTGAAGTGGATTTTGCCCCACCGTCACTGATAGAAACAATTTATTTTATCAAGAGAATTTTATTAGAACCAACCGTCATTTGGTTCTTAATTTTCAAATAAATACCAGTTATCTCTTCTTGAGATACATTTGATTGGGAGAAATCGAACTTCTCTAGAATTGAAGTTCCTTTTATGTTGAAGTTCCTTATTGAAGTTCCTTTTAAGTTTTTATTCCTGATTCGGAGATTAGGGGAAGTGGGGGCAAATGCAGACTTGACGTTTCTTTCTGTATTTGAATGCTTGAAAGGATGTCTGAAGTGGATTTTGCCCCACCGTCACTGATAGAAACAATTAATTTTGTCAAGAGAATTTTATTAGAACCAACCGTCATTTGGTTCTTAATTTTCAAATAAATACCAGTTATCTCTTCTTGAGATACATTTGATTGGGAGGAATCGAACTTCTCTAGAATTGAAGTTCCTTTTATGCGTCGGAATAACGAAAGTATTTGATTTCTTTCTAGCCAAAAGTTTGCCAACACCAGAAATTAAAATTGTACATCAAAAATCAAAATTATTCTCATGACTAAATACGTTGTTACGTGAGTGGAAAAAGCTTTGAGATTACAGTAAGATGTCGTTGAGTTAACAGGAATTATATTTCCTGAATTAAAAAATTGCATTAGTTTACAATAACGGAATCACAGATTACGGAAATTCTACATAAACTTGGATATCACAAATTTCGCTCAATGTGATGTTACGGAAAGCTCAATTTAAACATCGGCTTCACTTGAGAAAACAACATTCAATTCATTCCTCAATGTAATCACCTCCTAGGTACGAATTTTTGATCAATTCATGAATACATGTGACTTGACGACAAGAACTGTTTTATTTGATTCAAATAAATGTACCTTAAGAAAAAATAATCGATAACCGTAATAATTGATTCACCGTAAGATCTTATTTATTAGAAATTGGTTTAAGTACATAATACTTGTTCCAAGAAAGCAACATCTCAATAAAAATAATGTTTCCTATCAGTGTTCCCCTAAATTTGAAGAGCAAATAAAAAACATTGACGTGAATTCGTTAATTTTGCAATTGCAAGTCCTGTGATTTTGCGATTGCAATAGTTCTCCATCAATGACAGCAGCAAACGTATATCATATCTTCATTTCATATCTAAACTCCAGGAAACTCCAGAACGGAAACCTAGTCCAGCTTTACGGAGTTTGCAGTAAAGATCGACCGATATACATAGTAACAGAGTACATGAAACACGGATCTCTGCTGAACTACCTCCGTCGACATGAGGCCTCATTGTCGTCGAACGTTGGTCTTCTACTCGACATGTGCATACAGGTAACACAGATGGGAAAAGGATAAAGGTCGAGGTGGTGAGACAAAAAGAAACGTTAATTATCGTCGTGTTTGTCGCAGGTTTGCAAGGGAATGGCATATCTCGAGAGGCACAACTACATTCACCGTGATTTAGCAGCTCGCAATTGTCTCGTTGGCTCTGAGAATGTCGTTAAAGTCGCTGATTTTGGCCTGGCCAGGTATGTTCTCGATGATCAATACACGAGCAGTGGTGGAACAAAATTTCCGATAAAGTGGGCGCCACCGGAAGTGCTGAATTATACACGATTCAGTTCAAAGTCCGACGTCTGGGCATACGGTGTACTCATGTGGGAGGTATTCACGTGTGGCAAAATGCCCTACGGTCGTCTTAAGAATACGGAGGTTGTTGAGAGAGTTCAGCGGGGCATTATTCTCGAGAAACCTAAAGCATGCTACAAGGAAGTTTACGAGGTAAATATTATGAATATTCTAGGGTCTTCTGGAGATTTTCGACAGAGATATTTACGTGAGGGGAGGGGGTCGTGTTGAGGGGGACATTTCATATGGGAAATGGAATTTAATAGCCAAGTGGGAGAATAAAATAAACACACTCTGCTTTGGCTTTTATCAATTTTCAGGGGTTATTGAGCTCAAACTTACAGTTTCCATTGGTTTTTCTGTGAAATGTTGAATCTTCAATGACAAAATTCCTTAAGATTTTAGTAGAACTGTAATGTGATGGAAATTTACATAAAGTTCACCGGAAATTTCAGTAATAAATTTTTAACAGTTGCTCATTCTGTTCTACACTTCACCATTCAATTAAATCGGTCTGAAACTCAATGCAATTGCTCTCGGAGTCACTCGAGTGATGAGGGAGGGCTGGGCGCACTGGTCCTAAGTACAACCCGTTAAGAATAATTTCAAGTATTGAGGAAGGACATTTCATATGGGAAATGGAATTTAATAGCCAAGTGGGAGAATAAAATAAACACACTCTGCTTTGTTTTTCATCAATTTTCAGGGGTTATTGAGCTCAAACTTACAGTTTTCATTGGTTTTTCTGTGAAATGTTGAATCTTCAATGACAAAATTCCTTAAGATTTTAGTAGAACTGTAATGTGATGGAAATTTACATAAAGTTCACCGGAAATTTCAGTAATAAATTTTTAACAGTTGCTCATTCTGTTCTACACTTCACCATTCAATTAAATCGGTCTGAAACTCAATGCAATTGGTCTCGGAGTCACTCGAGTGATGAGGGAGGGCTGGGCGCACTGGTCCTAAGTACAACCCATTAAGAGTAATTTCAAGTATTGAAGAAAGAGCATTTCACGTGTGGAATTACATTGAATGGTGAGGTGGTAATACGAGGTGAGTACACTCAGCTTCATAAAACAATTTTTAATGAGTGTCTTCGCATCCGAGGGACACACGAAAATTTTCATGGCTCTTAAAAATCAGTTCTGTGAAAATTCCGGTATCTCTCTTCAATCAGAAGAGGTTGGACAAAAAATACAAACGCCCTGAGTTAATAAATGCATTCGTCTCGTTCTACCCCTTCACTGCTGATGTAAATACACGGAAAATTGAGTGGATTTGTTTTATTGGGTCACTTGGGTAATGTGAAAATACTGTTTATTCTGAACAGCTTCGAGTACTGAAGGGAGATAGGGGTTTGCAGCGGTGAAGTGATAAAACCTAACAGAGCGGAACGTTCGATATTCTACTTCTTGTTGAATATATTGAATTATCCCGACAACGAGTTTAGGGGAAAATGTCAAGGAACTTTTGTTATCAAAAATTTTATCAGGTACAAAACAGTCTCTTGACATTTTCTCCTGGAGATGTATGAGCTATTGAGAAAATATAAAAATGTACACTTTATTTTATGTTAATGAGTTTTCAATCAATTTATGAATTGAGGATAATTGATTAATTTTTCTCAAAATAAATGAATAAAATCAATTGAGGATAATAAAAAAAAATTAAGGATAAAATAAATTGAGGATAATTGATTAATTTTATTTCACGAAAAAAAAAAATTATCCTCAATTGATAAATTGGTTTCTGCGTAATAAACATTGAAAAAAAAATGAAAAGTATCCATTTTGTCCCACTCTCTCTTACTTAGAGCTGCCCAAAAAAAATTACCACTGTTTTTTGCTCTCCCTCAGGTAATGAGAAAATGCTGGGCTCACTGTCCCGAAGTGCGGCCCTCATTCCGAGTCCTCAAGGAACAGCTGATAAACGTATCTCAGGGCTTAATCAATGATTGACTCAACCTTCTGCGGTGTTTGCGCCTATCCTCATCACCAACAGGACGCACAATATTACCACCAAAATCACCGTCACTCGGACGCTCACCCTCAATAGTACCATCCCTAAGTTCATCATACAATTCATCAACTCTGCCAGTACGTGGCAAAGATAAAATACGTGAACCAGCGTCATTACCAAATTCAATTGATTTTTTACACTTGTCATCGACGATACCAGTTGTTACTGGTAAATTCAAGAAGGACGAGGGTTCACCATCACCGAGCAAAGCTGGCAGTAAAAACGCTAGTCAACCATCCTCGAGTGGCTCGTCGAATGTCTGTGAAATATGTAGTTCGTATGGTCATCCGTGGATTGAAATATGTAATGCCATTAGAGCTACTAGGGGCAAATGATTCGCATTCTTCGATACTTGAGGATCTATCGCTGTCATTTATTCATCATTCGTTATATTCATCGTCTCATCGTTATTTTTTACTCCATCATTTGACTGTTTGACTCATTTTTTTCGCCATTCTACGAATATCGAATTACAACCAGTGGTACTCACTCGTGTCTGACATCTCATTAACTCACATTCATCACGAAAATATACATTCACTCATTATCAGGGGAAAAAGGCCAGAATTCACCGCTTATGGAAGTTACATGCAACGAAAAAAGTTAATTAACGAACGTAACGAGAGACACAAAGAAAGGTTTAATCATTGCGTCCATACAGGTACATTTTTTTATGACAACTTCCTGAGTATGCAAAAACCATACAAAAGAGAGAGAGAGAGAAAGAAAAAATGAGAAGTACGCACGAATCGTGCATTCACAATTAATATTTTAAGAGAATAAAAAAATTTACCTCATTTTCTAGGGTAAAACTCAGTAATTGCGCATATTGCGCCTGGTTAAGAATCAAAAAATGACGGATATATTTTCATTTCGTCATTAGAGGATGCAGAAGAAATACTATCATTCTCGAGCTCAATTTATTTCGGTAGTGGAGTGAGGACTGATGGCAAAATGTTGCAGAGAAATTCTCTGTTAAAATTCAAACATTCATCGAATCACTTCACTACTGATTTCTACTCTTCCTTTGCATTTCAACAACGAAACACAAATCTTGAAAGTCGTATTAACTCAATAATTTCTCGTTTTTTAAACCCCAAAAAATGCACCAATAACACTTGGACTCGCCTTGTGAGTAGATACTCATTGAAGCTCACCGGAAATCATCGTTCCTCTCGAAACATCTCAATTCATAAAACTTAATATTAATGACTCAATGGAAAATAATAAAAAACCATTTGACTAGTGTAAACGATAAATCGAGTGAAAGAAAATGACAAACCACAGAATAGATTTTTGCCTTACTGAGAGTGTGAGACAATTTTTCGACAATTTCCACGGTAATACATTTGTAAATACTCAGCAAGAGACCTTCCGCGTCGAACACGATGGGTACTGATAATGTTTTTTTCCCTTCAATACTTCTAAGATTATTTTCTCCTCAATTCCCCGAAGAATTAAGAAACATAAATCAATGAATCTCAAATGAAAAATTGATGTTAGCTCATTTACGATAGCGATGAGATTAATAATAAAATTATTAGACGAATCAACGTGTTGTTTATTGAAATTTGCAAAAATGTTTTTAAAGAGTAAACGTTGAGGATTATGCGATTTTTAATCGTTTTTATAGATTTAATATTTGGTTGGAATAATTGAGAATTATTGAGATTGAATATTGAATAATTTTGTTAGATTAATGATACAAGGATTGAGTGGTCTTGACGTTAGTGTGTCCCTGAGATTAATCGAAACATAAGAATTTTTGCATTTTCAACAGTTGCATGATAGCAATGATGTTTATGCGTGTCAATGGAAAAATGAAATAAACAACATTTGTAATACGGACCCTGTAAAGACAATATAATTATGTATGCGAGTCTTCAGACCATAAAACGTATTTTAAAGAATTCCAGAGAAGAAAAAAGTAATGAAAACAAAAATATGACGAACTAGTCCTCATTAACGATAGGAGAACATCCATTGGATAATTACCGAGACTGCTCCACGTGTCCCCTTCCCACCATTTCTCCTGAAAAAAAAACAACAACAACCCTCTAACCACTTCTTGCATATCTCTTCCTCGCGTATGTGTCTCGACGAATTACTGTAATCCAATAGTTATTATCAATTATTAATGAATTAACAAGATATTAGAATAAAATCAGATGCATTATTTTCATGCATTTTATAGACACCTAGATGTAATAGATATTTTTTTCCTCCGTCGGCTGTACACGTATTATAATGTATACAATTTATTATATGACAAACAATGCAATTCAACATGATTTCTAGATGAAAATGGAATAAAAAAAGTGATAAGAAATCAAATGTGCGTCTGATTATATTTTTCTCGCTTGGTTAATGTGTGTGCGTTTATTTTACGACATTATTTTTTTTCTTGCAAATATTCATGTTAATATTTTATTTTTATTCATGGATCTCATGATCGAATTCTCGAAAAAGCTACATATCAGGAGCGAAGTGGTAAAACGGTTCCAGTCGACTTATCTCCCAGTTGCGTTTTTGGGGAATATTTCCGAATCTAACGGAGATAGAGAAATTTTTGTAATTACGTTTTTTGTAGAGCGAATTGAGTGCTGCAAAAAATGTTTGAACAAAAATTTTGCTATCTGGCTTAGATTCCGAGATATTCATTGAAAACTGGCCAGTAGTCAAAATTGACTTGAACCGTTTTGCCACTTCACTACTGATATAATTGTCCATGATTGAAAACATCTCTCCGTAGATCTACACCAACATTACCAACATCATCAATATGATCACTATCATCAGCCAAATCAATAGCATGTGATTTCTCTTTCAGAACATTCAGGAATAAAAGTGTAACATCTTTTTACATAAGAATTTCCCGCAGTTTTTTAAACCTCTCAGTGACAGCGCCCTCCACATACCCCAGTCGATAAAAAAGAGACGTCCAAACTGATCACACGTTATTCTCCACGAGATATTCCCACAAAATAAAATCTAATCAGAGAACAAAATCCGAGAATTAGCGATCTAATTGCTCGGGTAATTGCTCCATGTGAAAAAAAAATGTCAAAAAAGTAAAAACGACTTGCGATTGGTGAACGGCATTACCCCAGGGATTTCCCATTGGCTGACGTGCCCTGCACTAGTCCTCACATTATTCCCAACCTGTCTGTTCCCCAATGCGGCTCTGAAAACGTCAGCCACACACAGCACCATACCTTTTTCGTAATAAATCACTCAGGCCCGTTTCGTGTGATAAATAGCAGCTCATCATTTCCACACTGTTGCAAGAATAACTGTGCAAAAGTGATTCATTGTTCGGTGCTAATCCATTGTTGAAATAAATAAAGGCAGAGTGGGGATTTTGGGGAACGTGGAAGGTAGAACATGGCAACCTTCTGATGACGTTTGTACTCATCCGAAGGTTTTTTACAATCGAGGAAGAATACAGGAACAAATGTTCTTCGTTAATACAACTGGCAGTTGACCAGTTCAATTGAAATTGTTTACCAAACGTTCCGAGTGATTTTTGTTAACTTGTTACTTATTTATCGTTGATAACTGTGAGTGGAATTTCTACAAACATGATGAACATGTGGAAAGTGCGGGAACTCATGGACAAGGCGTGAGTTTCGAATTCACTTATTTATACCTGTTTTCATATAATTTTGACCTTTCACTTAAGGATTCGGCTGTATTGCATAATTTTTCCGGATTTCAGGACTAATGTAGTTATGAACTACACTGAGACTGAAGCCAAAGTTCGAGAAGCTACCAATGACGATGCCTGGGGACCCACTGGTAATTATTAGATAGGAAATCACTTGGAATTTTTCGTAATTACTCTTATCGAAAATTCTTTGCTGCGAAGGAAATTTTTTTTTGTTCGTCTTTGGAGTGACCATGAAATCATTCAGATGTTGAGATTAAATACGCCTGCAAAGTCCATGAATACCTTATCTCAATGCTCGTTTACCCAGTGTTACCTGGATTAAAAAGAGAACGTTTATTTTTATTTCTGGAGATAAACTCCAAGGGAAATGATATTCACAATGAGTGTCAATATTCTACAGCTCACTCCAGTTTCCGAGGCAAAAGAAAGTGCTGGGAAACGCTCCCTCACTCCCGCCATTCCACTCGCTTTATCGTAATTTGCTTAATGAGAAAAAAGTAATTGAAGAGATAAAAATCTATTTTTGCTCTCGTTTTATTTCGCTGTGATCCCACGGGGGGCGGCGGGGGGCGAAGTATCAGGTTGTTTTCATGCACAAATGTATGTATCATTGACAGGTGCTATGATGCAAGAACTCGCCCAGGCGACATTCACGTACGAACAGTTTCCCGATGTTATGTCAATGCTTTGGAAAAGGATGTTGCAAGAGAATAAACGTAATTGGCGGCGTACGTACAAGGTAATAACCCCCCTGCACCACCAAACTTGTTTTCGTTGGTTAAAAAAATATTCCATTACTTGAATTGTACGAAAATTGAATATTGGGGCAGCAATTTGCATTCATTTCGAACTTCTAGAGGATGAGATGACATTTGCTCGTTTATTTTTGCAATTTTCATTTATTTACATTTGCGTCTAATTTCCTCTTCATTATTGATTGAAATTTTACTGACTTTGCGAAATTTTTACGAAAATATTTATTAATATCTCACCCGGAAGGTGAGTTTATACGGAAAGAATCATCCAGTATTCGAATTCATTTCAGAAGACAAAATTGTTAATTTCAGAAGACAAAATGGTTAATTTAATAAAATGAAACAATTCTCTTTATCAAAAACGATATGATATCGTTTATAAACGATATCAATGGATTTTTCTCAATTTTTCCGATCAGTATTGAAAGAAATATGAACCAATTTTTGGTGAATCTCATTAATTCGGACCCTGGAGGATTCATCTTCACCTCTTCGTCTCATTTCCCTAGAAAAACAAAATAAAATAATTTCATTTGATACAAAATGACTCCTCCAGTATTCGAATTCATTTCAGAAGACAAAATGGTTAAATTCAATAAAATGAAACTTTTCTCTTTATCAAAAACGATACGACGATATCAACCGATCTTTCCGAATTTTTCCGTTCAGTAATTCATTAATTCGGACGCTGGAGGATTCATCTTCACCTCCTCGTTGTATTTCCCTACAAAAATCAAATAAAATAATTTCAGTTGATACGAAATGACTCCTCCACTACTCGAATTCATTTCAGAAAACAAAATGGTCAATTCAATAAAATGGAACTTTTTTTCCACCAAAAACGATACGACGATATCAACCGATTTTTCCGCTCAGTAATTCATTAATTCGGACGCTGGAGGATTCATCTTCACCCCTCGTTTCATTTCCCTCAAAAAACCCAAACTACTTTCAGGCTCTCCTCCTCTTAAACTACCTCGTCCGAAACGGTTCCGAGCGCGTCGTAACATCCTCCCGCGAGCACATTTACGACCTCCGTTCCCTCGAAAATTACACGTACATCGACGAAATTGGCAAGGACCAAGGCATAAACGTTAGACACAAAGTTCGTGAACTGATAGACTTCATTCAGGACGACGACAAATTGCGTGACGAGCGTAAGAAGGCTAAAAAGAATAAAGACAAGTACGTCGGAATGTCGAGTGACGCGATGGGAATGAACTTCGGGGGTGGGGATCGCTGGTCGGACAATCCGAAGTGGACGAAACCCACGACCGAGGGGTACAACGATTGGGAGAGAGATACGAGGGGTCGGGGAGGCTTCGAGGACGGTAACAACAGTGACGATGGCGAGCGGGAGGACTCGGACAACGACAATCAGAGTCCGAAGAAGGGCGCCAAGGATGTCAAGGAGTCTCCGTTGGACAAGCTCGAGAAGCTCTCAGTGGGGAATAGCAATTCTCCTCGGAGAAATCCCAGTCGACCTGTGAAGAAGGTTGACCTGGGGGCAGCTGCGAACTATGGGAAGGATCCGAGTGCCAACAGTGGAGTCGTCCAGGGGAACTTAATATCCTCGCCCATCAAGAGTCAACCGAAGAAGAACAATGACATCTTGAACGACTTGTTCGACACCAGCAACGACAACAGCAGAACAGCTATTGATAATGACGACGATTTCAATCCCAGGGAGAGTGACTACGTTCCTGTCGCCAGTCAGAACGTCGTCAATGCCAATTTTGGAGACTTCACCAGTGCTTTCGGGGGTACTAAGCAGGATAATGACGATCAGTTTGCTGATTTTACTAGTGCTTTCAATTCCGGGGTGACGATAGGGAGGAATGATAATAATTGGGTTGCGGGAGGAGCTGCGGCGGGGGGGAGACTGGATTCCTTGCAGAGTAATCAGGAAGGCTTGAGTGGGCAATCGAATACCGAGGATTTGATGGCTGGAAATGGGCTGAGTGGGAATTTCATGAGCAGTGGACCTGTGGGACTGACGAATCAGGGAGGAGCCACTAGGACTAATGGGAATAATAATACGGGTGAGGGTGTGATCGATTGGTTTTGATGATGGAGAATGTTGCGATGGTGGGGGTGTTCTTATTGGGGTTTTTTTTTCGCAGGGCCCATGGGTGCTGACTTGCTAACGGATTTCGGGGGATTTAATGCTTTCAATGCTAATTCACAGATGGGAAATAACGCTAATTTCTTCAATGTTGCGGGCGCCAATCAACCTGCAAGTGAGTTTTCCTTTCAATCGTTTTTATATTGATAACAAAAACATCGTTAAGGTAATTTTATCAACGGGGAATCCACAATTTGATGATTAACATTTTTTTATGCTCCGATGGAATAATTTCTTATTTCGGTAGCGAAGAGGTAAACCGGGTCAAGTCGATTTTGACTATTGGCCAGTTTTTGACAAATATCTAGGAATCTAAAAGAGATAGAATTTTTTTTGTTATGACCTTTTTTGTGGAGTTGATTGAGGGTTATAAAAAAGGTCATGAGGAAAATTTTGCTATGTCTCTTAGATTCCGAGATATTAATCGAAAACTGGCCAAAAGTCAAAATCAATTTACACTGTTTGAAAATTACTCTTGAAATTTCAAGTGAAAAAGCTTGAAAATTTTAACAACCACAAAGTTACATGAAATTTCTATAGAATTCTTCATTGACGAATCAGTTAATCTCTTGAATATTCAAGTAATTCTCTGTTGTTAATGTCTAATGTTAAATTCAAGCTTTCATAGAAACATCAATGATTCTTTAACATGAAAACCCCAATTTTCTTGAATTTCCAAGATGAATGAGAAATTTAGTGAACGTTTTCATTTGAAATTGAATTCAAACTCACAACATTCAAAATTCAGATGACTTGTGACTGAAATTTCAAAAAATTTCTAACAGTGTTAACCCGGTTTACCGCTTCGCTACCGATTTGGTAACCACCAGAAAATTATTTCATCGATCGAAACAAACTCTTCGAGTTGATGGAAATGTTTTTTCCCCTGTGAACTTTATTGTCAATCTTCGATCATAAGACTATCACCTTTTTTTTGTAGAATCTCACCAACTCATTATGACCAGTAGTAACGATTCAGTTACGAAGATTCAGAAAAAAGTGGAGCTTCCATTTTGCCCCACCCTTCCCTGTCGAACTCGTAATTTATCCATTTGCATTTCAGACACCGGATTACTAGCCCCAACTCCCGTAAACACGAGGACAACTGGAGGACCGACTGAACCAACAACCACGCAAGTAGGTTCAACCTGGGCTGGTGCAGGCCTCAAGATCGATCTTGACAATCTCTTGGGGAGCAAGTCCAAATCGAGTGGGCCTGCTCCAAGCATGAATCAACTAGCTACCAACAGCCCTCAGCATCAACCTCGGCCACTCGGTAAACAATTGATAGAATATTCCCAGAATATTTTAGTTGCATGTCATCCACTGAAAAACGACTAATTCATCACTCCACCTAACTCTTCTGGTTGTTGCATTCTCTTGACAGAGGATATTGTTTCAGCCCCCAGTGTGAACCTCGGGCCACCGATGATGCAGTCCCCAGGCCAGACTAGTACCAATTTCTTTCCAACTTTTCCCTGAGATATCCACATCACACGGTCAACAAGTCAGGTAAAATGATGGGTCAGACTGGAAGTTTGTGAGTTTATTTATACCCCACCCTCGATATTTTTCCATTTTTGGGAAGTTGTGCAGCTGAACGTTCACTATTTTGCAATTGAGGAGAGACTCTGGAGACATTTAGGTAAAAATTACAAGACGTTTGAGAAATGATAAAATGTTCGAGAGTAGCTTCAGGTATTTTTCAGGCCTGGTTGCACTGAATCTTCAATTCCATCTGGTTATTGACAGTGGCTATTTCCTATAAATACAGCAATAGTGTTTGGTGCAACCAATACAACAGGACAACCATCGATGCATCCATTCTATGCAACCAAGCCTCACCTGGCAATTGATATTATCCCACTATTCTCCTCAGTTGCAGGATTTATCGTAGAAACATTTGACCTCAGTGTATAATAAAGAAGAATCCGTGTAACGAGTTCGTTAAGATTTTCGGAGGAAAGTGTGAATAAATAAATAGCCAAATGTCATTTTTTATAAAAGAAAATGTGGAAATAATCCATCACTCGGAGATGTCTTTCAATGAACGATAACGAAGTGAAAAAAAATGTTGTTACATACATATATATTATTAATTATTAATATACATGGATAAATATGATATAGGACTTAGTCGCTGTTGTACAACGCGACACCGAGAGTAATTGACAATACGTGCTTCCTCAACACGAATTACATTTTTGCACTGGGAGAAGAATTGGCGAATTTGTTAGGAGATAATTGTATGGAACGGTGCACAGCAGTGATCGTGATCGAGTCTCTGTGATCGATAATCATGTGTGGAGGAGATTTTTGAGTGATCATTTGGGAATGTATCGGTAGAATGATGATAAATACTAAAATTTGCTGTCACAGCACAAGAAAATGCGCAATCGTTCGTACGTCAGGATTAGATGATTCATTTTTATCCCAAAGATTCTTCTCTAATCAGTGAAAGCAATGCATTTTAATCGAAAATAGGTTGAAAATTGATATTCGAATGAGTGCATTCCTCAAGAATCAGAATGACATGACGATGAATTTTAATCGAGTTGTGAAGAAGCGCATATCTCTAACGATGATTCTTAACATCTGTCACTATTAACGAAGATAATTATTAGCCGTTAAAATACTAACATAGATCATTAACGTAATCAGTACTTGCAGTAAATTTTATAGAGCAAATGAGAGAAACGAACTTATTTTTCAAAGTGGATAATTAACGCAGCGAGTTGTCCCGAAATTTTATGACATTTCCTCTTCTAGATAACGAAATTCATGATAATGTGTTCGCAGGTACCTCACGAAAGAGTGGAACGTAATCATTCCAAAATTGATGATTAATAGAGTGTAATATATTGTAAAAAGAAGGGAGGAGGAAATAATTTATCAGAATGAAACAGTCATTTATTGAAGAATTGGAACATATCCATCCTCTGATTCGAGTTTCCTTGGTTCGATGCCTGCCGTTATTCGAGAGAATGTGCTCAGAATTAATGAGTTGAATCTGGTTCACTTCCAAGTTGATTCTCCTGCCAATAAATTTACGTTTCAATCACGCATTTTTTTAATTTTTTTAAGATGCATCTCAGAGACTGTCTTTTTGGGTTTCTCCGTCGACTTTTCAGCAGAATAAAAGGGAGATGAAGATTTTTCTAAAATTGTTACGATAATTGTTGGGGGATTGTGGAGCGAATGGACACTTTCAATGGAATTCAATTGAAAAAGCGTTCATTTCGCTTCATGTTTCCCTCTGTCTCTTAATTTCCATTCAATTCTGCATTTACTCAGCGCAAATGTTGCAAGATTTTTGACAGTATTAAGGTGTAAAAAACATGTAAATAAATGCGCAGGATAAAGAGAGGTACATGAGACATGAATAAATCACAGACGTGACACAGACGTTGAAACATAAAATTGAGGAAAATTGAATGGTTGTGTCAACTAATTTTTAAGAGTAGAAGAGAATTCTGCGTGTACTTGATTGTCCTTCTAGCCAAGGTGATTAACGAAAAAAAGTTCGAATATGTTTCTCCTCTTTCGTTAATGAATTAAAACGAACGATTCATTAATTCCAGTTGATGATGTGTATTTTCTCTATCACTGTACATAGTATGAATGTTAAGGGAATCATTGTGAATATTCGTACGAATCAGTGGTGAACATGCAACGATTAGCATGGTTTTCCTCAATTGTACAATTATATTAAGAAAAAAAATACAAATTAATAATCATTAAACGAATTTTATTTTCTCGTATCGATTCATGAAGACATTCTGTTTATACCATTGTATTCAATTTTATGGTTGTAGTTATGTTGTCGATAGTTTTTATTTTTTTTTCTTCATTAAAAATGCTCATTGGTGCTGGTGTTAAATGTCGTTTCATTTTATTTTCATCCTGAATTCCGAAAGATTCATTTTTCTCACGGAATAATAAAAAAATACAATTAATTCTGCATTATTCATTTATTAAATCTCCCCGTAATCTTGGTGAGACGAAAAAAGTTGCAATTACACTCTATTTCCTTAACAAAAAATCCGGAATATTACAACTGTATTTTTTACTGGAATTGGAGGAATCATTGAAGTCTTGTTTTCCATTTGCCTGTCAAAATCTGTCTATTGTACTGTAATAAAGTCAAGAATTACCATAAAAAACTGTTTTCCTCACAAAGTGACCACGAAACCTTACAAAAATGTATTAATCTCCCCTGACGAGGTGAGCAAAAATTACTCAGTAATGCTCTTCGACTTCTTTTTCTTCTTCTTCTTAGGGGGTGCCTCCTCCGCATCCCCATTCACCTCGCTCTTCCCATTGACCTCCTCAGCCCCATTGGCCTCGCCATTGAGCTCCCCATTGGCCTCCTCATTCTTCCTCTTCTTCGCCTTCTTCTTCTTCTTCTTGATGGACTCATCAGCCTCTGCACTCTTCTCCTCCTCCGCCCCAACGATCAGGGCGGCCTCCTCCAGTGCCTCCTTCATAACATCGATATTCTTCTTCGGAATATCTCCAGTTTCATAGAACTTGAGTCTGTCCTCCACTTGTTGTCTGAGTTTCTCCCCAAAAACAGTAGTTGGAATATCAGTGAAGCAATCGATTCTCGAGGCAATCGAGCATTTATTCGCAAGATACCTCGATATTCTGCCCTTGTTCTTCGTCCCCGCTCTTCCAATGAACGTTGAGTGGAAGAGAAGCCCATATTTTGGAGTATTTCCCTTGGTCTTCAGAGCTCTGAAGAGTGCCTTCTCCGCCCCCAGGATCTGCACAGTTGACGCCGGATATTTCGCCAAATTTGTCAACGATCCAGCATGCGCAATCAGCCGAGCTCCAACCTGATCTCCAATGAGGGTCGCCAGGTTGGGAGCAACTCCACTCATCTTCGTCCTGAGGTACTCGGCCAGCTGCTTTCTGTAGTCCGCAAGGGCGATCACTCTCCCAGCGAACATGTCGATGTTCAGGAGGTCCACTGCTGATATGTCCATCCCCATCGACGTTTTCGAGGCCGCTATGATCGCCTGGGCCTTCCCACTGTCCATCACGATCTCCTCGAGGGCCTCCAGCTTTTCCTCGTTCAATTCCTTTCGGTCTTTTATCAGTTTAACGACTTTTGCGTACGTATAGTTCTCGGGAATGATTTTAACGAGCTCGGGGAAGTGGTAGCTGTACCACTCGCGGATTCTCATGCTGAAGGTGTTGACGTCCTTGTCAAGTTGATCGAGGAGAGCGATACTTTGGATGATCATGTTGTCGACACGATTGACGTTGAATTTGACTTTAGCTCGGGAGTAGCTGTGGCCCAGGCCCAGTTGGGCGACTCCTGAACTCTGGGCTGTTAGACCTTTCACCAGGTGGTGGAAGTGGAAACGAATGCCTCGGATTATCTCGGGAATTGCTCCTGTGTGGTCACATTTTATGCTCAGGGTCTCGCTGATGCTGGCGCCGAGCTTGGGGTCTGACACTCCTAGGAGGTACTTGGATTTCTTCTCGGGTTTCGGGATGCAGGTGTCCAGGAAGAGCTTCAGGTCCTCCGGGACTATGCCTTCTGAGATGCTGTTGATGCTCTCCAACGCTGCGAGGGCTGTTTTGAAGGGGGAGAAGCCGATCAACTTCACGATGGCGTTGAAGCGGGAGAGGTCGGTCACTGACGCCTCCACCTGGGGCAGCAGCATGCCGATCTCCTCGAACTCTTTCACGCTGAACACCGCGTAGCCTGCGGCGTGCTCGTAGAGGATGAATAGCTTCGGCTGGAATAGTTTTGGTTTATTGGGGAGGGTTTTGATTGTTTGGGGAGCGGATGAACGGCTATTTTGCTTCTCAAAAGAATCATTTTCAAAGGAAATTCGGTAAAGTCGAAATGTTGAAAAATGGGAGGTAACATTTTTTAATTAATGTTCTTGATTCAAGAATGTAAATCTCTGAGTGGAAAAAATACGTCTTTGATTCAATGATGAAAAAATTCTTCAACTGAACGTCAATCGGTTTAAGTCAACCCAGTTGACTTTTTTGAGGTGAGTTTTGATGTTTGTAAGATCTTTTTCGATAGTCCTCACTTTTTTTTATGAAAAAGATTTCTAGGAAAATTTTGTTAACTCCGTTAGAAGTTGAGATATTCATCGAGAACTCGCGCTAGAGTGGATGTTTAGCCAGTGTCGGTAAATTGTCGGTAAATGTGTTTTTTTATGGCAAGGAAAATTCTGTAATTTTTTCGGCTGACAGCAGAACATATGAAGCAAACTTTTCTAACGCTAAAAAAATTAATCGCAACAGTCTCGGCAGATATGAATAAACTAATTTTTCCTTATACACGGGCTCTTGCGAAATTTATGTTCAAATTGATAATACACTTACGAGAAGACTAAAAATAGAAATAAAAATAGAAGGTAATGTGTAAAATCATATTGAATCCAATGGCCAGAGAAAAATCTGAGGTACCCGGGGAAAAAGAGGAAATATTTGAATGATTCTATCCCACATAAGCCCATGTTAGCGCATACTTTTGATGCATTTTATCTATTTCATATCTAAATAATGAACATGGGTTGGTGGAGGGTAAGGTACAACGGACACTTTAGACTTTTTTAGAATTATTCATAACGCAGAAACAAATTGATGAATTGAGCTCAGTTTAGGCTCGTCACAGGGAAATAATTATTCTTTGTATTAAAAAAAAATTATTAAATTTCATCAACATTTCAACCCCTCATTCACATTTTAAAAAAAGTCAAAAATGTCCGTTTTGCCCAAACCTCCCCTACTCTGCAATGTAAACAAACAGTGGACCACGTCAAATAATGGCAAACAGATTGCCCCGGAGTAATCACACACAAAAAATTAATTAATTCCACAAAAAGCCCGAAGACAGTGCGTCTGAATTTTTAGATTTCTTTTCCATAATAACTGAGACGCACTCGCTCCCTTAACCTCTACTTCTGCGTTGGAAGAGACCTTTCCATCATTATTAAAACAATTTTATGATGTACTCACCATGATGAGCGGCGTCACACCCTCGAGAGTAATAAAGAACTATATATTTCACTCCAAAATGCGAAATTACAGCATTTTTTATCACCAATCAGAGAAAGATCCACCAAGCACGTGAAGTCACACATGTGCCTGGTGTGCGTATCGGAAGTACCACGTGCCCTCCGAGGCAAAATGTCCGCCAGGCAGCTTCCTGTGACCATCTGATTGCCTTACCAACTGCTGACTTGCCATTTGAATATGGTAGACGCATGCCCAACCCAGCTAACACTGCGACAAAATTTGAACGTCAATCAATATGGCGGCTGTTGCCAGGAGCAGAATCCTTCCAGTCTCAACCAACACCAAATGTGTGAGGATTTTTTTCTGTTTACACAAGTGACAATTTCGTTGAGCTGTGCGCCGACTGACAGCCCCAGGTATTTATTTGAAACAAGCACTTTTGGAAATTAATGATGCATGGTAACAGTGAGTTGTGGATCCGCCTAGCTCTCCGCAAGTCTCATTTCAAGTACTTTCCACCAGTGGATTTATTGTTCCCGCCCGTTACTGTCGTCCCGTGACCTTCGAAACAATTGTCGCGATTTGAGGACTTTCTTTGCTCTTTTCTCCTAATTTTGCCGAAGCCCCTAGGCTCTTGCGATTATTTACACGCATACGCTTTTAAGAATGTAACGTCTGGTGATACGTTGTTTGGATCTTCTATTAGAGACAATAGTGTGGGGAATCGACCTTTTCATTCTGGGAATTTAGGGGGAATATTTATTCCGTTGATCGAACTAAAAAATCGGAAGAATAATCAAAAATTCTGATAAATGTTGACATTTAAGACGAGATACACTTGAGCTCTCGAAAAGATTTTTAATGTAAATTCAGTAAAAGTCTCCGAAATTCCTAGGGGAATTAACATGGGAAAAAATATCCAAAAATCTAGGGACTCTCAAGATGGAAAGGTCTATCGATGAGGCGACAAGGCCGTAGGGCTCTCTATGACATAAAATTCCATAAAAACAGAGAAAACATGTTGAGGAGTCGACTCAATGTGAATTGCCAACATTTTGGTGTTGGATGAGAGAGTTTTAATCGAAGAAAACGATAGAGAAAGATCAGAGACTCATATTTGATTGAAAAATTCCAAAGAAAGTAAAAATAAAAATATTGAAACGTTGATGTGTAAGTGTGAATGACTCAAATTCAGTCATTTGGAGGAAAAACTCATTATGGCTAACTACTTTCTCTTTCTAGTGCTTGAATTATGCACTATGTCATTCGGCAGAGATGCTAATGCAGATGCAACAATGAGAAAATAGAGAAATCACAGCTTGAGATCAAGGTAATGCTGATTAAACGGTAGTTTCAATGTGCGAACATGAATTTTGAATACTCATGTGGTTTTCAGGACGATAACCGAGGAATTCAATCAAATTTACTGATCTAATCAAATTATTATTGTCAAGCAGTTAATTATCACCTCATTAGTTCGAAAATTAATTAATCGTCAGTCGTTGGAGAACTATCCCCTGGAACTAGGGAATTGATTCATTCAAACACAATGAGAATAAATTTTTTCTTTCATTATTTGAAAATTTTTCTCTATTTTTAAATTTAAATGACGAATAAAAATCCATCGATATTCCAAAATGCAGCAGTACAATGAAGATCTGGAATGCAGGAATTACAAGGAATTTATTCTGAACCCTTTGAGAACAACGTTCATCTCTGCTCATTCATTTTTCTTCTTTATTTCGTAAATTTATATACAATTCGCTATCAACGAATAAAAAATAAAATCGAAGCTTCATCGACATTTCACAATGCAGCACTGAAGATATAGAATGAAGGAGGGAAATGACTTGAATTATGATTCATCCTGAAGATGCAATATTTCGCATTTGTCGAACAGCAGCAACGACCCGAGCATTACAGCCTGAGCAGCCGGACTGATACTCCTCCGGCGATAATCTCAGTAGCGTTGACATCTGCTGAAGATTGTCCGACAGGGAGAGTCCCAATTCCTCGAGCACATTCCCCAGATAATCTGCAAAACGAAGATATTGAAAAGCACGTAGGTTTATAAATAAAGCTTTAGTAAATTAGCGAGCCGAAGAAATAAAAACAAAAAGATATGTCAAAAAAGGAAAAAGAAAAGAATGAGAGAAACAATTGAGAGACGCCACCTTCAGAGGAGAGGTTCAGAGGAAAGAAAAGAATGCGTAAATAATAGAATAATTGGAGAAATTACAGATTCGTTACACTACAATCAACACCAGAGAATCCAAGACAAGATGAACCTCAAAAAGTCTGAGAAATCCTCAACTGAAGTTGAAAAAACCGGTAATATATCAGAGATTTTCACCTATATCAGTAGCAAGTTGCTTGCAAGCCCCAGAATTGAGTTCGCAAATCCCCAGTGCCTGATCCTGGAACATCTGGCAAGTGCCCTTGGCAACAATTCCCAGCAGAGTCCCAGTGAATCCGCCGTCAGAAGTCCCTTGCGTGTACTGAGCATCAGCAGCCCTCAGGGCGTGCACCAAACTCGGATTATCCCTCAGCAGAAATGGCTCCAAATGTTGAGGAAGTGTCATGAGGTACTGCCCCACCTGAGTGATATACTCCTGAGGGGCGAAACTGTAGTCAGGCAGGTCAGACGATAGGCCCTGTACCTTCCCACCGTCTCCATGCCAGGCTGGGGCCCTCTGAATGAGCAGGAGTTGCGTGAAGATGGGAGCGAAAATGACTTCATAAGTCGTGTGATGGAGATCAGAACACAATTTGTAAACAGATTCAGTGACAGACGCTAGAAGTGTCTTCTCGTCGTTCTGGTTCAACGACTTCACCAGCTTGTCGAACTCCTGACGTCCATTTGGACTCAGCAGCAGAATTTTGAACCTGCTGAAGACACCTGCAGCTCCACTCTGGAACTTGTTGTTCGCCTCCACAATACTCACCACCAGAATCTTCTCGAACTCCTCAATTTGCACCAAGAAATTACCGATGATCTGCATCAACGTCAGACACATTTGGAAGAGATTCCAGTCCTCGTGCTTTGTCTTCCTCTTCTCCAGCTGCTTCACGCAGCTTGTGAATCTGTCCAGGTACTGGAGGAAGTAGGTATTGAGGGCTTTGAGGAGTTCTGGGTATCCACAGCCCTCGGTGAAGAGCTTGCACCTCTTATTTGCCTCATTTGCGTGATCAATCGCTCTGGAAACACTCAGAGACAGCGAATTTATTGTATCGCTCAGATCCTCGTGGCTTGTCTCGATGGAACTCAGGTTTTCAGTCAATTGTCCTGATGCATACGTCGAATACTTGGATACGTGGACAACGTAAGGAGAATAAATCGACTGGGCGAGGGCTAGGAGCTTATCCTCTGACTTTTGCTGAGTCGAGAAGATCTCCAGAGATGCGTTCAAGTTTCTCGCAAAGTTCTGAGTTATTCTTTTGAGCTCCAGGAGGAGATCCAGTTGGAGGGGGGGTGACAGGTACTTGAGGGCCCCCGAAATGGTGTCGTGAATGCTGGGGTCCAGTGAGCACAAGACGTCCGCGTAGATGTCTATGAGGATCTCTGTGGACGGGGTTGGGAACACTTGGTTGCACCACTTCACCTGGTCGTGCCATTCCAGTAATAGTTTGTCGTAGAATGCGTTCAACCAGGAGGTTACGTTCTCGTCCATCGAGACTTCACGTATTCTTCGCCATTCCTCGCATAGAGATACTTTTAGACAGTTTTGGTAGTACTTGAGGAGTTGGGGGAGTCTGTCCATTTTGCTGAAGACGTTTACGTACTGCTTAGACTCGTCTGTGAAAGCAAAGATGTTCAGTCATTTCGGGATTTTTTTAGGAAATTATTCTCTTTTACCTAAATTTCGGACTGTGAACGCTTGCACCAGTTTTGGACTGGCCATCGCTTCCAGACGATTTTTCAATCCCTCAAGTTGTAGCTTTTTGTCCTCGTAGTCTACAGCGTTTGATAGCATGGAGAGTGATTTCTGCATGGAAAATAGCTTTCCACCTATACTGTCAATCTCACCTGACTCGAAGACCTTGATAACAATGAAGATTTTTAAACATTGGTGGAGAAAATGGAAATTTTTAGTCTGTGCGGCTTGTAGAATAACAGTGTTTACCTCCTCGAGATCATTTGCAAGAACACTCCAATTGTCCGCTTCATGAAGACTTTGTTTGGCAACTTGAAGCTCTGTTTTCACCCTGTCTATTTTTTCCAGAGCTGTCATGGACAGGGCTGTATCCTTCTCCACCTTGAACCGAGAGTCAATGGTAAATCAGTTGAAACGTATTGGCAATTCTGTGGCAATTTTTGTTGCGACTAATTTTGGGGTGATTACCTTTGCTATTTCTTGTTTGACAGTGACCATCTTTTCTTTGAGGGCCAATGCCTCCTGCTGGAGCAACTGGGTATCCCTGAGGATTCTGGGAAGACTCGAGAGAACAGACTGGCTCGTTTCTTCGAGGGAACCGTTCACTTGTTGTACGTATAATTGAAGTTTCATTACCAGGGAAGACACAAATGCCTTTGAGAACCATGCAACATAACTAAATTTAGAACATTCCGGCAGTTGAAAAAAAATTTTTCTTCAACGTCTTTCAGCATTTCCTCATCATTCAGGGCACTGAGAGAACAAGTATTTTTTGAGACGTACTACTTTACTTGTATCCAGAAATTCGTGGCTTGATAATTATCAAGCGAGGTTTTTGAGGTGTCAAAAAAATTCATAATTTTTTCACATCCAATGAAAAAAAAAATCACATTTTAATCTTTGATTACAATGGAAATGTTGATTTTCACGTAAGACACTGGGTTAAGTCCTGATTTTTAAACATTTCCTCTTTGAAAAACCAAAACGATGATTAAATTGAGAAAAAAATTAGAATTCCGAATCGATTAGAGTTTTCTGCAATTGTTTTGTAGTTTTCAATAATCTTTGAATTCACCGTAAGCGTCGAGCTACTTTAAGATATTTTAGAATTGAGACTAAAAAACTATGAAATGAATTGATTTAATTTTACTTTGTTTGAGAAATCGCTTTCTTGTCATCAAGATATTTTACTCTTGAAAATTTTCAAGTCAGAAGTTTCTCGGCACAAGTAAAGACGTATTTCTCAAAAACCTTTGTTTTCGTCAGTGTACATTGAAGAAAAATAATGCTTTGATGAATGCAGATTGTCGTCAGTTTTATTTAGAAAATTCGCACAAGTAATTGCGACCCTAACAAAGCCACAAAAATAGCTCTTGTTAATCAGAGTCAATGCACGTCCAGCAATTCACACCAGAGAGAGAGAGAAAGAGGGAAAAAATATCGGGGGAAACAGAACGGAATCAAAATAGAAGTTCAATTCCATTCCGAGGCATTGGAATTGTTTTCGAAAAATAATCGCAAGAAATGTTTTCATTCAAAAAATCCGAGTCAACAGTCTCACGCATTTATCATCACCATTTTCGTTATTTTTCAATGGAAAACAACCAAATTTTGCTTTCAATAATAATTAATTCTTTCGTGATAATGAAATCAGGCAATCAATATCTAAAAAAATAAATGAATAAAAAAAAGGAACAGAACTGAAAAAAATTGAAATTGAATTTCAGTTCAAGACATCCGAATTCTGTTTGAAATACAATCGCAATGAGAATTTCTCACTAAAAAAAACAAGTCAACGGACTCATGCAATTGTTATCATTATTTTCGTTATTGTTCAATTAAAAAACAACAAAATTTCGCCTCCACTAACAATCAATTCTCGTACGATAATAAAAGCAAACAAAGAAAATCAGACAGACAAAGTCAAAAAAATGAATGAAATAAAAAAAAGGGAGAAGAAAATACGAGTTATCATTAAAAAAGGCGAGCGATGTCATTGACCGCAGTGTCAATGAGACGAGAGCCGCTTGGTCACTCGCTGAACTCGCAAATGCGCCGTTCAATTTCAAAAACATTTAATGAACTTAAAATTGCTCCTCTCGTGTTTTTCGAACCCCGTGAAATACCGGAATTCACTGTTTCCCCGTTAAATATTGAAAAAAACAATTGTTTATTGATCTGTGACTCACGTCTTTGTCTTCCAGTGCATCAGTGGATTTAAAAGTTTTGTTTATCCACTCTTTAACATCGAAATCCTTCTCCGAGAATGCTGAAACGTCCTGGAAACATCGTTTTGAGGTTAGCATTTATGACTTCTCTCTCATTTTCATTTTCATTCGTTTTATTTTCAAGTTATTCCCTCAATAGTGTCATTTGTCATTATTTCCGCTCTCTGCGATGGAGTTTTCAGTTGCAAGGGGAAAACATTTTCACAGTTTAATCACGACAGACACGTAATTGATGATTCATATGGAAGAAATAATAACTCCAACAATTTTCTCCTTATTTTCATGAGTTTCTTTTTCTGGAAAAAAAAACCACTCACCATATTTTTACTCTTGAGTTGAACCTCCCTATAGTTTGATATATTTTTCTTTATTTGATGACGTTTCGTAAGGACACAACAGTCCGTGGCCAGCACACTGCGACACGAGTGACGTCACAAATAGTTGGTAAAGTGGAAAACTGCATTTTCCGGCCATTATTCGTGTCTTTACAATTATTATTTTATATTTCTCAATTTTTACTGCTTCAAAAGGCACTTCGACAGTATTGTTTTCCCCCTCGAAATATCCGTTAAAATACTTCCTCGTTGATTTCAACCAATTTCCAATTTCCGCCTCGACATTATAAGGCGATAAATTATTTAGATTTATTTCCAATCTTATCCACAAGTTCCATAAAAATGCTATTGTTTCGCTCTAAAGTACCCCGATAACGCTGGGGGAACATCCGCTTTCGTAGCCTTCTGTCAATTTTTTTTCCTTCATTTTTTGACTCGAAAAAACTATTCAGACCACGACGCTGTTATTTTCAATTATTTTTCATTTCACAATTCATTTTATTCTCTTTGCTCGAGGGGAATGAAACAAAATTCATTTTAACAGTTGAGCAACCATGGCCACCACGAAACAAAAATGAATAAATTAAATTGAACGACAGTGGGAATACAAGGTGGAAGGAGATTTAAAATGCAATTTTAGGTGTGAGAAGGAGAGAGTTTCGTAATTACCGGAGCTTTTGCATTAAACTTACCGGTCCTTGCCGCGTGTGCGCATTGTCGGCTGTGCAACAGTTTGGAATTTCTCTCAATCTCAAAAAATTACATGATCAAATTTGAAGTGACAGTTGAAAAGTCACAGTTGAAGCTTCACCGGACCAAAAATGTAAATAAAAAAATAAAGAGAAAAAAGGGGGAATTTAATTCTCTGCATAATTAACAAATAGAAAACTAATTAACGATTAATTTTGCGGTCACCCCTTCCCACCTTGGGTGAAAACCAATAGAGCAGAGTTTGCGCATAAAAAAATGATGAGAAAAAACAAATTTTCAATTATAATGAAATGAAAGAACTCGAGGGGGTGGGGTGTAGGATAGAATTTAATAAATCAAATTATTTGCTCCCTTCGGTTGATAATTTTCTCGATAAATCACAGACTCTTGGGTGAATATCAGTGAGAATTCTGATATTCTTCGCAAGCCAATGGCAAAGTCCCTTTAAAACGCTTTTAAATACACGAGAAAAAGACCAAGAGAGTTTTCAGTGCCCTTCGAACGATTCCAAGTGTGCGAATGTGAATATATGTGTGTTCACGTGCGAAGGCCAGTTATGGAGGAGAAAGAGGTGAAGCTGGCCTTCGGCATTCGAGAATTCGGAATACACTGTAGAATTGAAAATGTTATTTCAAAGCTTACTGTGGCGTTTTGATAATTACTGGGGCTCATAGGGGGGGGGGGGGCAAATGGAATGCTAATGACATTATGGATGATATTGTTCTTCAATGTAGAGGATTATTGTGTTAATCAGTCATTTTAATGGACATTTTATTCTCACATGGCTTCAGTACCAAGTGGAGTCCCATGGAGTTGGGACTCATGGCACTACAGCCCCGACCTCGTTCAACGTATAACCAACATAACTTCAAGTACTAAGGTAATCGATGTGATTACCCAGATACATTAACATTCAAGTTATCGAGGAGATCCTGGTATTTTAAATTGTTTTCATTCTCGTCGACAATCAGATGGTGAGTCATTTTTCAAAATCCTGGTTTCCTCGCTGATAAAAAAAAATTATAATATGAAACTAAACAAAATTATGGATTAGAAAATGGAGTTTTAACGTGTTAAAAGACAACTGAAATTAAGGAAAATTAATTTATATATGTGGAATGAGAAAAATCATTGGATTGCAAGAAACTCAGACATGTAAGACCCATTAAAAACATTTTAAATTTAAGATGCGATACTAAGGTCTTTTCATTGTAATCATTCATGTTCATCCCTATCCCTCCTGTGTTCACTTGGGCTCCACTAGCGCTTTGGAGATTGATAAGTAATGCTAGTTTCGACGGTTGCGATCAAGGTTTATGGACCAGCCGTTGAATTATTGTTTTTTATTCACACTATCCCTGACTATTTGCGAATTACTGAATTCTGCCAAAAGCAAGGATTAGATATTTTGACTCTTGTACTCTCCTGTGCTATCCCGGCAGAATGACTGAAGGTATCGATGTATTCATGTCTTGATCAGTGTTCATCGTTCCCTTTATTGGAATCTTGTATGTTGATGGGCATCAGGCATTATTCCCCGAAACTCAGAGCATCTACATGGCTTTAAAGTAGCTCTACCCTTCGGCCGGGCTACATTGTACTTTTGGATATTTTCAAAAATAAATTTTTGAATTTTTAATTTTTTTTTTTGAATTTTTTCAACTAAATTGAATGGAAAAAATTTGACAAAATTCATACCCAGTCAGTATTATCTAAATTAAATTTCGCAAAATAGTGATATTTTTTCAAATATTTCTCTCTTATAAATAAATAATAAAACTTGTTTGCAAAATGGTGGATTATTTTTTATGAGGTGTAAAAAAATTCTCGAGTTTTTCACATCTAATGAAAAAAAAATCAGATTTTAGTCTTTGAAAAATCAAAACGATAATTAAATTGAGAAAAAAATTAGAATTCCGAGATTAAACGAGTTTTCTGCAATTTTTTTGCAGTTTTCAATAATCTTTGAATTTACCGTAAGGGTAGAGCTACTTTAACAATCTTTTCTTTTCGAACGCACAACAAAGTTATTCATCAATTGGTCAGTAGTGAAGAGGCAGACCATTTCTCGAGGTCATGAAACCCATAAAAAATGGACGAAGTGTACTGCAATTATTTTATTTCTCAGTTTTTCAGTGTAAATTTACTCAGAATTTTAATTATTGTTAATGGCATTTTAATCGGAATTTTATTTTAATCGTCCATTGTGCCTCTTAACTATTGAATTCATCAACAATAATTCGGAATCCCGGCTGAGCATGCAGAAACTCAGCCTTCAACGACAATCCGGCTTTCTTAATTCAAACTGAAACGTGTATCTAACCCCATTCAATTTGTAAGTACTGTTAGAAACTTTCGAAAAGACAATCAATAGATTCGCTCTCCAGCCAGGAATTACTCTCCACGGGGCTTATAATTTCAATTAGAGTCGGGGATTTTACATTCTCAGTATCGCAAAATCCAGCTCATTTCATGATTTTTATTTCGAAATTGTTTTTTTTTATCGCGAGAGTAGTAAAGAGAGACGGAACTGGCGACAAAAAATGTGGATTAAATTTTTCTCCTCGGCTCAAATCCTATTATACCTGATCGATACTTCTCGAGCGTATCCGCGAGGGTCCTTGAACCCTATCCCATCGTTTCTTGATCCAATGAAACGTACAAAATCGAATGAAAAGTGTAATAATTGTGATCGTCGCAGTAGAACGGATTCAGCGAACAAACATTCCTCTTTTCCAAAATTCTCATGGAATCATTGAGCTTGAAATTCCACGGCCCGTTGTATCGTTGCATAAATCATCAATTTCATTCGCATCTGCAGTCCAATGCAATTATTCTATTTTTCGTTCTTGAATCCCTGAATTACTGCTGATCAAGTATTTTGCAAAGAATTCAAAACCCTATTCTGCTTTACCGACAGTTTCCCCTCATTTTCTAAAAAAAATCAGCAAACAGCCAAACTGTACAAAGAATCCGGATCGACCGGTAGATCTCCATCCCCCCTCCGCCACCACTTTTCCCATAATTCCGCGAGTATTGATTTTTTATGAATTCTTCAAACGGCACTATCCTCCTCGTACGGACTGCGGCATAAAACCGAAGAAAGAACCCTCAATCCCACCTCCTCGCAAATGGAAAAAGGCAAAGAAATGAAAAAAAATCCCCCCCCACCTTTGCAAAACCAAAAAAAACGTCCCCTCCCTCTGCTCCAACCGAGGAGAAAAAAAAAATTGAAAAAGGAAATAAAGGCGGCGTATATTTGCGCGGGTCGCAGAGACGAGAGTGCACGACCGGCGGCGAGAATTGCCGAGTGAAATGGCACAAGAGGGAGTGATAGAAATTTCCCCTCGTTCTCTTTCTCCCCTTCCCCCCCTCGATAATCTCCCTCCCCTTTGTTGCCCCACCCTTTCCGCCTTCAGCTTCTCACGTATAATATTCTCCTGGCATTTTTATTTTACCGCATCGCAAAATGCTCCGTCTCACTCTCTCCCAGCAATTTCCTTCAGTTCATTCGCATCTCTGTCTTTTCATATTTTTCTCCTCCCCTCTTCTCAGCGCCAAGCTCACCACCCCCTCGTCCCGCATTGCCCCCTCCCCCCACTTATTTTTCCTCCCTCCATCCCCACTCCATTTCTCATCGCCTCACTTCTTAACGTCAAACCACTTAGGGCTGTGGAGCCTCTCGGCACACAACACATCCGTGTTTTTCAGTTAAATCGAAATCTTTTTTCCAATTCACATTCCGGCATTTTCCACCTGATCGGGTGCAGGGCAATTCAACACGCCATCTTGATTACTTCATATCTATGTACATATATATCATTATATATACAATATTGAATTTGTAATACAACACGCGTTTTGTGTTCGCTGGTTTCGTTTGATTTTCGTTATTTTTTTTCATTTAACGGTTATTGAGAGGTGGATTTAAGTGTGTGATATTGTGAATTGTGGCACTCGGAAACCCCTCCCGGCGTTCTGTGGTACGTGAAAACGAAAAACAAACCCATTGAAACTGTGAGACAGTGGTTTTCTTTGATTTCTCTCTCTCTCTCTCTCTGTCGAGATTTTTCTTCCCCCCTCCATTTTGGAGCTGCGAGGAATTTTTGGGGGGGCTTTTTCGGGTCTCTTTTATGTACTAAACCGATATGTGTCGTCGGTGTGAGTGCTGGCGAACTGTGAGTGTGTTCTGTGTGTTTACTTCAGTACGTTAAGTTGAGAAGTTGAAAAGTAAAATTGAGAGAATAAGAAACTGGATTAATTGAGCACAGAAACAGAAGCGAGGGATTTAATAAACGTTGAGCAAAAGAGTGGGAATAGAGACGTGTCTGAGTGGTTTTGAAGCTCTGGTGCTTCCTCGGAACTTTTTTTTTCTTCATCCACTCGGCGCTGCGAAAAAAAACCGTAAGTACTCCAAATTGGAAATATTTTTGTTTTCACCTTGACGAGAGAGACATTCCTCGGTGGGGAAAAATACCGAGCGGATAACTGTCCGTTGAATTCCTCTCAATTGATACTTTGAAAATGTCGACAAATAAGAAAATCGAAGTGGAAAAAAAATGTAAATATCATCGTGTTGTTTTTACTGTCATGCGAGAAGTTCTGGCGCGTTTCACTCTGTTTTTACGCGCGTGCGTCTCCACGTTTTGTTCGAGTGTGCGCGCGAGAGGTAGAGGCATCTGTCGATGTGTGGGAGACCTGGGGATCATGTGTGAGGGCTAGAAAACGGCGTGTCCGTATTTCTTTGGTAAAACAAAAACTCCTAGGCGTTGTATTCGATTTTTCGAAGGCATCTCCTCACTTCTTCATTTCTTCTTCATTTCTTTGGAATTGGAGGCCACCCTCGCGCTCTTATTTTTCCATTTTCTTTACTCGCCGATTTACGCCTGCACTGTGCAACGCGTATCCAACGTTTGCTTTTTTTGCTGGCTCTCTCGAGCGAAAATAAAGGATGGCGAATGGCCTTCTCTTTGAGGTTATGATGGTGGTTCACTTGAAAAGCCTATCTGTGTGTTTTTCCTCTCCTCCTCCCTTTCTCTTGTTCTGTCTTGGTTTTTTTTTTCTATTATCAATTTATGGTCTCTCGCTACTCCTATGGCTGGCGAGGGTAATCGCGCGCATGGGCAACGCCATGTAAGATGGGATACTCCATACGCCCCCCTCCCCCTCCGCCCCCCTTTTTCGAACCCTCCCCTTAATTTTATTTTTATGCTTTTTTAGATTTGATCCGGTCGCTTGTTTTCTTTCGTTTTCGTTTTTTTTTCTCACGTTTACGATTTTTTTCCCCCCTCTTTTGAGCGCCTGAATTTTTTTATTGAAGACTTTTTTTTAGAAAAGGAGCACGACGCCTCGAATCGATATTAATTTCTAGAATGCTCGAGCCGACGGCTGCTAAGGAGAATAAGAATATTGTGTGGGTGGAGGGGAGGGTGATTTATTTCGGGCGCTCTTGGGCATTCAGTGCTGATTTTTTGGCAATTGTTGGGAAAAGACTGATCTCGCGATTCTCGGCTCTCGCCTTTTTACTCTTTACTCCCGAAGCTACTGATGAAGTGACGCTCAAAATGGTGTCTCTTGGCTCGCAAACACTTGTTCGGTCATTGTGTTTTCATCGGGACTCGGCAGATTTGCCTGTTTATTTTTCAAGTGTGAGAAATTACGTGGTTGTGAGCAACGTCTGCCACCTGTCTGTGAATGGTATTGGGCGGGCGTGAGATTCACATGGGTGGAGAGAGAAAACTGTTGGGTCAGGTTAGACTGCAACTCCATCGATGTGTGGAAATTTTCAGTGAATGAGTCGAGCCAGTTTTATCGGTGCACGAGTATTTCTGAATTATCTCCAGTTTTCCCGCTGGTTTTAGCACCAATCGTATCCGAAAATATGATTACTCAGAATGATGCAATGGGACCATCTAGAGTCTACAGAATTCCAATATCGGGTTTTGAATGGGGGTGAGACTATTTCGAGGGAATCTCAGGCGGATTTTCCTCAACGCCGACTTTATCCCCCAAAAAATGCTTAAAAATGTGAAACTTTGCTGACATATTGCGTAAAAACAGAGAATTTTTCGTTTAAAATATTGTACGGATAATTCCAGCAGTCGTAAAATGAAAAATCGAAAAATATTTCCACTTGGTTTTATCAATTGCCTTGATAAACCTGAAAATGCATCACGTCGAATTATCACTCACACTATCAGGAAAGAGATCTCCGATAAAATGGACGTTTTTAGAAAAATTGATACGAAATTTTTGTTCCAACATTGAATGGAAAAAATGGGCGGCAAGGGCGATCGCAAAATGTGAAATTTGATATCTAATCAAAGTTATTCACCCCCAGCCAAAACCCACTGTCGAAAACAATAAATGCCATCTCTCTCTCGTCTCGTGTGTGCCCCTCTCCACAGATCCGGAGAGAAAAGAGCGAAATCACACCCAGCTCACAATTGATACTCTGCATTGGTGTTTTTCTGTGCGAAACAAATACAGTCTCGATTTCCAATGCAATGATTTTTTTCTCCTTTTGATTTGATTTTTCATGCGATTCACTCGATAACTCGTTACGCACCGTTTGTCACGATGTGTCGGTGCGGTAGCCATCTCGAAATGCGAAAGGTAGAGAGGAGAAGGCAGATTGTTGCACCGGAAGTTGGGGGGGACCTCGCAAAAACTACTGACAAGGGGCAACATCACGCCAAGGTCGCCGCACTCGTGGAAATTCTCAAGTGCAATCCATCGCGCATTTATTCTCGTTATTCTACCATTTATTTCACTTGGTTTTTATATTATTTCTACCCCTCCCCCTCACCCCCCCCCCCCCCCCC
>NW_021680419.1:1502324-1512957 GCF_001412515.2 Diachasma alloeum
CCCCCTTCTCTTCACCGCAGTCTTGGTATTCTCAGCGGAAGTCTTATTTGCCCGAGAGACTCGTGATGGGATTTTTTTTTTCAAACTAATTTATGGTAGAATTTTGCAAGATGCTTCAAAGGTAATTATGAACAGAAAAACGTATTCCTTTTATTGTCTTTCGGTGAGAACTTAATTATTCTCCGACTTGTTTATTTATTTCTCAATGCTAGAGGGATTTTTTTTTTTTTTTTGAAAATATTTTTCCCCGTTGGTTTTTGAAATTTTCATTTACGTTCGGTTTTTAAGACGCTGGCGGCAATAAAAGGAGCCAATGATTCCCCAAAGTATTTCAACAATTTTTCCATTGTGAATATGTTTTTTCGTGATTATCTCGAGAACTATTGGAGTGAACTGGGTCATCAAGTACATTGCGGAAGCGGAAATTCTCCTGGCTTTCCAGTTAACCGATTTCATTTGAATTATTAATTCAACTTTCTTACTCCAATTATGTTTTATTGATTGAATGTATTCGTGAAAAATGGGGTTATACTTTGTTGACGATTCGAGAATTACTGGTTCATCAGTTTTCTCATTGTCGGAGCATAACTCGTTTTAATCAATGAATTGTTGACTCGGAAAATCATTCATATGCGTCATGTACGTGTTGCCCAATGGTCTTGGAGATTTCGCAACATAAAAAACCTTGGGTTTGCGCGAGCTTCATTGATTTTAGTATTATTTGTTTCTCGTTGAATCGCGAGTAACGTTTCAGTAGCGAAGTGGTCAAACGGTAGTCAATTTGGTCTTTAGTTGAGTTTTCCAGAAATATTTCCGAATTGAAGGGAGATAGAGAAATTTTTATGATGACCTTTTTTGCAGAGCGAATTGAAGGCTACTAAAAAGGTTATGAGAACAATTTCGCTATCTCCCTTAGATTTCGGGATATTCATTGAAAACTGGCCAATAGCCAAAATCGACTTGGACCGTTTGACCACTTCGCTAGTGATTCGGTCCACGTTTGCATTCGTCATTATCACCGAGAGGAGACAAATCTTATCTGTTGTCCGGGGGAGCATTGACCAAACGTACAGCTGAGGAAGAAAGAAACGAAAATATATTTCCACTCTGATATGGGTTTTTCGTTTTAAAAGCAAATGCTTATATCTCGGTCAGCCATGGAAGCAAGGATATTAATTATAGACACAACTCTCCTGTGGGCTCTATTCCACTCGTTTTGTATATATACTCCAGTCGATTGACTTGACAGGCCATAGAGCGTTCAAGTGTGAGCGAACTCGACAAGTTCCGCTTCCTATAGTTTATACCTCTGAACAATTATTTTTCCCCTCTTTCTTTGTTTTTTTTCCTCATTCTTTATTTACTCTGCTAGTTTTCGCTACAAATGGATGCAGTCAGAGTTTATAATGGAAAAGTTCTAAATGGTATTTATTTCTGGAGGTATTTTTTGCTTGAAGACAATTTATTATTTTCATTTTGGAAATTAGTTCATTAAGACATGTATCAGGCAAATAGACACTTAAAAGTACGTTCCTCTGCACAATTATTTTCCCTCCTTTCTTTGCACTTTTTTTTTCTTGGTTGGTTATTTATTCTGCTAGTTTTCACGACAAATGAAGGCAGTCGAGGTTTATAATTGAAAACATCTAAATGAAATTTATTTCTGTGTGTACTCTCAGCTTAAAGAAAATTGATATTTTTATTGTGGAAATTGGGTCGTTAAGAGATAAATCTAATGTAAATGGACACTTTCAAAAAAACACTGTCTATTCCCCTGTGCAATTATTTTTCCCCCTTTTCTTCCTATTTTTCTTCCTCGTTCTCTATTTATTCGGCTAGTTTTCGCTGCAAATGAAGGCAGTCGAGGTTTATAATTGGAAACTTCTAGATGGAATGTATTTCGAGGGAAGTATTCTTTGTCCAAAGAAAACTGATAATTTCAATTTTGAAAATGGGGCCATTAAGAGATGAATATCGTCTAAACAGACACTTTGAAAAGTTCACGATCCGACTAGTTGTACATTGACAATGAGTGCATCATTTGAGACCGAAAATTTCTCCAGCTTTCCAATGGCGCAAGAAAAATTCACCTCTGATTAATTATTTTTCTTTTTAAGACACTCGCAAAAATAGAAATCTGTGACACAGATTTTTATCTGACTTTAAGTGAGCCTTATATTTTGTTGTTACGACTGCTTAGTGTGCACACAGAGTGTGTATATCGACCAGTAACCGAACACATCCGATAATGAGCATTAACCGAGCCAGCCAAGCGTGCGCGTCGCGTTCCGGAAGTAATTGGGTTTTCAAATTCACCAAGTTCTAATTTATTCAATATTTTTTTTTTATCGCTCGCAAAAAGTGATGGGGTAAAATAAAAAAAATTGAGGGGGAATTTTCCAATTTGTAATTAAAGCCCGAATCTAATTGGCACTTTTAGCGCCTTTAAAATGGTTTCAAAAATTTTTTTATGCCGTTTTCTGATACTGTTAATGGCTATTCGATCGTTGAGAGTCCACACTTATGAGTGCGGGCAGAATAATTAGCATTATCCTCGTTACCATCGTCCTTTAACCGATAAATGCTAGCTGTACTCGTGTGAATCTGCAGGGGTTAAAGGACAGAGTGCCTGCAATTACGGAAAAGTGCCAAGCGTTTTAAACCACTTCTCGTGTACTTCACACATCCCCCTCACTTTCTTTTCAACCGCTCTATTTATTTTTGTATTCAATGCAAGATTTTTTCTTCGCTTTCCTCATTTACTCAGCTGGCGATTCTGTCAAGTTCCCCAATATCTTTATCAATTCATACGTTGGTGACTCCACTCGCCAATTGAAATGGCAGTGCAGTGTTGAAAATTTTTCGGGGATCTTGGGGAATTTCGTCATTGAAGCTTCAGAATTTTGGGGAAAAAGCGATGAGAACTACTAATTTCAGTTCAATTCAGCCCTGAAAATTAGTAGAAATGAGGAAAATTCCGGTAAATATATTCCTGAATGTTCAATTAATTGAAAATGCATCGTAACTCGGCACTGAATATTCATGATTTCATTGAAAATTCAAATAGGTTGAGGAATTCTCATCTCAATGCTGTTCAAAAATTTACAATTTCATTGAATTTTCGTATGTAATACCATAAGAGCTTCAAAATTAATCAGGCATTTCCCTCAAGGTTCCCTGATAATTTGGAAGCTCAAGTGGTATTCGGAAGAGAATTTTTCCATCCAAATTTCGGCCAAGAGATTGGACTATGAGACAAAATCCACCTGTCAATTCCAATGAGAGGCTCACTCGACCAGGAAATCTTTTGTTTTTCCTATATATTAATACGAAAAATTACCGCAAGTAATACCACGAGAGCTTCAAAATTATCGAGCAATTCTCGATAGGTTCGTTGCAAAAAAACGAAGGAGTCAAGTTTTTCAGGTTAAAAAATCACTCGTAATTTTTCCTGAAAGATTTGACGACTTCGTTTGTGTCCAGGGAACCTTGAGGGAATTACTCGATTAATTTTGAAGCTCGAGTAGTAGTATTCGGGAGGGAATTTCCCCATCCAAATGTCGGCCAAAAGAATTGGACTATGAGACAAAATCCATCTGACAGTTCCAGCCAGGGGTTCACTCGACCACGAAATCTTTTGTTTTCCACAAATATAGTCAACATGAAATATTACCAGTTGAATTATCAAAAATTATCAGCTGAATACCGTGTTGACCATATGAAATAACAGTCGAATAGTGCAATTTCATTGGCTGACATTTGGATGAGGAAAATTCCCAGTTGAATTCTGCAGTGAAGTGGTAAAACGAGGTAAGGGAATTTTGCTTAGGATGCGTTATCTGTGAATATCTTGTAAAGGAAGGGAGATAGCGAAATTGTTATGAAAATCTTTTTTGTAGCTCACATTTTGCTCTACAAAAGAGATTCTGATGAAAATTTCACTACCTCTTGTCATTTATGATTTATTGATCGATAACTAACCCTAGGCAAAATGCATTTACCTCGTTCTACCACTTCACTACAGAATTATAAAAAATTATCAGTTGAATACCGTATTGACTATATAAAATAACAGTCGAATAGTGGAATTCAGTAGCGAAGTGGTAAACCGGGTCAAGTCGATTTTGAGTATTGACCATTTTTGACGAATATCTCGGAATTTAAAAGAGCTAGAAAAATTTTTGTCATGACCTTTTTTGTAGAGCTAATTGAGGATTATAAAAAAGGTTATGAGGAAAATTTTGGTATCTCTCTTAGATTTCGAGATATTAATCAACAACTGGCCAAAAGTCAAAACCGACTTAAATCGGTTCACCGCTTCACTACTGAATTCTATTGGCTGAACTTTGGATGTGAAGAATTCTCAGTGAAATCTGAAATTTCATCATTCTCTCCACCTCAAATCGCATTCAACATAACTCCCCTGAAAATTACTAGCCGACTGTTCATGGAACAACTTTTTCCTAACCGTGTGGACGATAATTGAAGGGAAAGAGAAAGAAAATAGGTAATCAATGAGGAAAATTATCGTTCGCGGATACCGTTTGAACACAAACAATGTCAAACTGTTTGCAATTTCATGAAATAACCGGGTATTCAGTGTTTACCTGTTGTCGCTATTACATGTGGGTGTCTCAGCCTTCATTACACACGTTCATTTATATCATAATATCGTTGAAAACTCAACTTAGTATTTAAAAAATCATCACTCACTCGCCTTTTGCATATCATGGTGTGTCGTGACTCATCGATTCCCGTGCAAAACAATTGCAATGAACTTATTGATTTTCGAGGAATTTACTTTCGCTTTATTTTTCCACGCGTAAAAAATGATCAGTCGTTTCCACAGCTGTTTGTCTTGCCTAGTAATCATACATCTGCAATAATACTTGTCTCAAAAAATTGGAAACAATGAGGAGAAACACGTCAATTTTCTTTCCCGAAGACTCGAAGACGGAATTACCATTGAAATTTTTTGTAAGTTATTCACCAAGCATTTTTCGCTTGTCGTCTTTTTTTTTCCTCGTTTCTCCTTTACCTCCCACTCTTCTTCCTCATTCGCCGGTAAAAACTTAAAATTCCCCGGCACAGTCGAGACGCCGGAGGCGTAAGTCTTGGCTATGATTAATGGCCGATGGAGGCGAATGAACGTTGGAATTCCACGAGCGTGCGCGACGGAAAAGTCTTAGATATATAAAAAAAAAAGTGTAGAATGAAAAAGAAGCGTTTAAAAAAATGCGATGAAGAAGATGGCTGAAAGTTCGAGGGAAAGAGGGAAAAATTCTTAGTGGTGTAATAACCCCCTGGTTTTTGTGTGGGCTCGTATGAAGTGGCTATTTTTTATTCACGTGTTTTTTTCCATTTCTCCATACTTTTTCAGCTCAAATTACTTGCGCAATTAGTTGTGAAAATGACGTCAGAAAACTGATATCTTTTACTGATAATTCCGGGTCTTATCACTGTGGAAAAACTTTTTGAGCATTCAATACTTGAATGTACGACAGAATCTTTGAAAACGATCGTTGATTTTTGTTTTTGATGGCATTGCATGAATCATCACATTGTTAGAAAATTACTACTGATATTTCGAGTGAAAATTCTTGGAATTTTGAACAATGACTGATTGCCATCAAATTTTCCATTGAAAAGACAATTTCATCATATTTAATTTCCGCAGTGAGTTTAAGAATTTCAGATGTTGAAATATCAATAATCGTCAAACAAAATAGTCAATTTTCTCGAGTCCATGGGCGATTCAATATTAAATTGAATTCAAATTCACAACGTTGAGGGTGGAAAAGCATCTATTGCTTAAATTTCAAAATATTTGGAATAGTGTACTAGAGCATTGAATTCTGATGAATTGAGGGATTGAGAGGAATGTTTGGGGGTCGATATTGCTAGACAGAAGTGAGGCAAAAGCCAGTAGACATACTGGGGACTTTCCTCTTCGTTTTTACGAGGTAAAGAGGAGTAAGAATAGTTTTACAAAAGGGAAAAAAGGAGGAGCGAAGGGGATAAGGGCAGCGAGCGATCCCCCTTTTCACCACTCCAGACACTTTTCCTCCATACCACGTTACAAATACCTTCTTCATCCTCCTTGTATCCCTTCACCTCATCGCAACACAGATTTACAATTTCGCGACATACTTGTTGGGGATTGTTCCAGGTTTATTACAGCTGTTTTGTCGTTTTATGATTCACTGTGTCAAGGCGAGACATGAAACGAGGGAAATCGACAGTGCTTATCAATACTGATTGATTGTAAAAATGAAAAGAATTAAATTGAGGTGAAAAAGTTGATGAAATTTCAGGTTATAGCTGACAGTTCAAATAAATTTATAAGTTTTAGGAAGACTTGAGGCGGACATTTCCCAACTCACTTGAATTTTCAATTGGACATGAATATTTAGTACCAAATTGAGGTGAATTTTCCGTGGAAATGTCACTTGTTAAAAATTTCCGAGACAAGCGCTGGTGATTTCACAATAAATTTTTACATCGTACAATCTTTTACTCCACAGAGACAAATATTCAGTAAAAATTTCGCAATTCCGGAGCGAAATGTGATTGTAGGAAATTTTACGGAACTGGAATTTTTCCAGAGCGTTCCATAATTCAGTAGCGAAATGGTCAAACGGTTTAAGTCAATTTAGTCTTCAGTTGAGTTTTTCTGAAATATTTCCGAATTTAAGGGAGATAGCGAAATTTTCACAATAACGTTTTTTGTGCAGCAAATTGAGTGCTACTAAAAAGGTTATGATAAAAATTTTGCTATCTCCCTTAGATTTCGAGATATTCATTGAAAACTCGTCAATAGCCAAAATCGACTTGAACCAGTTGACCACTTCACCCCTGAATTTTTACCTCAATCTCCTTTGAAAAATTACGATACCATCACTCACATTTTCTGAGTCGATTCCGTAATCGCTGACCGAACTGTGTTCCCCAATTTTTACAGAACATTTCTCTCCGTGTCTCTGCGAAAAAAAAACGAAATTGGGATAATGAAAGGAATTGGTAAATTGGTGATGTCACTCGATGACGCTAGACGTGGCCTTTCCATCCTCAACATGAGTTTAAAAAAAATTTTGGAAGAGTTTAAATTGAGAACAAGTGTATTTCCGGGCTGCTTGAAAAGGTCGTGCCCGAGGATTTAGGAATTGAAGCTGTACGTCATCCCCCCTCGATATTTCAGGATTGAAGGCCTATCCAATATGCTGAATATTTCAAATGTTCAGTGACAACGGCTGATTATGTCGCTTTTGTTGTGCGGTGGTGGGGAAATTTTCAAATGCCATTCGGCCACCGGAGATAATTGGTAACCCCTTTTTGCGGAGTCTGTACCGATCGGGCGACTCTTCCGTGTTCGTGAGAGGCTTAGGAGTATGATAAAACGGGGTAGGAACGGCTGGAGGGACGAGAGGGGTGGGAGATATGGCTCTAGTCGAATCAGGGGGTAGGGATGACCGGGGTGTCTGGGTGGTGAGAGGTGAAGGCTTCGATGGGCTATTGGCGGGACGACGAGCCGGGCCACTTTACTCCACTCTTCTTATTCTCTTCCCTCTTTGTTTTACCTTCTAGCTGACGTCACCAACTGGCATACACTTTTCAGGGAATAATGTGGATTGATTTTTCTTCATTCGCTTTGGTCATCTAATGCATTATTCCCTCTCATTCCGTTTCGCGTGTTCCAATGTTGGACTCCTCTCCATGGACATCTGGGCTTAGTAAATCGCAAAGGGAATTCGCGAAGCTATACCACCGAGAATGATGTATTGATGAATTTTATGCAATATTGTTGCTTCGGAGAATTCTCCAATTTATCGAGTGGAAGGAGCAGGGGCAACTCGGTGCGATAACGCCCAAAGGGTGGGGCTAATTTGAATGGAGTCGTAATTACGTCGTGTACTACTCAATATCGATCGACACTGCTATTGAAGGGACAAAAATCGCAATTCAACGATTAAAACGAGGAACTAATTTTTTTTTATTTATTTATTCATACACGGAGAGAAATTTTTGATAAAAATTACCCTACCGTTCTATAAACGTGTGTCATGAGTCAAAGTTTCCTCATTTCTATCCCGAAATTTAGTTAAAATTAATATATGATGATCAACTTTTATTCTACGGAAGAGAAATTTTATCCTGACGCATAATAGATTCTACCCTTCCAGTCCAGTAATTTTTACGTAGATAACAACACAATTTCTAGAACAATTGGTAAATTTTACCCTATCGGTACGGTCATTTTTACTCTACCGGCACGGTAATTTTTTTTTATATCAGGATAAAATTTCTTTTACGTAAAATAAAATTTGATCATCACATATTAATTTTTATTGAAGGGACAAAAATCGCAATTCAACGATTAAAACGAGGCACTAATAGGTATTTGGTGTCGCCGAAAAAATGCGGCAACCTATTTCCACTTGTCCCCCGCAACTTACACAGATACATTAGATTTATTTTCCCCATTTAGTTCACAGCACGGACTCAATGTTTGAAACATTGATTTTGTGTCCGTTGAGTTTTTCATGTCACTCACAATTTTTTTTTTTTTTTTCACTTTTTTGTCTCTATTTTAGAGAATTCGTTTCTATTGTGCGATAGGCTGGGAACATTGTTTTTTTTTCGTTCGGCTACATTTGGGTGGGATTTTTTTTCATACGTAGTGAGACACAAATAAAATAGGAAAAAGAAACGGATACTTGATATCCCCCGCATTTACATTTGAATATGCAGCATTGTTGGAAAAATGTCCAAGTGAAAACTATTGAAATGAGAATAAATATGTGAATATTGGTGACGGGGGGCTTTTATTCTCGCATACTTCATTACGCATCGAAAATCAGGGATTCTTAGGATTTAGTTTTTCTACTTCTTTTCCGGATACGGCAGCAAATGAAAAATAAAAAATATTTATTAAACCGGAAAAGGTCAATGCTTTTCGGGATTTCAGTGTTTTCCTACTGCTCTCGGGTTTTTCGCTTCACTCGTGATTATTACTGTATTTCACAAAAAAAAAAGTTGAGAGAAAAAAAAACGAGCCGTAAAATCTAATTTCGCGGAATAAACCCAGTAGGAGTTTGCGCAGTATCGAGCTTCATCTGCGAGAGGGTCGACAGCCCTCCTCACCCCCTCCAGACGGAAGATTTATAATTCCCCTACTCTCTTCCGTCATATTCTTAATAAAAAAATTCCGATATCAATTTTTTTCCCCCCATTTATTTTTAATTAAAATTTTTTTTTCCCAACGAAATGTCGGCAAAATGTGAACAATAGCACCGAGAATGTTGAGGATAAATCACTCGGAATTTATAAGTAGAAACTTCCTTCACTCGGAAATATATTTTTCAGAGTGGAAAAATTATGCCTGGATGATTGCTAAATTTTCAAGTGTTAAACAAAAAGATTTCACTCCACAGCAACATTGGAGAATTTGTTCCGTTTCTGGTGCTTGGCGTAGTTTATAATCGGAATTAATTAATTGGCCGCAGAGACCAGGCAGTCAGGCGGCAGTGCCTTGGCGTCACGCCTCGTTCTTAATCCGTCGCCGGGAGTTTAATCACTCGAGCGTATCCCAAGTCCTATCCTAATCACTAATAGCCCAAAAATTCTGTTCTCCATGCATTGTCAATATAAATCGATATCTCAATTTTCCGCTGTTGATGAAGTCATTAAGAGGACGAATGATAATTGAATTATCCCCCATTTTAAATTCACCCAAACTTAATAATAAATAGTCATTAAAATTTCATTCTCCTCCTCAAATCTCTCTTCCAATTTCTTGAAAATCTCATTTGTAGTCTTCTCATCGATCCGCGCATCCCTTCCGTGCTCCTTGACGGTCGTTGAAAATAAAGTAAAAAAGAATAACGGCTCGACGGGCGGTGCAAATCCCCCTCCCCCTGCCCACCCTCGAGCCTCGCCTCAACCTCGGAGGAAAAGCACAAGAGGAAAACTAAAAAAAAAAACACCAGAAAAATTGTGGAACCGAGTTAGCCTTCCCCCTCTCTCCTCCCTCAAAGAAGCCAAAGTAAAAAAGTACATATATATCTAAAAGACGAGGAGAAGAAATCGTACCTCTCTCCCCTCTATGAAAAATGGATTCTTAGTTGCGAGGGAGGGTTTCTTAACTCGAAGAAAATGTCAAAGTGAGGAGAAAAAAATTAGAAACAGAGGGGGGAAAAACAACACAACCACCCCACTCTCGCACCACCGCGGAGATAATGCTTTATCGCAGAATAATGCTACCGGGAGGTGGGGTAAAACGGAGTGCCTTCAATAACTCACGAGCAGACGGTGAAAGCTCACTTTTTTTTTTATTTTCAGTATATTCTTCAAAATGAACTGCGATCGTTACTCCAGGAGATATTAACGGTTAGATATTGACGGTCCGTTTTACCCCGCTATTGCCAATTTGCGTGAAGCCGTGAGGATTCGTGCGTTCGCAAGGATCACAAAATGATGATACAACACGACCGGCGGGTGGGGGGCTGAGGTGGGGGGGGGCATAATTCTCAAAACAGGGGTTGGGGGTGCAAGACGCCACGAGAAATATATGTATAATACGTACCCTCGCCCTCTCGAAACCCCCCTAGACCCCACCCGGTTGTCTCCAGCCCCC
>NW_021680419.1:1514078-1524889 GCF_001412515.2 Diachasma alloeum
GGGGGGGGGATAATTCTCAAAACAGGGGTTGGGGGTGCAAGACGCCACGAGAAATATATGTATAATACGTACCCTCGCCCTCTCGAAACCCCCCTAGACCCCACCCGGTTGTCTCCAGCCCCCACCCAACCCGTATTTTCACCCCCCACTATGTCGCTCCTCCCCACTTTTGGAATTTTCAACCCCCACTCACCTCTGTCCCCCACCACTGTTGATGTTTCCCGCGCGTCTTCTTGTTCCTTCTCTCTCCCTCTCTCCGTCACTCTCCCTCTTCCTCACTTTTTTACTCCTCTTTCTCTCCACCGACGCTCAGAGCCCGCCACTTTAATGTTACATTAATAAAAAGCAACAATCAATATCTTCCCGGCAAAAAATTTTAATCTATAACAGAATTCCCGAGGAAAGCGGCGCGCCGGTCGTGGCCAGGCCTCTTTGCGACGTTGCCAGTGTCGTACTCGAGAGTACACGGTACCCCACGTCTCGTTCAATTAACTTTTTCAATTTTCAGTTTAATTTCTCATGTCTCCGACATTCTCGATTGATAAAAAAAATTCATTTGCCAAGCTTACAAGACACATTCTCCACTCAATTTTTCTCTTCCGATTTTTTTCTCGTATGCCCGACTATTTTCTGATCGGTCTACGGTTATTACTTTGATTTTGCAACGGATTTGTTTTGAGAGAAACTAAAGTGGGAGATATCACGTGTGTGAATTCGCAGGTGCGTGAGAGGCAATTGACCGAGGAGGAGTGAGGGTGATGAGGGAATGAGCGAGAGAGATAATCCTACTAGTCGAGCTAAAGAGGGAGAGGAAAAGCGCTTGACGGGTGGTGTTGTGGCGTGTTACGTTTGGATTTCACGGTACGAGATATAACATAAATGCCAACTAGTATGATCATAGGGAGATGATAAGACACGATGAAACTCGTGGGAGGGTTTTTCCATGTTTTGGAAATAACGCTCTGGCGCTGATTTTTTAGTCCATTGTTTTCAACAATTCTTGGGCGTTTTTTATGTTCTTTTTGAATGTTCATTATCTTCTGGGGGAGAAACATGCTTCTTTCGAATGAATCACTAGAAAAAATGTTTGTTATCTCCCCTTGTGAGTCAATATAGTAAACAAGCATGTGGTAGCCTCATTTTTTTTACTTCTCCCCGGTTTTAATGCATGATGAGGCAGAGACATAGTTCAGTGTTGCTGGGTTTTTCTTTTTCTGGCCTTAATTTAATGTTTGGCGTAGCATATTGTTTCCAATGAAATGCATTGATAACAATTGATGGTTTTCAAGGAAATTTCTTTGAGTGCCCAAAAATTGCGGAATAGGGCATTTAACGCTGGTTGGTCACCCTGTGAGGTGTGCGCTCTCCTGCGGCGTTGCCAAAAACTCGGTGAACGCGCACGGGCAATCTATAGGGAAATCGGCAACGCTGCGGACTAAATACCGCGCGCTAATCCCTCACAAGGTGAAAACCCGCCTAATGTTCATCTCCAATAACTCGACATCGGCGGAGAGAAAATAGAGTTAATTAAGGATGTTTATCCAAAATCGCAAGTACTTAAAAAAATTTGATTTTTTTAAACTGAGAGGTGAAGCTCACTTTGATACAAATTTCAACTTCACTTTGATACAAATTTCAAGAAATTTCTAACAGTGTATATCAGTAACAAAGTGGTAAAACGATACAAGTCAATTTTGACTATTGACCAGTTTTCAATGAATATCTCGGAATCCAAGGGAGATGGCAAAATTTTTGTTATAACCTCTTTTCTAGAGCCGGTTGAGAGCTACAAAAAATGTAATTATAAAAATTTCTCTATCTCCCATAGATTCAGAGATATTCCTCAAAAACTCAACTGGGAGATAAGTCGACTTGATTTTCCCGATAATTTACCGACACTGCACATCCTCAAATGATTTTTTTTCATCATCCTGAAGGCATAATCAAGCTTTACAATGAGACCTAAAAAAATGACAGATAAAGTCGATATCACCGAATCCTATCGATACAAAAAATATCAATCATCGAGTTGCAAAATCTGCTGAAGTTGTGATGTGTAAGGTCAGGCTAGATACCTGTGTGAGCGTACGCAAACACGGTAGAAAGAGAGAGCGATCCGTGATATAGAAGTATAAACTCAACATGTAAAGTGTTTCAATGTACGTGTTACGTTGGAGTATTCGTCGTAGCAGCGGCGTGGCACGTCGTACAAAAGGAGAGGCGCGGGTACAGAGCGCTGAATGGAATGGCCCTGGGTGGCGGTGGGGAGTTGACCGTCACTGGAATACGTTGAGTCAAATGGAAAAAAAGGGGGTGGCGGAGGGGGATTGCAGTTACAAGCGATGAAAGAGAGAAAGAGAGAGAAAAACTTACACACGTGCGTTACGAACCTACGCTACGCGTACGATCGTTGCGTTTCATGGTACAACTAAAAGAGCATTTTCACTCCACTCGTGGTTGCCTCATTGATCCGATGTTAACGTATGTAAACAAGTAAACAAGTTCATTGCGCAAGGATCAAAAATTTTACGATGAATTCAATGCAAATTTGACATTCGGGAGGGAAAATTGATAATTTTATTTTACTGTTTTGCCTCTTCGGAGCAATTTCGAATAATTGGGGACTGAAAAAATTTGAGAAATAAATTCGCTCACATTTGCAGACGTTTCCGCCACTCTTGTTGCACAACATAAACATTTTTTCTTGGTTTTCCGTAAAGACATTGCTCGAAAAATCATTCCATAGGGAGATTTTCTTGTCAATAAAAACCCCTCAGTACAAAGAGAATAATTTGAATTAGTTTCGATCGAGATTCGTCGTTCTCATTTCGTCTCTCTCCATTGTGTCATGTGTGCGCTGATGAACGACCTCGATGCATTCGTAGGATAACAATTTTTAGTCCCTTAATCCCCCCTTTTGTACCCTAATCTCCACCCTCTCAGCTCTTCTCGCTCGAGCGCCATCAAATAATGAATTCTAGCTGTCGTGATGTTTCTCCCCTATTTTGTTTTTTAATTCCTCTTCTTTTTTTTTTTTAATTTTATACTGGCGTTTTTTGTCCCTATACTCGCTGGAGGATACGGGTGTAATTCATCATTTCGTTTGTGAAGGTTCATAGGTGGCATTGCAGCCCTTGGAAAGTTTTTATTCTCATAATTAGTAGGAGAGAGTGGGGCAAAATGAAGCAGTCAAAAAATGACTGTTGACGCTATTGAAACAAAAAAAAAATTTTTCAATTTCTTTTCATTTACTTTTTCATTATTGGGAGTACTGATGAGAATAATAATCTTCTATTCGTCTTATAATTCAATTGATTAGATTGGGCCGATTACACTTTTCTTTTTTCATTCGATTGAAATTCCGCATCATATTTTCCTTTTCCCCCTCTGGGTCTCCCCCCGGGCCTTCCTCTGGACTTTGGATTTTGTTGTTTCGTTCTGTTTTCAATTAATCCATTGACGAAATCTTCTCCCGTCAAAACTTGTCCATAATTTTTCATTCTAGTAAATGGAAAATTATTATTCTCATTAGTACTCTCAAGAATAAAAAAAATTAATAAACAAAAGTTGATAAAAAAATATGTAATAAAAAAATTTATTCTGCTTGACTTGCGTCAAATAGTCATTTTGCCCCACTCTCCCCTAATTTAATCAATTATTTTCATTGGAAAAATGAGTTTGATGTTTGATCCACTAACAACTCCATCTTCCTCTTAATCATCAAATAGCGTTTTCATTTCCATCAATTAAATGATTTTTTTTTCGAATTCACAGTACCATATGTGAGCGATTAATATAATTTATGGAAATACTATTCTGACTTCCGGTATTATTACACAATCTTTTGAGTTTCTATGATTAATTCATGTGGAAGTAATAGCTGCGAGGATTCACACGTGCAACAATAATTCCGTCGGAAATAAAATGCAGTGGAATTTTTTTTTCCATGGTGTGAATAACAAGAAATAAAAGTTGAAAAGAAATGGTAAGAGAAATCTCGGTGGAATGAAGTGGAAAAAAATTGAATTATCTGTGGAGGAAGAGTGACGCACGTCATAATTGTTGAATGTATTATTGGAAGGTGAACATTTAATGGAGAAGAGCATTTTCCGTCGATTAATCCTCAGAGAAGCTATTTCCAAACCAGAAACAATTCCCTCAGAAATTTTCCGGGATTAAAAATAAAAAATAGTCGACATTATAATGGATTCTATGATAACATGCAAAATCAATTTTCAACCACTAATTTTCATTTGAAATCCATTAAAATTAAGAATAAAGTCAGTGATGTGACGTTAACTTCCGGTGAGCACTCGAATCACCATCAATAATGCATTCTTCACCCATCGTCTGTCGCCGTTCGTTCACCTCACTCATAAACCTCTCCCTCAAGAATGAGGAATGAGGAGAAAAAGGCCAAAAATGCAGCGGAAAAGGAGAAAACAATTCAAGTCGTCTTTTGAATGTTATATTCTGACATTGATCGTGCAGTTGAAGCTTGGGGGAAAAAAAAGAAAATGAAGAAATGAACGAAGAGGCAACGAGCACGATCGAAATACCCTCCATTGCCATTATTCTCGATAGGTTCTTTGTTACAGAGGTCTATAACAATAATGGCAGCACAATTACACGTATCTATCCCCCCCTCCCCTTTATTCCTGACCGATCAATCGAAAATTATCTCTCGAAAGGGTACTCTCTCACGATATTAAATGTGAAAAAGAAATTATGGAACGCCGGGGCTACGAAATATAGAAAATTTCAAAGGAACATTCAGGACTGAATTAAATAAATAAAAATAGAATTACTATCGATCCCACAATATTGAATTCAGACATGGAAGAGTCTCCGCTTGGAGCGCAAAGGATGCAGCATAAATAAAACATGGAGCAGCAAATTCCCAAAGACAAAACGCGAAACTTGAAATACTTTCTGTATTCATTTAAAAATTCTTGGAATGGGAATTGTGCACATAACTCCTTGGTCAAGAACCGGAGTTCCTTTCTATAAATTTCTCAGTTCTGAAGTTGAAAATAAAGAGAATCATAGAGAAATTCTTCATGCAGCGTAAAAAACATTGCCCCCCCCCCCCTCCATGAGGATCGGGGTATCTACATCGTCACTCTCATGATTCTTTTATTTCTCTTCCTCTTAATTTTCTCCTTCTCTCCTTTATTTTTGCAACGAGTGCATGGGGAGTCCCACGAGGTCTTGAAGACCCGGGAGGAACGTTCCAACTAACAAAAGGAGATAAGAAAGGCGCGTGAACTCAGACCTTTTTTTTCCATTCTATTTTTCCTCTTTCATTGTATGTACGTGTGGTTCGATATGAGTATGTGCATCAAGCCACTTAGACTCCAGTTCAAGTGCATCTGGCTCTCCGACCTTCTTCATCAGCGGTGAGACAGGGGGCGAGGGAGAGAGATTGGATGGAAGGGAAGTATTTCGAATTTTCGCGATGGAATTTGCGTGCTCACAGGTAAAACACGAGGATTCCCGTCGATTTCGGAGGAAAATAACTTTCGAAAAGTCTTTTACATATTCATTTCCACAACTGCTAGAAGCAGTTCTCTCCTACAAGGCTTCTCCTCCTGAATATTCTTGACTATTGGTTATTGTCGAAAATAACCCCCTTCTTGGTATTTCAAAGGAACTTTGGAATGGCTCGTGTGCGGACAATAACGAGGTCTGGAGTAAAGTTGGAGTGAGAAAAAAAAAATTTAATAATAAAAAAGCCCAGTGGGGTCCCCCTCCCCCTCGCTCTCGCCTTTTCACCCCCCTTTTTCCGTATATAAAACGTCCACCCAGTCTCTCCCTGGATTCGACCTCGACGATGATACGACAAAAAATCAGATGCACGGCCATTGGCTGTTCTCAATTCGAATTATTGGCTTCCCCCGGTCGCCGTTCGTCAGATCCTCCCCCTCGGTCTGTCGCCCACCTATTCCCCCCTTCACCTTTTTCCCCCCTTTTCGCATCCCTCTTTTTCCCTCCACTCATTTCTCTTCTCTTTCTGGATTTTTTCGTTTTTCTCTCTCTCCTTCTCTTTCTCTCTCTCTCTTTTTTTATAGTATTTTTGTTTTATTTCTTCTTCCTCTTTCCCTACCTCTTCTCTTGGTGGAGGAGCGGGCGCTGAGCTCCAAGCCCCGAGGAGGGCCGAAAAAACTTGGAAAAAAATCCAATTTCGTTGCCATGGCGACCGGCGTGCGTCGACTTTGATAAAGATCCCTCTCTTCTCTCTTCTCTCGGCTATTTCTCTTTCCATCCTGTGCGAGACCGACAAACGGTGTATATATTTCTTGGGTGTATACTTTTAGGGTTTTTTTAAAGTTACTGTGGGTACCACACAGACTCTCCACTCTCGCTTGATTTTCGACGTTTTGCTTTTTAGGGGAAAAGTTTTTTTAATTCAATTCCTGGTAGCCGATGAGCTTTGGGAATGCTGGCTGAGTTTAATTATGAAAATTTCGGAATTCTGAGATTTCGAGGAACGTTTGAGATGTAATGGGGACATTGCCAACATGTGGACAGTCGTTTTTCTGTGGGAATTACTGTTTTTCTGAAAAATACTCGCCCCACAAATTCCCTCCATCAATTTTCCATCTTTCGAACAAGAAGATGAATGACGAGAAAATAGAATGGAAAAAATGCGAAAACCGCATAAATTTTCGCAAAACTTTTCCTCGACATTTATGTATAAAGTTTCTAAATTATTATAAAAAAGGATGGGAAAAAAATTTGTAATTTGGCGGGGGAGTTTAATTTTTATTATTTCGAAAAAAGTTTTTTAATAAAAAAGTTGTTCCCGGGTGTATAATACTGGGTCCTGGGGTACAGATACTCGAGGAATACTGCGCTAGATGTATATTTCGCTCGTCGTGGTGAGAGAGTACTGACTCGCATTAAAACTTTCAGTACGAAACGATATTTCATAACTTTTGTATTTTGAAAAAAATGTACAATGCCCCGAGGTTTTTTTCCTTCTCTGGAGAATTTCATTTTTTTTATTTTTCATTTCTAAGCCCCCCCCCCCCTACAACTCCCCTTTCTGTCTCGTGTTACCCCTTGAAATGTCGCCCTACAGTGTACACACCGCACAACAGGAAGAGCAATATCCAACTGCGTCTACAGCGTTCACTCCGTCCATTCGTATTTTTTAACTTTTTGTTAATTTTTTGTTTCCGTCAATTCTCCTCTTTTTTTTTTTTTTCACCCCCTTTTAGATTCCGTTCCCTCTCCAATTCCCTTCTGCCCCTGTTCGTTTTTACTGTCCGATATATTACCCACCTTCATGTGCAGCTTTTATAACGAATATTTGAAATGTATCTGCGTCAAACGAACGAAACGAAGTTAAATTCTCCGTCTGGATGGAGTCCATTTTTCTTTCACTATTTTTTTTCTCATATGATATATCGATTTTTTTTCCAAGTAACGATAGCACCCCCGCTCAAGAAGAGGAATAAAAAACATTTTCTCTCTGTTACATTAATGAAAAAGGGATGGGCATGTGTGCTGAGCAAAAAGTACTGCTCATCTTGAGTGAGAACGGGAATTATTTCATTTTCATCAAATGCCCACGGCATTATCTCTTTCTGTAATTCACGATATTGATTTATCACTGAAATATTGAAAAAAATTCACCGGTAAATAGGTAAAAAAAGCTGATTGAAGCTCTTGATCGTTCAATGGAGATATTTTTTTTCCATTTACTCCCTTCGCTATTTATTTTTTGTCTTAATTTTTTTGCCCTCCAATGGAATCCCCCGAGTTCTTAACTGTATCCTCCTTTTATTTCTCTCAGATCCCTCTTGAGACTCAGCCTCTCGATTTTATTTCACGGAAATTTCAATTCAATCTCTCTTATGTTTTTTCGTCTCGCATTTTGAGGGAAAAAGAAAACTTATAAAATTAAGAGAAAAATCGTTTTGCTGAAAAAAAATTTAATCATTCAAACGAAAAACCAATTTCAAATGATCAGTTGTGTTCAGTATATTTTCGCTGTGTGTGCATTACACACATAAAACGAGGGAATGAGCAAAGCGGCGAGGGAGGAGATCCAGACGAACAAAGGGAAAGACATGGAATCCGCAAAAAAAGGGAGGATTGGAACGCAAGAGTAAGAGTCCGTTGTTGTGACGCGCTGAATTACAGACCCGGAGTATACACAAGAATAATGCAATATGGACTCAATTATTCTCCTTTATTCCCCGACATTTCTAGTCATCGGCAAATTATCCCACAAAGATTCTCCCGATGTAGCTATCATTGTCGGCATCATTGGACGACAGATGCATGAAAAAATAATCGACGAATTGCCAAGTAATGAATGAGAGTTTTGACACGGAAAATTGGATAATTGGAGTAACCACTAACACTGAAAGCTGCCAGTTATTGTAACGATCATAAATATCCCAATTAAATTTTCACGAGTTCATTTCGGCGTCTCCTCTAATAACCGTATGATAATTTTCTTCAATAAATCATCGACAAACGCGCCCACTGCTGATTACTGCCGGGGATACGTTTGTTTTTTTTATGGGGGGGGGGATTTAGGGAGAAAGTCCTTATGGTTCCTTATCGGCGGTGGCGCCATCTATCGGGATTCTAGAACCCTCAGATTTTAGATTTTTCTAGCAAATTCCAGATTTTTCTAGAAAAGATTTGATTTTTGTAGAAAATTCGAGAAAGTTCTCCAGTTTTTTAGAAACAAATTGCAATTTTGAGAGACTTGACGCTGGTTGGTTATTATTTAACGAAACAGATAAAATTTGTGGATCCGTGTTAAAATTCGCAAAGGTGTTTGTATATGTGACGATTGCGTTGTGAATAAAATATGTTGAACGTTTGTTCAGGGATTTTGGTTATATATAACAATTCAATCGTACACTGTCGGAAATTATTTGAAATTAAAGTCACAGGTGCATTTGAATTTTCAATATTCCGATCTTGAATTCAATTTCAGCCTAAATTGCTCATTGAATTCCTGATTAATCATGAAAAACTTAATTTTATTATGATCATCACTGTAATAAAATTAAAATTAATTTTTTTTAGTTTTTTATGATGATCATTCATCATGAAAGACTTAATTTTATTGAATTTTCAAGAGATTAAAAATTCAACCAGAAGGTTGTCGCAAGAAAATTGACTGATCTATCAATAACAAGATCAATACAAATTCCATGTAAATTATTCGTTGTTAAAAATTTCAAGATTTTCACTTGAGATGTCAAGACTAATTTACCAACAGTGTATCGCGATGATAAAAAACGTCTTATCTATACAAATCGATAAATATATACACCGAAAGACTACGAAGTTCACTGCAGGAAAGGGAAGACCATATCCCCGTAAAACTACTGTATCAAAGACACCCGCATATTTTCTTACATAAAAAATAATCAACAACGAAAACAATGCAGAAAAAATAAGTTTACGTGCACGAAAAACCTGAAGAGAAGCATTGAAATTAGCAAAACAAATTCTCTCGCGGCCGCAATTGTATTTGAGGATGTTCCGTGTGAGTGCAAAGACCGGATGCACTCGGTCGCATGGTTTTGCGCGGCAGCTAGAGCAACAACAACACACACACACACACACGGCTGTTGCGCGGGAGATTCGCCTGCCTCTCTCGCGGATGACCCCAGAGTACTAGTTGGCGCGCGCGCCATCCCAACACACACACACACACACACACACACACACATGCACACATACACACACACGTAATAAACAAAAATAAAGATTCCCCCCGCTAGTTGAGAATCCGAGGGATCTAACGATTTCCAAGAATCTCGCGTTAGCGGCACGTTTTACTTGCGTTTTATCCTCTCTCTCTCCCTCCCCCTCTCCCTCTCTCCCTCTCCCCCATGTATGCCTTACCCATTATTTTACTGTATCTTATGCATTGAAGAAAATAACACGATACACACATGCATAGATTGAAGACACTGAGGATGAGGGGGACCTCACAAGTTATGCCCCCGGAGGGCTTTTTAATGGTATGAGCTACCATATACCGTTGGATTTTCACTGCGGATAACTACGACATACGGAACAACATTGACCCAGGCAATGTGCGGGTGTTCATCCGTGGGTATATCCTCAGTTATTCCCAGGGTGCCTGATTAACAGACGCCTCATTTAACACACGAATCATCAATTATCCATCGTATTCGGGTTATTAAATTTATTTTCATGATACTCTGTATGCGCTCAATCTGATTGTGAGAGCTTTTCTCGAGTAATTGAAGTGGGAAAAATACTCTTTACCTGCATCAATTTTTTTTTCTCACTTCTCATCCAGAGGGAAGTGAGGAATTACTCAATTCTGAATATTTCTCACTGCTTTTCTCGTCTCCTCGCCTGGCAACTTCCAGGTTTTTTCACTGCCCCTTGACATATCCACGGTCGCCGTCACGCCGACCCCTGCATTATGGAAATTTTGAACCAATTCGAAAATCAATACCGATGCCTGTGCCAGCCTCCGGGGCTCGCAAAGAGCTCACCCCTCGAATCTCCCCTCAATTTTGTTTTTTTTTTTTTTCATTTTTCATTTCAACCGTCTCATATTTTTCTCAATCCCATATTTTGTGACTCAATGCGGAGAGTGAAAAAAGGGGAAAGCATTTTGATTAGATTTTTTTTTTTCGAATTGACGGCGGAATTATTTATGTAATTATTTTGCATTCCAAAGTTCCGGGATGAGAGTTGGAGTCTCCTCGTTCCCATGATGTTTATACTGGATTTAAAATTGTAGTGGGGCGCGAGAGTGAAAGAGCAAGACGAAAGAAAGAGAGAGAGAGAGAGAG
>NW_021680419.1:1526267-1554072 GCF_001412515.2 Diachasma alloeum
GAGAGAGAGAGAGAGAGAGAGAGAGAGAGAGAGAGAGAGAGAGAGAGATGTTGGTGAGAGGGGAGCTTTTTTCATTTTACAAACTGGTTCAATTTTTTTCTAAAAATGCGGGTGAAACACAAGGCGAAAACCGGTTGTATCTATGGATGGACGGGGTTCTCGTTGTGCGCCCCCCTCTATCTTTTTAGTTGAATAAAATAGTGGGGGGAATTGATGGAACACAAGAGACACTGCAAAAGAGAAGGGGGCAAAAGGGGGAGAGAGAAAAAAAAATTACACTTCTTCGTTGTACACTCCCGGACATTTTGTTTTTATCTGCAATGATGTTTACGCTCTCGTAAATCTTTGGAATATTCTCGATTTATGTTTGAAAATTTTCTTGATAAATTAATGATAGCAGCTGCAGGAAAAACCGTTTTCTTTTGTTCTCCCTCCCTCCCCCGGCGCCCCCCCCCCCTTCGTATGTATATGGGAGAGACTGGGGGAGAATTGATGCACAAATATGAGTAATCTAACAATAAGACGAGTGAGTAAAATTGCTGCTGTGGTGTACTCTATGAATTTCCGTCTATAAACGACTGATAATGTCGACCTACCATAATGCGATATGAGAATAACGACTCGTACCAGTTACAAGTCAGTTTGAACTTGTTTAATTTTACCAAGAAATTCTCATTATTTTACAGCGAATCCAATCGCCATATCATACACCACTGGATCACTCAATCATAATTGATATTAAATTGGGTTAAAATAAGTGAGAAACTTCATTATTTGGAGAGCTCCACACACAGAGGATTAAAAAAAAATCTCAAATACGATGGAATTACTGCATTTAATAATACAAATTAAATTAACTAATTCCAATAATTAGTCGCTAAAGTCTTCGCTGGATGATGAAATTTTAAGCCACTGAGGGAAATACTGAATTTCATTCAACGAAAATTAATTAAAATTTCATATTTGCCAACTAATTAATGCTAAAAGATTAAGCGAGAATAGAAGTTACACCGTTACAATTTGATCAACTTCCTCGGTACCGGTAGTGACGTCACACATCTGGTTTTGTTTTCATCGGTTCGTGTGTAGAAAAGTGGTCGTGCGTCGTCTGCCTCACGTGCTTCACGCTTCCCCCCTACCTTCACCCCAACTTCCCCCACTTTTTTCGCCCAGAAAAACAGTGTTATATGCCTCACACACCAACAAGTGGTCCTTGTACCTCACTTCCTAATCATTGCAATCGACTTGTTTAAAGTACCCGTGAATTATGCTGTAATAAATAAACAGCGAAGTGTAATCAACCATTCTGTGGCTGCTATAATTAAGTGACACATCAGCATTCACGGAAATTGGATATATCAACGAATAATAGATGTCTGAGGAGCGATAAATTATGCATTTGCGGTAATTCGGTTACTGACATGTTTTATACGCTCGGACGATGAAGAATTTGTCTTGTATTCCATTTGCATTTTCACAAGGAGATGATTTCCACCGTTTCTACTCGTGAAATATTGACTAGAAGAGACCTATCCTATTATTATTATTATTTATTATCCTCCTATATCCTCCTGTTCTCATCTCGTCTCGTTTACTGAAGATGAAAGAAACGTCAAGTTGTTTTATATCGAAATATCTCGAAACTGCCTGACCGCTAATCCTCAATTCTGATTGGCCAATGAGTCACGTGAAGTAGTCGCTGAAAACAATCTCCGGTATTTTTAAATTCTTCAAATGCCGAAAATTTTTTCTGCATTAATTTTTCATTTTTTCATGCGTAAAGTTTATTTTTATATCAACATCTAAATTGCCTAGTATTTACTAAAGATGAAAGAACCGTGAAGTTGTTTTATATCGAAATATCTCGAAACTGTCTGACCGTTAATCCTCAATTCTGATTGGTCAGTGAGTCGCGTGAAGTAGTCGCTGGAAAAAATCCCCGGTATTTTCAAATTCTTCAAATGACAAATTTTTTTTTTGCGTCATATTTTTCATTTTTTCATGTGTGAAGTTTATCTTCATATCAAGACATATCTAAATTGCCTAATTGTTGATCATGAGAAAAAAAACAGTATTTCTAAATTTTTTTCACTCACAAATTATTCCTCACTTCGCAAATTTTAATTTTTTCATATTTATCATACGCAAAAATGATCAACTCTTGCTTCTCAGGGTTTCATACATAAATTCTAAACTCTACAAAATTCATGAAAATTCTTCGGTTTCCCAAGTAATTCGAGAAAAATCTTTGAAGAGCTGCGGTTATCTGGAAAACTGTAAAATTTTCCGAAGAATTCACGAAATTGTTTCAGTTTTCTAGGAAATCAATTCATAACCCTCCCCTCATTTTTCAACAATTACAGATTTTAATCAAATTATTTTAAAAAGTAAAAAAAAAGAATTGATCGAAGATTTAAAATTATTCATTGATGTTTCACTCTTCATTTTCTTAATTCTCTTTAAGTCATTATCAATATTTATGAAACATCCGTGAGTATATGAAGTTTAATAAATTCGATTTCTTCATTTTCACAACAAATAGATAAGCGCGCGCACATGCCTAGTGAATAAAAAAACTGTTACCAAAGAATATTAAATGACTGGATAATGCGAAGTAAATCAAAAGAAAAGGCAAAAATCAGTTACCATCAGTCATTGTTGTCAGGTTTAGAGAGTGTAAATTCCTCATTAGAAAAAACAATTAAATACCCACTTCCCTCAAATTTTTACCCAGAGAAACAGTGTTATGTGCTTACACATCAAAAAGCGGTCCTTACACCTCACTTCCTAGTCATTATAGTCGACTTGTTTAAAGTATTCGTAAATTATGCTGCGATAAATTACCAGTGAAGTGTAATCAAACATTCTGTGTCTATTATAATTAAATGACTCATCAGCATTCTCAAGAATTGTAATTATTAACGAATGATAGATGTCTGAGGAGTGATAACTTATGCATTTGCGGTAATTCGGTTGCTGACATTTTTCATTTTTCATATGCCCGAACGATGAAAAATTTGTCTTTTATTCCATTAGTATTTTTGCAAGAAAAATGGTTTCCACCGTTTCTCCTCATGAAACATTCATTAGACGAGTGAATTGACAACCATTCCCAAAAACCATTAAATAAACTTTTTAATTTTAGTTCTTATTAGAAAAAGCAATGAAAATCTACCCACTCGAGAATGTGAAAGACACTAAAACTGTATTCGATTGAAATGTCAGGTTAAATTGACGCTACAAGAAGAGTGGTATTCATAGACTTCCCCCAATAATCGATTACCCAAAAGACCCCTCTTTATAGAATGCCTGCGAGTTCTCAAAGTTATATAGTCCTTATTTTATGCCCCTTGTATTTATATTCAGAACCTGCTATTTCCGTTTTTAGAACCATTTGTAACATTAATATTTCATTTCATCACGGCCCTCACAATTTCATCGACTGCTGTTTTCCACCAAATTCCTGAACTTTTGAATGTCATGGACATTTTTATTGATGATTCGCTATTAATCACCGCAAAATGCATGGATTCGACACAACGACATATTTTTTCTAGACTCAGTTGAGCTCTTCGCTCATTACGGCAGCATTCATGCATTTTCCTCAACAATTTTTTTCATGTTTCATCACTGATTAGTGGAAAAATTAGTGGACCAATATTATTCCACTCTATTCATTTTTAATATCTTTACTTTCTACTCGAAAAATGCAAACGAACAGCTCCTTTAAAAATTGAATGCGTACCGAACATTCAATATCGCCTTTTTTAGAGCCATTTGTAACATTAATATTTCATTTCATCACGGCCCTCACAATTTCATCGACTGCTGTTTTCCACCAAATTCCTGAACTTTTGAATGTCATGGACATTTTTATTGACGATTCGCTATTAATCACCGCAAAATGCATGGATTCGACACAACAACATATTTTTCTCTAGATTCAGTTGAGCTCTTCGCTCATTACGGCAGCATTCATGCATTTTCCTCAACAATTTTATTCATTTTTCATCACTGATTAGTGGAAAAATTAGTGGACCAATATTATTCCACTCTGTTCCCTTTTAATATCTTTACTTTCTACTCGAAAAAAGCAAACGAACAGCTCCTTTAAAAATCGAATGCGTACCGAGCGTTCAATATCCCCTAAAAGCATGTCTTCAATTTCCCCATAATATTTTGCAAACGAGAAATAATCTCCCTCTGCATTCTCGCACCCCTCGGCTTCCATTAAAATTGATCGACCCCACCTTCAATTTTTTTTCAAATTCCTAGCCAAAAAAAAGAGCTCCCCTCTCCGGACAGCGCAAAAATTTAATTAAAAAAGGAGGAAAAAAAAATATTGGCGGCCCCCTGTCGGTCTTCAGCTACACCCCTGAGTGTCTCGGCGGGAAAAAATAGTGGTGGGGTTTCCGAGTGAAAAGAGAGAAGAGGGAGAGAAAGCGGGAAAGCAAGACAGCGTGGACGATACAGTAATTGTGTGGTGAAAGAGAAGAAGAGAAGTTAAAGTTTGAAGTGAGATACAAGCTCTGTCGCGTCTAAAAGAGCGAAGAAGCGGGGCGCAGGAGGAGAGGTGATGCGATAGTGGGGGCGTACATTGGCCTAAGATGTAGGGAGCCAGACGAGCTCGTGGTGGGAGTGGAGGGGAATGAAGGTGAAAAAAAAATTAAAAAAACACAGCGTCGTTGTCTGCGCGGGATAAAAAGCGGGTATGAGGCAAAAGCCAACAGAAGAGGAGGCCAGGGAGACTCGGCTGGACGATGGGTTCACTTTTTTTTTTACCTCCCCCTCTAGACCACCCGCCCCCCCCTCTCTCTCTCTCTCTCTCTCTCTCTCTCTCTCTCTCTCTCTCTCTCTCTCTCTCTCTCTCTCCCTCTCTCTCTTTTTTTCGCGTACATGTGTATGTGCGAACGGTGGAGGCGGAATAGAATGAGACAAAAGATAAAGGAAAAGAAGGAAATAAAATGAGGGGAGGGTGAAAAGGCAGTTCCGAAGCATTTTGTAGCATTGTAGGTCGTTGCGTTTTATAACGTAACTTTTTAATTTTTGCTTGGTTGACGAATGATACGTCGGTGGAAATTTTTTTCATGCCCTTTGTCGTGACGTTACTCATTGATTTTTGGAAATTTACGGTTGAACAGCATTTGCCATTATTTGTGTTATTGAGCCAATATTGATGAATCAAGTGATGTAGCATGTTCCGTTGATAACGAATTACTCATCCTCGGTAAATTGTTGGGAGACTGAATGCAGAGAAAGACATTGTCGTAATTAAAATCGTAAATCTCGTTTAGCAGTTGGTCTTTGGCATTTTGAAATTCGTGTTTGGCGAAGTCGTATGTTTACATACGGAGTATTTTTTATTATTCATGTGTGGGCAAACCATGTGCGTGCGGTTGATTTTGAACAGCGGCTAAACGGAGTGAAGTGGAGAGAGAGAGACAGACAGAGAGAGAGAGANAGACAGAGAGAGAGAGAGACAGAGAGAGAGAGAGAGAGAGAGAGAGAGAGAGAGAGAGAGAGAGAGAGAGAGAGAGAGAGAGAGAAAAAGGGAAGCGCCCGGTTGGGTTTGTGAATGGACGAGAGCTTCACGTTTCGACGTGAAAGATAACGCCTCGTGTTTATCGGTTGTGGAGTGAGTACAGGACAATCTCGTGGAGAGTAAGAGGGATTGTGCACGATTTGTTTGAGAATTTTCGGATCCAGGGGGTTATGGTAGGCTTTAATTAATTTTTCAATTTTTCACTTCCGTTGTTTTTTTTTTGCAATCGACTTTTGTTGTCTGGGAGAGTAAGCTATGCAGAAAAGAATGGAAAAAAGAATATTTGATACGTGATGGAAACTTTTTCAATTTCCGATAAATCACGGTGTATTGGTGGTTTTTCTTTTTTGAAATTTTTTAATTAATCGGAAGAGCGGAGTCTCAAGTTTTTTTTTAATGAGAGAACGGTGTAATTCTCGTTCCGTCGATTTTATATTCATTTTGTGAGAAGGGGCTTTTATTTCGCAATTATTATGAAGATATAACCCAAGTTAATGTCGGAAATAGAGGCGGTTTTATTTAATTCTGTCTGAAAAACCCGCTCGGCTTATCAAATCCGAATATACACACGAGTAATCGATGACAATGTACTGTTGAAAAATTACCCTTGAAATTTTAAGTGAAAAAGCTTGAAATTTTTAACAACGATAAAGTTACATTTATTGACAAGTCAGTTAATTTCTTGAAAATTCAAGTAATTCTCGATTTTCAGGCCCATGCAGCACTTAAAAATGTTGAAATTGAATTCAGTAGCGAAGTGGTAAAACGGTTTAATAAATCAACTCATCTCCCAGTTGAGTTTTTGAGGAATATTTCCGAATCTAAGAGAAATAGCGAAATTTTGGTAATCACATTTGTTGTAGCTCTCAATCGGCTCTACAAAAAAGGTCATAACAAGAATATTGCTATCTCCCTTAGATTCCGCGATATTCATTGAAAACTGGTCAATAGTCAAAATTGACTTGTACCGTTTTACCACTTCGCTACTGAATTGAAAAATCAATGATTGTTTAACATGAAAAATCCAGTTTTCCTGGATTTTTAAGATGAATGAGAAATTTTGCGAACGCTCTCATTTGAAATTGAATTTAAATACATAAAATCGAAAATTCAGATGACGCTGTGATTGAAATTTCAAGAAATTTCTAACAGTGAGATGTTCTGACGTATTCAATCGGCGTATCCTTCTGAGACATCTCAACTGCTCTCACTCACTGCAGTTAAATGAGCGGCAGGGCCCATCATAGCCAGGATAAATAAGCGCCAAGTCACTATGATTTTCTTCACATCATTTGGTTTGTGGAATTCCGTGAATTCCTTTGGGCACTGGTAAATAATTTGTTTTTCCATCGCGGACGTTGAAACGAAGAGGATTTAGCATTTTTCAAACTGCATTCGTCATTTTGAATTCTCAAACGGGAATTCTAGAAGTTTTATTGCTCAATGCTCTCAATGACGCAACGGTTTTGCCCAGAATAACTTATCAGCAACTCGAATGAGTTGTCTGAAATCTCAGTGATTTTTCGAAATGACGGAAAGAATGTGAGAATGATAAGATGATTGAAAAACCGATTATCAAGTGAGCGGAACGACAAAATCATTTCCCGTGTCACAAATTTTTTTTCCGCTCGAGTGGAGAATAGCTCCAGTTTTCGAAAATTTCCAAGTACAGGCGGAAGTCAATTTCTGTAAACACGTGAATGTTTTTTTTCCCCGTATTTACGGAGTTTTAGAAAATTGGAAATTGACGGGAGATTTTCACTTCGGATAGCAGGCGACTGCAATCAGAACCTCCTTCGACATGATAGAAAGTAACTACGAATCTAGGATAAATCGAGAGACTGTTAGCCCGTTTTTACCAACCGACAGAATATAATTTCATCAGAGTTGACATTGATTCTATGAATGTAATAATTTGAAACTCCATAAATCAATGAGTGGAATCCCGTCTCCGAAAATTGCATTCAAAAGTTAGTGGATACTGATTGGATTGATTCCGATAAATATTAAAACCCGGGTGAAATCCAAATGGAACATTTTTCAACCACCACCTCATGATTAAACTAAAATTCTTCGTGAAATCGATCAATGCCACCAGTCAATTCACTCTCCAACTTTATTAAACTTTAAAATTTTTATGAATATCCCAGCATCAAAGTTTAATCAAGCTATTACATCCTCCTTGTGTCATGAAATTTTTCCTCAAACTTCAATTTATATTTTTTTTCTCGGTGTGTCTCGAGAATTTTTATTTTACCCCAGTTTTGATGGGTACTCGTTAGCATTCACAAATAAAAATTTATACTTGCCCTCGTAAAATTTACGAGGCTCTTTCTTTCGAGTCCTCAAGATATAAATACATAAATATTTTTACGATAAAGTGACCGAAGGGTATTCCCCCCTATATCAAACAGCGAAAGCTCCTTTTCCGTTTAATTTTTCCCCATTTTCAAAATCTTTCAACATGAAATCGCAGACAACCAAGGGTTGTGACCTTCCATCCTGGGCTCTTCTTTTAAAAAAAGACCAGTGAGTCAGGACTCGATCGATTCCACCCGGACATTCACCATGGGGTGTATCTATTTTAACCCTGGAAATTAAGTTACGATATGAATTTACAGGGACCCCCCCGATTCTCAGCGGAGATTAATTGAATTACAGGAAGGATGAAGTGTTCCGGGTTTATTCACGAAACAAATTTTCCTCAATAATATCTCGAAATCTGCTACGTTTCTATCGGATAAGAGTGAATATTCAAATCAAGAGTTGAAAATTACCTCAATCAAGAAACTTGAGGAAATGGACGAAGAGAAAAAAAAATTGTGGGTCATTTCGCGTCATCCAGTCGACGGAAATTGTCCACTCCAATTGTCTATTATAGTTACATTCCTTTTTCTTCATAATATCTCGCCTTAATTTTTTTTTCCTCCACCTCTCCTAGAATTCTATTCACTCGCATACTCTGAAAAAGAATTAAATATTCATGCCAGGGACAGCGTTTGCATCTAATAAACCGTTGGAATTTTTTTCGCATTGTTTTTGAATGAAGTTTTTATGAAAAATTCATATGGAGAGAATTAAATTTTTTTCTTGTGCTTTTTTTTACAGATAAGGGGTCTCGAGTGCAGACGATCGAGGCAAGCGCGAGGAGGAAATCTCTAGGACCAAATCGATACGTGTAAGCAAGTGGAATAAATTCTCATGAATTTAGTGAGGGCTTTTTTTCATTTGTTCTTTGTCATCGCAGGTGTTATCAACGCCCGAAACGTGTGAAACCCCCTGTGGTTCATCGTAAATAATTACAAACAGTTCGGTGATTTGAATAAAAACGCTCGTATGCAACAGCAACGTAACTCCGGCGTTCCTTCAGCCTCAGTGACAACGCCACCATCAACAATGTCAAATATGTTTCCACAGCAGTACTGCCTTAGATGGAAGTACCATCACAGCAATCTGCAGACTATGTTCTCGCAGTTGCTTGAGAGACAGGCGTACTGTGACGTCACACTCGCTTGTGAGGGCCAGACACTGAGGGCGCACAAGGTAAATAAACTCATTTGATCACGTCTCCTCAGCCCCTGCTCCCTCCTCTCCTTTTTATCACCATTCGTCACTCTCGATTCGCGTCTATTCTCCAAAAAATGTCAGTCGTTACCAGAGAAACTTGAATTTTTTGGAAACGTTTTATCTGCTGTTATAAAATTATGAAAGAAAGTGGGGGAAATTGCTTCGAAATTTAATATGCGGAAGTATACACTGAAAAAGAAATTATTTTTGCCAAATTTTCATTTACTTGAGGGAAGCATTCATTTTTTCAAAATCGTATTTTTCCTACTGAGTCAGGCCCAGGTGAGCCCGAGTAGGTTTCCATTATGACGATCATGTTGATCTAGAGGATGACTGTGTTGCATTTGACCTTGGATGTACTCCTTCAATGATTATTCATTTTTCATAAATTTCTTATTTTCTAGAGGGAAGAATTTCGATCAATTTTTTAATCCTCCTATTTACTAATGATGAAAGAAACGTGAAGTTCTTTTATATCGAAATATCTCGGAACTGCCTGACCGCTAATCCTCAATTCTGATTGGTCAATTAGTCACGTGAAGTAGCCGCTGAAAAAAATCTCCAGTATTTCTAATTTTTTTAACTAACAAATTATTCTTTACTTCCCAAAATTCTATTCTTCACTTCCCATTCGCAAAAATAATCAATCCTTGCTCCTCAGATTTTCATACCTAAATTCTAAACTCTACAAAATTCATGAAAATTCTTCGGTTTCCCAAGTAATTCGAGAAAAATCTTTGAAGATCTACGGTTATCTGGAAAGCTGAAATTTTCCGAAAAATTCAAGAAATTTTTTCAGTTTTCTAGGAAATCAATTCATAACCCTCCCCTCATTTTTCAACAATTACAGATTTTAATCAGATTATTTTAAAAAGTCAAAAAAAAAGTTAATCGAAGATTAAAAATTATTCATTGATGTTTCACTCTTCATTCTCTTAATTCTCTTTAAGTCTATTGGAAATGGAATATATAAATAAATATGAAATGCAGTGGATTGAACTTTAATTTCTTGTCTTCATTTAAATTGCACGAGGAAGAAACGTCTGCTCTTTACGGATCTCTCTAGAGATTAAATGCTGGTCACAAAGACCAAAAGAATATTCGTCACCTAATGAAAGAACTCACTGTTCTTTCTCCCTATGAAATCATTGTTTATGTTTATGTAAACTTTCAGGCGACTCTCTGGTGCCCTCCCCGTCGATTCGTTTTTGTAACCGTCATTTCTCAGTTGAATGGATTCTATGAATTTGACTCAATAATCCAACAAAGTCATTATCAATATTTATAAAACATCTATGAGTATATGAATTTTAATAAATTCGATTTCTTCATTTTCACAACGAATAGATAAGGTCTAGTGTTGATAATTATTGACGGAGTGCACTCAAAGTGATAACTAACATGCTCATCTTCTGGAGCAATATAATTGTCATAATTGACACTTAATGGCGATTGTCTGGGAATGACTCGACTGGAGAAATACGGCATTGAAAAAAATACTTCTCTCAAGTAAATGGACATTTGGGAAAAATAATTTTTTTTCTCAATGTACTGTTAAACATTTTTTGCTGATCTTTTCCGTACACTTCACGGAAATTTTGATCACAATTCAATTCAAAATTCAAAATTATATGGGAAAATCAATGAAAACTAGATTATTAGTTCAATTTCTCCTTGAAAATTGACAGAGATTAGCCAAATTCAAGGTAATTTGGTACTGAATATTCACGTTTCGATTGGAGATTCAAATAAGTTGAGGAACTCACGTCCTCTTGCTGCTAAAAAATTCGGCATTTCCTAATTTACTCCCCCTGAACCGAATTTAATATCACTCTCCTGAACAGTGATGCCACCTGCTCCTGAAATTTCAATTCCCCCTACCAGCGTGTCCCTATTTTATTTCGAACAGACAGAAGACCCAGTGATTAATATTTCGACCAAGAAAATTGAATTCGGTCGACTGATTTTTCAGATATTGACCAAAATAGTTTCCCCCACAAAGTTCAATATCTCCAAAACTAATCACCTGATTGCGCTCATCGAAAATACCAAACTTTGTTATCACAAGACCCCAAACTCCCGCCGCGTTTGGAGTTTCTATCTCGAGTTTCGTGAGCTGTCACGTGTGCTCGTGATTTCAGGGGAAAATGAAAGTAACATTGACTTTTACCTGGTTACACTTGATTTTGATTTAAATAGTTGAGTATCATTGACTATCATCATTTTATGATTCACGACATCTCGAGTAATTTCTAGAATCTCAAGTACTTTTCGATACCTGCCCTCTTGGAGGAAAAAACCAAAGGTGGAATGCCGTCAGCCTCAGTCGAAGCCATTATGGATTCATTCCAAAAGCCAACTCGACAAAATATCCTCATTTTTATTATATCCACAACTACAAAGCATAATCATACTCAAGACGAGTATAAAACTTGACAAACGATCAAATTTCTGGCTCTTTGTTTCGAGCAGGTGGAACAAGAAGCTGGGGGGGAGGGGGAGAAGAGAGGAGGGTTGGACAAAATGTGTAATTCCCCCCTGCCCCTGCCCCCTCCCTCCCTCTCTCCAATTTTTTCTCAGCCCAGACGTATTATATTTTTCATGTCTTGTATGTTTTTTTTCCTCCCCTCCTCGGTCATTCTCTTTTCTGCCACGTTTCGCAACCGTTCTCGGACGCTCAGGTAGCGGGGAAAATGCGAAAAGGGGAAAGAGAGAAAAAAAAGGAGAGGGGAGAGAGGGAGGCCAAATAGGTGGCACTCCATCAAAGTTGAGTATACATTTGGCTTGGTTTATTTTTTACTTTTGGTTGGACTCCAAATTGTAAAATCAATACTTAGTAGTAAATTTCAAATGGAGAAGAGTCGAGCCTTCTCGTCGCCGTTATAATGGTCGCGTGTATAAACTCGTGAAAAATAATAAAAATGATAGAAAAAATTCAGGAAGAAGGAAGAGGAAGTGACATTAAGGTAGAAATGACTGAATTTTTAAGTTAATAATTACACTTGATGAAGTCAGGTCGTTATGAGCAAGTTGAGTTCAAAATGTTGGAAAATTTGATTTCTTGAGAAACGAAATTATTGGGCAGCACTAGGAATTTTTTTTGCAACGCTAGGGGAATGCAGTTGAGAAGTGGTAAAACGGTACAAGTCAATTTTGACTATTGAGCCGTTTTCAGTAAATATCTCGGAATGTAAGGGAGATAGCAACATTTTTATTATAACCTTTTTTGTAGAGCCAATAGAGCGTTATAAAAAAAGTCATGAGAAAAATTTTGCTATCTCTCTTAGATTCCGAGATATTCGTCAAAAACTAGCCAATAGTAAAGAACGACTTGACCCGGTTTACCGCTTCGCTACTGAAATGTCATTACGAAAATTTCGCTATCTCCCTTGGAGTCCGAAATATTCCTCAAAAACTCAACTGTGAGATGAGTCGAATTAAACCGTTTTACCACTTTGCTATACTGAGGGAAAAACTAATACGTTGTCGAACAAGTCTTGTTTGAGCCAACAAGATCGCTAGTTGAAAATTGCCAAAAAAGAATTTGTTTGGTTCGGAAAGTCTCAAACATGAATAATTGTTCTGCTTTCGACAGCAACGAAATATTTGGCTCAAGAGGCGGATAATTCACACCAGACGGTGCCTTTTCAGAATAAAAATATCTCATAGAGGGAAATTTATCAACAAATATTTTATCCCTAAATTACAAGATTTCTGTCATATCATTATTATTTGTTCATTTAAAAAAACTACTATCCCTTGTTTCGCATAAAACAAAGATTTTTCGGGAGCAAAATACGTATGGGAGTATCGAATAACGAAGGAGTAGTGCTAGAAATGACATCACTTGCATGTACAAAGAATGCAATTTTTTTTTGAACTACTAAATCTATTTTCGCGACAAAAATTTTTCATTCCTGCGCANATACGTATGGGAGTATCGAATAACGAAGGAGTAGTGCTAGAAATGACATCACTTGCATGTACAAAGAATGCAATTTTTTTTTGAACTACTAAATCTATTTTCGCGACAAAAATTTTTCATTCCTGCGCACTCTGCATGTTTGGCACAAAAAAGCCTTTTTTGATAATTTTCAAAAAACTATTTTCTTGGCAGAAGTAAGACTTGCTTGAGAACTTTGTCGTTTTTCTCTCAGTGTACTGAATTATTGTGGTCTCAAGAAAATTTCGTGGAAATACAGGAAAATATATGGCACTGCATGGTAATTTTTCTGGTGATGCAAAATAAAATTTCTGGTGCCGTACGATAATTTTTTCAAGAGCGTAAATTTCGCCTCGCTTGTAGTGCTGGTACGTGAATTTCTCTGCATTTTTCCCCCTGGAAAAATTCGTTTGTTCACGTTTCGAGGGCTACATGCACTCCTCTTTAGGTCAGTTTATTTAATCTATTTCCCGATAAAATGCAAAACAAAAATGTAAAAATGAAGATGATACTTGATGCTAGGCCAACCAGAGGTCCCGATAATACCAACATCTCCAGAAGAAAACACACGATGACACGCGTTCTGCACTGATAGAATGAAAAATATCCTCAAACAAATTGAGAAAACATTTGAATGGGTGAACTGCACGAACCGGCATTTACGCTCACCGAAAAGAGTGGTGGTATAAACAATGGAGAACTTGTGCTCGTGACGAACTTCTGTCATGGGGATGAATGAGGAAAATTGTCCTCAAGGGGTCGAGGATGGTTAAAGAGGGGGAGGATTTGCGCGATGACAGCTGGCGATCTTTTAGCCACCTGCCCCCAGGTGTCGTTGTCTTTCCCCTTTGGTGTCTCATTGACCTCCGAAGTTTTTATTCCCTTGAATCGATCGTTACTGTGAGGGTTTAATGAAAATTACGATACCGTCACTTCAATTTTCTGAGACGATTCCGTAATCGGTGAGCGAGCTGTGAGTTCCGCAATTTTTACTGAACATTTTTATTTCTCTAGAAATAAAAATAAAAAATGTAGAAAATAAAAAATTTAGGAACAATGAATAATCATTGGAGGAGTTCATCCCAGATCATGTGCATAATCCGGATCACCTGAGGATGACTCAATTGGAGAAATATGATTTTGAAAAAATAAAGGCTTCTCTGAAGTGAAAAAAAAATTTTTTAAAGTAATAAATTTTTTTTTAAATTAATTAATTAATTAATTTTTTTTATTTGTTTTTTTAATTTAATTTTTTTTAAATTAACCTGAGGATGACTCAACTGGAGAAATATGATTTTGAAAAAATAACTGCTTCTCTCAAGTAAATGAATATTTGGCAAAAATAATTTTTTTCCATGTGTACATGTTCGTTTGGCATGAATTAAAAAAATGGGACTCGAGATTCGAGATTTCTCTCAGATGAGACTGCAGACTTCTTACGAGAACTCGTAACATAATTAATTGAAGATTAAAATAAAATATGAAAATTCATCTCCTGAATTTCCAAGAACTCAACTCAGTTTATCATCTTCGGAATTTTTAGACCAAAGAAAAAAGCAATTTTCGGAAATTGCTACGTTCGAAACTATTCCGCACTGGATGATGAGGACACATTCCAGAAAGTTCCGTTTGCATACGGGGGTCCAACTTCCCTAGATTAAATTGCAGACAACTGACTGGAGAAAAATTCCACTGTGCGAAATTCTCAATCAGTCCTTCGCAGGCCAGAACACAGCAACAATCTTGAAATTTCTAGAAAGGGAACAATGGAACTAGGAGGAACCATAAACCGATTTGAAATCACATCAATGGAAATTAAGAGAAAATGTGAAGATAAAATATGCCTGTTTAGCATAGGGGGCCATTAAAGCCTTCGGCAGATAAAACTCCATGGGCTGCCGTAGCAGGACATGAAGCCGGCTCTCACACGCTAGTTTTATTTATGCTAATTAATCCCGAGTTGTTAATTCAATCAGTCTTCCTACAAAAATACAAAAACCTCGAGGAAGTTGAAAAATTTTAGTCTTCAGAAACTGAACCCAAGAAAATCCTGAATTATTAGACGTTTTGCAACTCAGCATTTCTAATGACGTTGAATGTAAGGATAAAAATCGCAGGAAGCGCTGCTCAGTATTCAATTTAATTCACTGAAAAACTGTAACTTTATATCGAGCTCCAAAGAAATAAGATAAAATTCATTTATTCAAAAGTCACGGGGGAGGAAGAGGAGGGGATTCTAAAAAATTATCGACACGAGTATAAGTGTTAATTGGAGTTTATCGCGGAGATACACGGAGAGAAATCAGTAGCGAAGTGGTAAAACGGTACAAGTCAGTTTTGACTATTGATCAATTCAATGAATATCTTGGAACCTGAGGGAGATGACAAAATCTTTGTTATTTTTCTTTGTAGAGCCGATTGAGAGCTACAACAAACGTAATTATCACGATTGAGAGCCGATTGAGAGCTACAACAAACGTAATTATCACTTCCTGTAAAAAAAGTGAAATTTAGAATTAGAATCGTTGAATTGAAAATTAAGGCCCGGGTGGAGTATTTTTCGAACGTGATCCTCGGGGTTTTTTAAATTTTCACATAAACATTATAATAGAATGTCTCCACCGAGGAGGATCATACGGCCAATAGGAGATTGGACACTCATGTCCCCACAAAATTCAGTAGCGAAGTGGAAACGGTACAAGTCAATTTTGACTATTGACCAGTTTTCAGTGAATATCTCGGAATCTAAGGGAGATAGCTAAATTTTTGTTATAATCTTTTTTGTAGAGCTGATTGAGAGCTACAATAAATGTAATCACGAAAATTTCGCTATCTCCCTTAGATTCGGAAATATTCCTCAAAAACTCAACTGGGAGGTAAGTCGACTTAAACAGCTTTACCACTTCGCTACTGAAATATTTAATAAAAATTATGCATCTTTTCCGCAAATCCGGAGCGTAATGTGGTTGTAGGAGATTTTATGAAACTGTTACTAAATTTTTTCAGAGCGAACCCTAATTTTTACCCGAATCCCTGTGAAAAATTACGGTACCGTCCCTTAAATTTTCTGAGTCGATTGCGTAATCGGTGAGCGAACTGTGAATTCCGTAATTTTTACGGAACATTTCTCTCCGTGTGGCAGAAAAATTTCACATACGCATTATATATCGCATACGTTTACGCCCAGTCCGTAGGATTAAGATTTAATTTTTTTCCACTAACATCATCATGGTGAGGACATTTTTTCCGTACATACATTTTTCACCTTCCTATTTTTCAGTCTACTTCTCCCTCTTCGTCTAACACTCTTGTCTCTTTATCTTCCTCAGTAAAATATTCCACTTTTTTACGTCGTTGCAATTTCATGCAAAATTAAAAAACACTGACGTTTGTTCTCGGTATTTTTTTTCTCTCCTTTTTTTTTGTTGAAATATCTCACGATTTCCTGTAACCCAATGAGTCATATGTGCACGAAAGAAGCTCTTGGATTTCATCTCTGCAACGATTTTTTTAACTACTTTGATAAATCCAATCAATCGGAAAAATAAAAATGAGAGAGCGTAAAGCGGAAAAATAAGGTTGTTTTCTTATCACAACTTTTTTCCCCCTCTTTTGAAATATTTTCGTCGTAAATCAGACATTATCCGCAGTGAAACGTTTCTTTCCACGAAAAAAAAGGAAAAAAAAAGCATTGAATAAGTTGTTTTTCTGTACATTTCCGTTTGAATTCTCAGGCGCAACATTTTTTTGTTCTCTTTCTTTTAGAATTTCAAAAATCCCAATGACTCGTCTTTTTTTCCTTTTTCTAATTCTTACGTCACCGTCTACCGACTCAACGATTTCTCAGAATTTTTCGAAATTCTTTCCCTCACCGGGTTTTTGGTTTCTCATCTGCTATTGGTTGCGTCAGCAAGTGGAATTTCATTTTCTCTGGGTTTTTAATGAACCGAATAATTTGTCGCAACTGTTTCGCATATTTTTCCCCAGTCCGTTTTTTTTCCACAGTTGATTGTTCATCCCTCGTGCCTCAAATGTACGTGTGACTTATTAAACGATTGATTTTCGTCCAATCTCTCGCGTACTCCGCACGGAGAGAAATGTTCAGTAAAAATTACGGAACTCTCACTGCACTCACCGATTACGGAATCGACTCAGAAAATTTAAGTGACGGCATCGTAATTTTTCACAAGAGATTCAGATAAAAATTACGGAACGCTCCGGAAAAATTCCGTGACAGTTCCGTAAAATTTCCTACAACCACATTTCGCTCCGGAATTACGGAAAAGATACGTAATTTTTATTGAATATTTCTCTCCGTGCGATGCTCCATAATTCAAGCGGAATAGAGGGAAAATTATTTCGTTAAAAGTTTGAAGTTGAATGAAATTTTGAATGTCCAGTCGGTTGTGCTATTTCTCCTCGTTTTTTCGATCGGAAACTTTGGAAAGAATGCCAATAGCACATAGTTGAAGTCCTGGCCAGCTTTTGGAATCAATTTCAAAACTCATCTTTGGACGTTTCATCCAATATCGTCAGATATTTTCCTTTTATGCCGTCGTCCTTTTTTCTCATTCTTTGAAGTTTTCTCTCAAACTTCAATGCCTGTCACTCGCATTTACCTCATTCATCCATTCGACAGAACCAATCATCGATAGAGAGAGAAAATTTGAATCGTAATTATGGAGGAAAACTCACAAAGCAAATCCCACAGACTGAATGGAAAAATGGAAAATGTCAAAATCCTTCCGCAAATTGAAGAATTCATTCTAACAAAATTAAACCGAAAATCTGACTTCTGCATTTCAAACTTTCACCTCTCCCTTGTAATTCCCCGCAATCCATTGCTTTCGGATTGCCGCTCACGTTACCACGCGAAGCGCTAAATCAAAGGGAAAAGAACAAAGCGCTGAAGTGCATAAAAAAAGTACTTCCCGAAAAAAGAAGCGAAATAAAAAAAAACATAAAATATGAGTATAGATGAGAAAAAAGAAGAAGCGCAGGAAAGCATATTCATTATTTTCGTCTTCGTGAAAGGACGTTGGAAAAAGTAACTACAGAAGTTGAAAAAAAAGGATATTAAAAACTGATGGAAAAAAAAAATCGTGTAAGGAAAAAGAAGAACTGATGAAAAACGAAGTACGAACGAACGCGCAGCAAGCGTTAATTAATTCTGCGCCTGAAGGGACATACGTGAGTAGCAATTCTCCCTGTATGGTGCGTCGAGAGTGACTCATTCACGATAAGGAATTAAATCATAAATACGACCATGGAAATGGCAAAAAAACAGAATTTCGAATGATTTTTATTTCATTTTTTCCTTTCGATGATTCAGAGGATTGAATCATTCCAGTTGAGAGTCATGGAACTCAATAAAATTGAAATCTGTAACATTGACTTGACAATTGAGGATAAAATGCAATTTATCATTGGGTATTCTCGAAAAATTCCGATCAGAAAAATCCATCGGGTGAATTTTGAATAATTTTTATTTCATTTTTCCTCTCGATGATTCAGACGATTGAATCGCTCCAGTTGGGAGTCCTGGAACTCACTAACATTGAAATATATAACATTGACTTGACAATTGGATATAAAATGCAATTTATTATTGAGTATTTTCGAAAAATTCCGATCAGAAAAATCCGTCCGGTGAATTTCGAATAATTTTTATTTCATTTTTCCTTTCGATGATTCAGACGATTGCATCACTCCAGTTGGGAGTCCTGGAACTCACTAACATTGAAATATATATTAACATTGACTTGACACTTGGAGATAAAATGCAATTTATCATGGAGTATTTTCGAAAAATTCCGATCAGAAAAATCCATCGGGCGATTTTCGCCTCAATATCCTTTTTTTACGTCTCTCGTGCAATTCACCTCCCCTCAATCCTCCCACTCCCCGTCGTCGTATATATATATATATATATATGTATATATATAAGATGGATCGCCGTTATACGGGAGATATATAGAGTTTATTACCGGGAAGACATCGTGGAGGAAAAGAAAAAGGAGAAGTGAAAAAAGAAGCCAAAGGGTGGGGATAGAAAGAAGTAGATGGAAAAATTGTGCGCCTTGCCCAAGGCAGACTCGGAATGTTTCGATATGAAGCGGGGAGTATAATTTCAATTTTTACCCCTCCCCCCCTCTCCACTCCCCTCCCCTTTATCCACTCATTCCAACCTTTTTTTATTGCTGTATTTCACCATAAAAGAGTCCGTGGATATAATAAAGAGATATATAGAGGTAGTCTAGGAGGTGGGAGGGGGGGGGGGAAGGGGGTGCTGAAGGCACTGCGAAGTTGACGGCCAGCAGGCGGCTTTTGCCCAAGCGCTTTCCTTTACGGCCTTATTTGCGGACGGCGTAAAATTCAAGGAAAATCAATACGGACTTCACTTGCCCATTAAATATTCAGGCTATTGACTGGCTGTCGTAGTTTGGGCGGGGCTCTGAGATAGACACATTTTTTTTTTCAACTCCCAACTCCCCCTTTTTTAAAATCACCCTTCTTCGTGTTTTTACGCCCCTGCAATTTTTTTGCCTCTCTCTTCATGAGATTTTATTAAATTCACATTCACCATTTCGATGGAATGAATTGGGGATGATTGTTTTCTCGGGGGTTTTAGATTCGAGTTGAGATCAGAATTCTCTCCTCTGAGGGTAGAGAAGCTGAGACTACCCTTGGGGGTGAAAGAATTTTTAATGCTGATGAAATAATTTCATCAAGTTCTCCCATAAAACTTTTTCCTCTGGCTTTCCATCCAAAACAAAACGAGATAAATTCACTTCAGCAAATAAAAAGCACTTAATACTCTGAATTTTCCTTTCAGGTTGTCCTGAGTGCGTGTAGCACATACTTCGACACAATATTGTCGCAGTACGAGGAGAAGGATCCAATAGTAATAATGCGTGACGTCAAATTCTCAGACATCAAAGTACTCGTTGAATTCATGTACAAGGGGGAGATCAATATCGATCACGTGAGTTATTTCTATTTACTCTCTCACATTTGCAATTTTTATTTTCACTCATTCTCACTTTATGCTGTGTACGTGATGGAAGAATTAATCATGAGCATTGGAGAATGTAATTTTTCGGTTTCTTTATTTCCACATCAAGAAAATCAGAAAAATACGATTTCTTCTTCGATTCTAGTGCAATTCACTCGGCTAAAATATTCAATAATCTGCGTTTACGAAGTCAATTTCCTGTGAAGTGGGACAAACCTGCATGAATAGCGCGATTTAAAAAAAAATGGTCATGAGCCAGTAAATAACAGAACAATTCACAATTTAATGAAAAATAAAAATTCTCTTTGCCACTGGTTTTCCATTAAACGAAAGCGGAATTCTTTTCAAATATATATTTATTCAACACTGGAATCGTTTCAAGGCCCTGACCCACATTCGATTTTTTTTTCTACTTCCTCCTATTTATTCATCTTTTTCCCCTGTTATTTTCAATGCACAGCGGTAGAAAGCTGCATAGAAAGTCCCCCACTCTCCTAATTTCAACTATTTCAACTCGATATTGCCGGTTGGATATATTAACCGACAATAATTGGATTCATTGTTCATCCTATCGCCTTCACCTCGCTCCTACTCGTTTTTTCATTTCAATTTTTTGTCATTCCGCATTTATTCCTCTCCATTTTTTGACACTCGAACAACAAACAATTGGATATTTAATAGAATACAATTGAGGCAATCTCGCATTTGGAATATCATTAAACGGTGAAAGTTGGAGAATTATTTCAATTTCAAGATTGAAAATTCATGATTGACACAATTATACATTGACACACTTATTCATGATATAATTGAAGACGAGATGTTCGGATTTGAAAATACACTGTTCGAAAATTACTCATGACATTTCAGGTAATAATTTAATTGAATCTTGAATTGAATTCAACTTCACAAGAAATTCCAACAATGTACGGTAAATGTACCTATGCTCGTTCAGATGCTGCCAGCTATCACATTTTACTCATTTTGATAGTCCCAAGAATCTATTAAGACTGAAGTACGATTGGAGTTATTATTTTAGTCAATAAGAAAAGTTACAGACACCAATGCAGAGTTATTTATTGAATAATACGAGAGAAAAATCCCATTCACATCAACTCGCGCTGTGACAGAGTCAGTTCTTAAGCCACAAGTTAAGAAACTCACAATTTTAAAACGTTGATATCTCCGTTACAATAGTAAAATGGGATTAAAAATCCCTTGACTAAGGTTTCGAATAGTTAAAAATTTAATAAAAATGCATAAATCATAGTAACATCCGGATATTTCACTGGAATACCGCCAATTAAAAGAATAGGTACAATGAAAATGGCATTGATCTGGCAACTGGTAACGGACTAAACGGATGAAAAAATCATTTAAAAGGTAGGACTGTCCAGTGGAAATATAATTTTGTGCCTCGAGATATTTTTCAACGTTGTTTTATCGCAAAATAGGCTACTCGCGATGTAATTAGTTCAGATATAACCTTTCCATATCACTCAAATCACGAGACGAGGATAGGGACATGTGTCAAACGAGCATGGGGACATGGGACTTTTCCCATTCATGGACGATTATTTATTAAAAAATGGTAACTATCACAATTAATATAAATAAATTCCAATTCTGAAGGTTTTATCCTCTGATACGTAATTCAAATCACCGCATCTTGACGCTCATTTCGATAGAAATATTGGACTAACGATGCGTTCACCTCAGCTAGACGAGCCTAGGGCCATTTACCTTATTGGTATTTTTGGGAATGATTCCAGACAAGACTGTCATCTCTGCTGAAAACTGCAGAGGATTTACACATAAAAGGATTGGCGGAGGTGAGCTGGCGAAGTGATTCAACCCAGAATGAGCTGAATAACAGTGGGCACAGTCCGGGAGCTGGAACTCCCGGTGTTGAGACAGTGCTGAGGGAAGGTGACGCTGACGAACCACCCCCTCCAAAACAAAAACGCCGGGGCAGACCACCCCTCGACGATCCACCATCAGCCCACGACGTATTCACACCTAAAGTTACATGCATCACTGGAAACGTACGAACATTTCCCGTAAGCCCCATTAACCCTCCAACGCGGAATATCCTGTTTAGTCCCAGTGAGAACGTGTTGAGGGATGTTGAAATCCATTCTACGGCGCCAACCGGAAGAAAGCTCATTTACGTTGGGAGATTAACGAAACATTTGGATGATGAAAACAGTGAAGAAAATGGGGGAATATATTGCACTAAGGGAAAATTTCATGCGAACATTCTGAAATTAACCACAACTCATTTATGTGAAACTTCACGGGATTTTTAGAGGCAACTATTGGCTGGAATTTGAATTTCATCTAAAATTCAATCGGATAAAAACGTTAATTTGAAACTTGTGCACTTGTTAGACATGAGCAACTCCAATTTCCTGGAATGTTCAACCTCTAAATGATTGAATCATTTGGAATCATTTGGATGGAGAAATTACTGAAGAGAATAGGGAGTTGGGAGAATATATTGCACTGATGGGAAATTTCGTGTGAACATTCTTGAGATATTTAAGAACAATCAATTTATATCAGTGGCGAAGTGGTAAAACGGTTTGAGTCGACTTATCTCCCAGTTGAGGTTTTCAGGAATATTTCGGGCTCTAACGGAGATAGCGAAATTCTCGTCATTACATTTTTGTGGCTCTCAGTCGGCTCTACAAAAAAAGTTATAACAAAAATTTTGCTATATCCCTTGGTTTCCGAGATATTAATTGAAAACTGGTTAATAGTCAAAACTGACTTGTACCGTTTTACCACTTCGCTAGTCATATGGAAATTCAATAAAGTATCAATTTTTGATTGATGCGATAGTGAAAATGACGGAAATTCAATCACCCATTCCCTTCAATTTTAATTTTATCTAAAATTAAAATTCAATTCTGAAAAACGTTAATTTAAAACTTTAGCGCTTGTTAAACATGAACAACTCCAATTTCCCTAAATGTTCAACCTCATAAATCAAACATTCATGAATAATTTGATCTTGAATCCAATTTCAAGTCACAAAATTGCAAATTGGAGTGTAACTGCTATTTCAATAAATATCCAACAGTGTGGTATAAACTTTTCGTTTTTCATCGTAAATGTTTCACGATCTCGAAGAGAAGTAGGTTAATCGGTATTTTTGGAATCAATATTGGAGAGCTGGGGAAATTCCCAATTTGAAATGATATTGCTGAGTCTTTTTCGGTCCACTGACTTTTCGGTTTTTCCTTCATTGTTTCGTTCGTCAAAGAGACTTTACCTGTATATGTATCTTGAACAGCAGTAGAGAATGCCCCCCTCGTACCCACCGATGACCTCCCCAAATAGAATTTCTGGGGCTCGAAAGAATGAGAAACTTCAATGAAATATGTTTTTAATCCAGGAGGAAATGATGAGTGAGGGCGATCACGAGAGCTGGGACGACGAGATGATGATGAACGAGAACAATGAGCCTCCGCTGCCAGTGGTAAATTCCCACTTCCTAAATAGCTCATGATATTTTAATCCCTGTCCCCCTTCAATAATTGATTATTAAATTTTCAGTTGTCCTACTTATCCAAGGAAGACGTCAACTCAGACCAAGAAAAAAAACGTAAGTGACCTCGTTCAATCTCGGATTATTCCTGTTACACACTAAAGAAAAAAAGCTCACAGATTTAACAATTCGTTTGTTAAAAATTCCGTTACAAAAGGGAAAATTTATCATTAGTCTCGCATTTTTGTCTTGATTTCAGAGCCCGGGTGGATTATCTTTCGAAAGTTAATTCGATTGTTTTTCCATCTTTATAATGTAAAATATATCACAATGTCCATTGGATTTTACATCACGCAGAAAGAAGTCTCTAAAAATTATGATTGTAAAATAAACAAAAAGTAGGAAAAAAACTGAACATTTTCAAAGAGCGTTTTTAATAAAGATTAAGAAATAAGTCCGATAGAGAGGAAATAGTGAATGGATAATTTGTCATAGTAACTAACGATCTGACAGCCAATAGATACATCAAATTATTGATTTTCAAAATGTTCAGCTTCTTTTCAACGTTTTTTTCATTATACAATCACAATTTTTGGAGACTCCAGGACTACGTAAAACTGAATGACAATTGGAGATCATTTCAGACAATCAAAATAAAAAAAACCACCAAGATCACGTTCGAAAGATAATCCCCCGGGCCCTCAAATAAAAATTGTTATGTAATTTTAGCGTGAACTTTGTTCTCCATCTAAAATTTCTACTCTTATGTCCAGAATCTGCAGCTCCCAGCACTCCGTCAAACTCAAATGCAACGAACCCAGCGATTCCCGAACAATTCCGTGATGTTGTAAAAATGAACGACTACCTAACAACAGGCAGACGACAGGAATTCTGGGAGGAGCCATTCACGAGACGCGTTATGGATGCTATCAAAAGTAAAGAACTTGAGATGAAGACTGCCGCTGAGATACTTGGTGTATCCTATGGAACACTCTACGGAAGATACCGTGACAGTTATGGTTGCCTTAAACACCCTTACAGGTATGTAAAAAAAGCACTGCTCATTCCTCAAGCCCTCATGACTCTATGATTGAGTGGAATGACAACTGATGACTGTTTGTGAATCCAACGAGTTGACAGAATGCGTCAATCATTAATAAGACAATGAAAGTTATTAATTTGACACATTTTGGGTAAAATTCTACTCAATCATAAACACTTTAAGGATAATATATCAACGTAAGAATAATGTTCAGCCTGAACTACATGTTTCTAGAGTCCGAGACTTTTGGTCAGAACCAGGACCTGCTGAAGTCCTATCAAAGCTTCGAAGGAAAGAAATAACCCTATTCCGGGCAGCCGAATTTCTCAATGTCACCGTCCACACGCTTGCGACGTATCTATCAACGTTACAAGGCCCCGACAGAATTTCATTGGCCGGTGAATTGAGTGCTGCGAGCCCTCTAGATGGCAACGACGGAGATCCCACTAATGACTCAGTTAATGAAATATTGCAAAAGTTGAATGCTGCGGGGGCAACAGCTACGATACCAACAACATCAGCATCGATAAAGAGAGAGGGAGGGGGTTACATTGAACTAGCAAGTACAATACCAAAAGCAGCGAGTTCAGTGCTCGAAAATAATCCAGACATAACCATTGTCAAGACAGAGAGTATTCAGCGCAAGAGGGAATACTCGAAAGTGTCAAATACGGAGAATAATAATGCTAAATTAATGAGTGGAGGGGCGGTCAGTGAATTGCAACAGAAAATAACAGATCCATTGTCGTTAAACAATGATCATAATAAACCATAACTGTTCAGGCCTTATTTGACACCGAATATTCCTAGATTTGTACAAAATCATGGCTACAGGAGGGAGCTCTGCCCTAGGAGATTTTATTCAAATTTGTTCAGTAGATTTCTCACAAATTTTCAGTTGAAATAAGTTCGTTTTTTAAACTTTAGGAAATCGAAGATGAACTCTCGGTTATTTCATGACTCTGTGGAAAATTAAGACAATGAGGGAACTTTCCCCTCTATCACTTTTTGCGAAACTCAATTTTCAGTTGACTATTGGAAATTTGTGGGATAATCTCACGGGAGAAGTGCAGATAAAGTCGCGACATTCACTTTGAAGTTGAGAATTATTCTGTTGACTGTCTTCTAACAACTATTCAATGTGAATAAAATACAATGTGTGACAATATCTTCAACTCTAGGGCAGAGATGGTACAGCAGTTGTTGAGATATTCATTCCTTTTCCTATGATTTTTGTTTCATCATTTACAGTAGAGAGAGAGGTATCTGTTGGTTTTTTGGATGTCATCCTTACATTTGACATTTTTATTTCAATTGTTTGGAGTGACATTTATAGACGAGTGTCGAGCCTTTTTCAATTTTTATATCCAATACATTTGAGTTTTCAAGCAATTTATTTTGACAAACTCCAAGTGAAACATCCGAAAATATCCACGACCTTGAAATCAGCAGAAGTTTCATCTCTTTCGTGCAATGAAAAATGAAAACATTTTATGACAAGAGAATGCATACTCCCGAGCGATTGATTACACCAGGAAAAATGCAATGCAACGGAAAAGTTGATGACTTGAGCGAACACTAACTAATAACGGAAATTTAATAACTGGTTTTTTTTTCGTCTAAAAAACGGAATTCGAGATGGACTGACGTACGATATAGAGAAAAAAATGAATATAAATAATAAATAAATAAATGGACGAATGGAGGAGCAAATGAAGATACATGCATAGCGAGTAAATAAATATTTAACATACTATTGCCTATGTGAGCGTCTAGAAAACGATAAATGAAGAATTATATTTTTTTCTCTTTTTATATAAACAAAAACATTGGTATAGAAATAAAATATGCACTCGTAGATGTTTTAGAGACGTTAATAGATGTTACATTTAGTGCGAGCTTTTTTATAAAAATTTTAAGTGAACTTTTTTTTTTATTTAAGAAATATTGAATATAATTTAATCGATTGGAAAACATTACTTGATTGTATATCAAAGACGTTTCGTTAATTATATTGAATATTAATTATTATTAACTATTCTTTGAGACAAAAATAAATCATAAACGTCCATGTGTAAATATCGGTGCAATAGAGATTTCTAGAGGATGAATTTATATCATTTGTCAGAACTAAGTGGCTTTTTTTTTACGAGAATGAAAATTAAATCATCATATGCCTGAATATGGAGAATTATTCGTATTTGGATTAGTTTTGTGAGTATTTTGGAAACTTGTTCAAGTGGAATTGGAAATATTTTTATTGGAAAATGGACCCGCAGATTTGCACTCTAAGTCTCGAGGATTTATTTATCAATGGGAAGGTCTCCTGCCATCAATTTTAACAGCAGTTTAAAAATTTCCATTTGTCCAAATCCCCAAACTATTCATGCAAATAATCATAAGGATAATGTCTACTCAATCCCTGCTTCATCATTATGAATAATATAAAAGACATATTCAGGTCAACGGATTGCTTCTTATGCTTATTAACACCTTATGACGATTGTTTTTTTTTTCAATTATACAAATCATTTGTTCTTTTCTCGAGCTAGACACAAAATTGTGAGGCAAGAGTGAATAATTGAATGTGAAGAAGAAATAAAATATTGAAATTTCCCTAAATGAAAAAATAATAATGACTGGATAAACCGAGTATTCCTGTTTGCTGATTGTAAAATTAAGTAAGAATTTAAGAATTATAAATAATAGGTATTTTTCATTGAATATTTTTCGATGATAAACAACAAAAAAATAAATAAGACTTAGTTCCCTTCGAGTTCATCATGCCTGGACACTTGTGGAGGAGTTTGAATAATTTTTTTTCTCTGTTTCCAAAAATGCGCAAATGAATATTCTTTTGCATTATATTCTTTTGCATTTCTTGTGATATGTATATACCATGTATTTATTCTTCTTGGATTAGCTGTTTTTCGAGAGTGAAATTCTCCAATTCATTTATATGAGGAGACGAGTTTTGTTTTATCACCTGATGGAGCTAAACCGACGCGTACAAAGTTCATTTCAAATTCAGTTTCGATCATCAACAGAAAAAGAAAAATAAAGTAGTTTTAAAAGAAGAGAGTAAGTATGTTCTCAAAGACTGCAAAATAAACTAAATTCACGCATAGAAAAAAAAACCCGAAATAGACAACAAAATTCACGAGACTCTGTTCCTTTGCTCGCTCTCTCCCCCCCCCCCCCCC
>NW_021680419.1:1554525-1682737 GCF_001412515.2 Diachasma alloeum
CCCACAAGTGTCTTACGATTCCCACAAATCATTTTTAACGTAAGTTATCATCAGCTACGATTTCTCATTTATGTTCATCCGCAATTGTTTCATAAATTTAAAAAATGATTTTCAAAAATTATGGATCTACTCATTTTTCACAACAACTCTTCTCATTTAATTGAAAATAATAATTTTGTGATTAAGTAAAATAAGGAGATGTGTGTTGCATTTATATTTTCTCAGATTTTAATTTCTCTTCATCCAAACTGATGTCTCTCAGGAACTAGTGGTTGGAGGCCAATCAGACTGGGGCAGTAGCAAAGCCAGGAATTTTTTTTGATGCACTATTATCGAATTTTTTGATCATTGGCCATCAGAAATTATTCCGTTAATCTCCTGCCAATGGCCAAGACCACAATTTTCTTGTAGTTATACACATAGTTAACACTCTCCATAGAACAAATCTCTAGATATCCGGTCCCAACTACTCTTAAGGTTCTCTTTCTTTTAATTGATCACAAAATTTCATACTTCCGATGAACTCATTGCGCCTCACCGAACAGTGGGTCGAGTAAAACGAAATAATTGATAGATAATCGTTTATTTTATAATAATAAAAATAAGACTAAGACATACCAAATGAGAAGCGTAAGAACTTTTTTTTTAGAATTAGTATTGTATCGCATATCAAGAGAGCAAATGAAGAAAAAAATAAATAAATAAATACATGCTGAAAGCACTCTGTATTGCCTGTAAAAGCGTCCTAGTGTGATGAGAGAGAATCAAGTATCAAAAGAGCAATAATAAATCAAGTATGAGCCGATGAAAATGGAAGAAGCCTCTTGAAAAATTTGGGAAAATCAAATGAAATTTTGAATGTCATACTAGGACGCAAAAGACCACTACTCTAGCAAGGGTATACGACTAGAAGTATTAAAACAAAAAAAATATTTAACGTTAATTAAACAATTATATACGGTCCAAAATGAGTGGCCATATTTTTGAGACAGCAATTACCGGTCGCGCACTCGTCTTACATTATAACCATTATTTTCCATTTTATATTATTTAATTTGTATCCGTTGTATTTAAGACACCCTACACGCATATACTATATATATACATATATATATAGAAAAATATAAATAAATGGATTTGAAGTGAAAGAAGGATGATGCAAAAAAAAAATAGGTCGTGGAACAATTTCTCGAATAATTTCATTTTGTACAAATTTGTAACTTTAATTTTCATTAAATTGAGAGGACGATGGAAATCATGTGAAATTGACGTAGATAACACTGAAACATGTGGGTACTAATTAGAATTACGATGAAAATATGAATCAAGTGAATATGAGCAAGGAAAGGACTTTAATCCCAGTATAGCCGTTTTATTATTAAAGAAAGAATAATAATAATAATCATTGAAAAAAACTTCTTGTTGGCCATTCATTTGAACCTACTTTATGTCGTGATCACGAATTATTCATTGGTGCACTTTGTTTGTTAAAAAAAATGCATTGCAAGTGGTAATTTTGTCGTGTGGGACGTGAAAGTGGTGGAAATTGCCATTTTTTTGACAACTAATTTCCCTTGGAGAAGACTGGACGCGGAGTGACTGAGATTATGGCAATTAATGCTATTTCCAGTGAATGAAAAATGAACAAACAGGTAAAATTTCATGTGCACACATGACCGCAGGCGTCATATGTCTGAATGAAAGAAAAAAGACTATTCAAAGCTGATTGGGCTTTATAAAAATACGATAGTACTCTATTGATGCTATCGTCTACTCATGAGACTAAAAAATTGATATCATAATTATGTGTCATTTGATATAAACAACAAAAACAAAAACAATTAATCTGATGATTAAAGTGAATAAATTAATTAATAGTATGTATCATCGTTTTATACTAAAGAAAACTTGAATATAAAACGTACATTCGTGTACATTCCTAGGTATACACTCTAACATTTTCATACACATTTGCATAAAACATTAGCATTTTGAAATGAGTAAAATGGAAAAAAACAAATCGATAATGCTGAGAATGAACTACCGGATCACTGAGAATTCATGGAAACTTTCCTCATTCCATTTGATCATTAATCATTTGTGCAACATAATTTGCGTGTTTTCATCTCGACAATTTGTGTAATGATATACAAAAGTGAAAACAAAAATCTATTTATGTGTGAAGTTGGGGAAATTTAGCTTTCGTAGTTGAGTGGAATGAGAGGAAAATTAATTTATTGTTTTAAAAAAATATATATCGAGTGCTGCACCTGAATCAAAAACTCGTTTTTCACCAGTTATTCTAAAGAAATTGAAGAGAATGCAAATGTCTCTCGTTTCCCGCCCCTATTTCTCCATTAGAATGTCCGTAGGAATCACCCGGTCTCAGTTCCACTCGACTACCAAATAGTCTAATCATTTTGAGACTCTAAACTCTATTGTAACTTCTCAAACTACCGAAATTAAGATTTAGGAATAATATTGTGGTTTATTTTCCGCCGCAGGACTCCATCTGTCACCGATTAAAATTAGTATCTCGGAAATTTGATAGCGAGAGGAATAAAAAAATCGATGAAGATAACATTAAATGTTGAATGTACAAAATCCTTTGATAATTCCTTTGTATATTTTACTCCGATACGAAAATAGACAGAAAATAAAATGAACAGAAGATCACCGTAATGCAAACATCGTTGTAAGAAACGTTAAATTAGCCAAAGTTAGTGTTTTTCATTTTTAAGTAGTCGCAGTTATTTTCTAGCTACTTCCTGGAGAATTCCGAGCAATAAAATTCACTCAACACTATCATCACGAGTGATGATTATGAAATAATCCTGAACTGTTATGAATATTTTTTTAATTTTCAGCGGGGTATACATAAATCAATGAAAATTAATCGTGGTAAGTTGATAGACTAGGATTATCTTAGGAAAATAGAAATTTGAAGAAAATGTATACATACTAATGATATAAATAAAGAATATATATTGATGGAATACCGAGACCGCAATTAGAGATTTGGAGAAAATATAGGGGACAAAAATTACATGGAAATACATGCATGGAAATGACACTAATATTATTGTTCAGTGAAGTTGAGGGCTTGCATTTGAAGTGTGTAAATGGCTGTCGAGCTGAACGGATGATTGAAATGGGGTGAAATGAAAAGGGAAAACAAATATGATCAGTACGTGTAAATGTTTGTAAACAAATTATGAAACATTATTTGTTCAGTGCCTATATATTTACACAATAATAAATATGAAAAATAGTCAACCAAAAGTGAAGCTGAGTGGCAATTTTTTTATTCCTTTCCTTTTTAAGAGGAGGCATTTCAGGGAAGAAGTCTACCAATTTTCAAGTATTGACGACATCGGTAGCGAAGCTGTAAACCAGGTCAAGTCGATTTTGACTTTTGACCAGTTATTGATCAATATCTCGGAATCTAAGGGACATAGCAAAATTTTTCTCATGAACTTTTTTATAACCCTCAATTGGCTCTACAAAAAAGATTTTGACAAAAAAATTTCTATCTCTTTTAGATTCCGAGATATTCTTGAAAAACAGGGGAATAGTCAAAATCGACTTAAGGTGGAACAGAACCCCTGTGTCTATATGAACTCTTAGAATTTTCTCCGGCAATTATTGTATTTTAATTTATGAAACTACTTCATTGACTCAACAATGCAATTATCGAGTCGATAAAGTAATTTTATAGATATAGGCGAGGATGGGGTAAAATGGACACTTCTGACTTTTTAAAAAATATTCATAACTCAGAAACAGATTTATCAGTAGAGCTCAGTCTAAGCTTATCACAAAGAGAAATCATTGTTCTTTCTATTGAAAAATAAAATTATTCCATTTCCTGAACAATTCAACACGTCATGAACATTTCAAAAAAATTCAAAAGTGTCCATTTTACCCCACCCTCCCCTAAAGTAATAATTGCAGGGGAAAATACAATTCTAACGGCCATCGTTTTCTTGAAATTTTTAAACAAATTTCCTGCTCAAAATTATTAATATTTTTTCAACCCAAAGCACATTGATCTTCATCATCACGTCCTGGAGATTAATGTGCTTCGATTTTTTAAAATATCGATAACTTTCAGCAAGAAATTTGTTCAAAAATTTGGAAAATTAAGAGCATCCTGTTACCCCTTAACCCGGTTTACCGCTTCGCTGACATGTGAAAGTCAGTTTTTCGAAACAAAAAAAAATGAAATGAAATTTAACAATTTTTTTTTATTCTCAATTTTCTTTCCGCCTGATGAGGCCTGATTCAACCTTAATTGCACAATTCAGCCATGAGATATTGATAGCTTGAAAAAATTCTTCAGCTCACCGTCGCCGCGTCGGATTCTCCATTTTGTTCGTAGTTCGTCCTTCCCATTTATCCCGGAACCTCGTCCACTTCGACGATCCCAAAAGATAACCTTTTTCGCATGAGAATAAATTTCCACCAAAAAATGTCATTCAACATTTTCCCCCAAAATCACTCTTCCCACGGACTACCGAGTATTTGAGAATTGCAAGATCGTCCTGTCACATTACACTTCACCACTGAACATCACTCTCTCCCCTTCGAAACCCGTCCATTGTTTTCCGCAATTAACTCTCTTGCGATTGCACCTCACCGATGAATAAAAAAAACCCGACAAATAAGTCTCGGATTTATCAATTCCCCTCTATTAATCACGCATTGTTGAAGAATTTCGAACGGCGAGGCATAATACGCCCTCCATTAGGCCCCCGAGCTGCCCCGCAATGGCCAATGAGCACCAACTTCCCCCCCCACTCCTTCAACCCCTTCTACCATTCTGGACTCTCCTTGGGTACCATTTCTCGGAGATGCTCTTCTCAGTTCGCTCGGCAGCCCTCAGCCCCTCAGTTTTCATCGAAAAGTCGCAAAGTGAAAAAAGACCATCCCTCGAACGAGAATTGTCGAGAAATTTATACCAGTGAACTGAAATTTACTTCAAAAATATTTTCATTGTCTATCGCGTACCCAAACACCCGATGACAATTCAAATCGCCGATTATCACTAGTTCTTTGACGTTCGCCGGGGGAAGTTTGTGAAAGAAGCGACGAGAAGATAAACTACAGGACTAGTTGCGGAGAGAAATTAAAATGAAGCTCTACCGTGCCGGTAAATTAATCTTCACTGACGAGATGAATGTCGAGCACCTGATGCCGGACTTCACAAATTCACTGTACCCCCTCAACATGAGCCTCGAGGACGAGATCAAACGTCTCTTCGACTTCAGAATCGAGAATTGCCAATGGCTGCGTCCAAAGCCCTCATGTAAGTCACCAAATTTTCTACTTCAGCTGATTTTTCTTCCACCCTTTCCTCGTCCTACTAATTTATTCACAAATTCACTAAAAATGTTCGCGACGGAATCTCTTTGAGTGTTGATTACATTCTTTCACTTGAAACATGAGTTAAACCCCTCCAGAGATGAACTGAAATTGCCTCCCACCGGTGTTTGATTTAATCAACTCGACACTTTACTTTGTTTTCACCGATTCTTCACGTCACACTACGGTTTTCCCAGTGGAAATTGTGTCAATTGTTCGGGATTAGGACGTGTCTTTAATAAGTCTCGAAGAGGCATTTCCGCATTCAAAGTGCATTTATTTTTCCTCTCGCTGCCGGTGATGTGACCGTTCAGCCGCGTAGACTCTTATCACGCCGGTCTCGGGTTTCCATTTCTCTGACGGACGATATCCGGTGGATTTTTTTTAGCGAGAGGATTCCTCACCGCGCAATTGCCTTATTTTTCGCAATGGACCCCGTCTCTTCATTTCATTTTTGGGAATTCGGCCGCGAGGCGGCGATTCACGGACGCGTAGCGAACAAAAAATATTGTTCGTCGTAGGGTAAACAGGTCGATTTCTAGACGGGGGTCAGTTTCTGGACGATTTCAACTTGCATTGAATATTCCACAAATAAAATGAAAATTGTGTTAATTACACTGTTGGAAAATTACTCTTGAAATTTCAAGTAAAAAATCTTGACATTTTTAACAATGAATAATTTACGTGGAATTTCCTTTGATGTTGTTATCGGTAAATCAGTCAATTTTCTTGAATATTCAATGAAATTTGATTTTTCAGGTTCGTAAGACAATGAAAATTACTGAAAATCGTGAAATTCAGGCAATTTTTCCTCTGAATTTTCAATTTCGTGAAAATTCAATTGACTGTAATGCTAAATCGAAATTGTCATTGAAAATTCAATGATCATTCATCATAAAAACTTAATTTTATTGAATTTCCAAGATGAATCAGGAATTTCACGCGCAATTTAGTCTGAAATTGAATTCAAGTTCCGAATACGGAAAATTCAAATGCATCTGTTAGTTAAATTTCAAAAAAAATTTAACAGTGTATTTAACCTCTCCATAATATCGCTTGTGTATAATCATGTGATCAATTATTTTCTTCTATTGATCAACATTTAATAAATAAATAAAAAATATGATCCAGTCGTCCAGAAATTGGGGGTTTCGGCTTCATTAAACTATTTCTCAATTTAATTATCCTTTGTTTTGTTATTTTCACTTTAAACAATTTTTTTTTGCTAATTAAAACATTCGTGAAGGTATGGAAGCCATCATATCCCCATTTAGGGGATTCTATTATTTTAGATCCTACCACGAAACTCGAATTTCCTTAACCGTCCAGCAATTGGCCTGGTCACCCCACGGCCTAAAATAAATTTTCTAGCGCACATGATTGCCACCCTCGCCTTCGGCTCGGGCTGCCCTGATAGAGAGGATTAGTTATTGTTAACAAATGGATTTGGTTGAAGCCCAGGGCCTATTTCGTCTCACCAGATGTTCATTCGTTAAGGGGTAGAATGCCCTTAATTTTCTAAATTTTTGAACAAATTTCCTGCTGAAAGTTATCAATATTTTAATTTGGTTTTGGCTTTCTCCTGCAATTATTCATTGACTCAACAATGCGATAATCGAGTCGATAAAGTAATTTCATAGATAGAAATTAATAATTGTAAGAGAAAAATCAATTCTAAGATTCGATGTAGACAAAGGGGTTGCGTCTCCCCTTAAGTCAATTTAGTCTTTACTTGAGTTTTCCAAAGATATTTCCGAATTTAAGGAAGTTGGCAAAATTTTCATAATAACCTTTTTTGTAGAGCGAATGGAGTGCTACTAAAAGGTTTGTGCGAAAAATTTTGCTATCTCCATTAGATTTCGAGATATTCATTGAAAACTGGCCAACAGCCAAAATCTCCTTAAACCGTTTGACCACTTCGCTACCGATTTGTCCACCCCTAGATTCGCCTAAGCCAAATCTTCCGCTGTCGAATCTTCCGCTAGTTTCAGCTTCACGGGTTTGAATGAAAGTTCATGTTGTTCCTTTAATAAAACTCACAATATCTTCGAGACTAGTCCGTCCATAAAAAAAAAAAAAAATATTTCTGTAGCCCGCAAAATTCCCGACGAAAAATATTTTTTGACATTTCCATTGCAAATTTTATTAGCAGTGAACCGAACTGTTTTTATTCTCAAATTATATTTTACTTCAAAAATATGTAGCTAATTGAAATTTCAATGGGAAAACCGAATTAATTGAATAACAGTAATTTTCCCTCGGTGGTTTCCCATTGCAAATTTTATCAGCAATGAACCGAACTGTTTTTATTCTCAAATTATATTTTACTTCAAAAATATGTAGCTAATTGAAATTTCAATGGGAAAACCGAATTAATTGAATAACAGTAATTTTCCCTCGGTGGTTTCCCATTGCAAATTTTATCAGCAATGAACCGAACTGTTTTTATTCTCAAATTATATTTTACTTCAAAAATATGTAGCTAATTGAAATTTCAATGGGAAAACCGAATTAATTGAATAACAGTAATTTTCCCTCGGTGGTTTCCCATTGCAAATTTTATCAGCAATGAACCGAACTGTTTTTATTCTCAAATTATATTTTACTTCAAAAATATGTAGCTAATTGAAATTTCAATGGCAAAACCGAATTAATTGAATAACGGTAATTTTCCCTCGGTGTTGCCGAGAAATTCGGAATGCCCCAAGAATTCCATTTAAGAAAATCAACATTCCAGTGTATTAAACGCTTTTACACTTTTGACAGTTGAAATATTTATTTTTCGGGCAACGAAACACAACACAAGCTCTCAAAGGCCATCTTTGTTTTCCCCGAGAAATTCTCTTCGTTTCAAATTTCTCGAAAAGTCCGTGCTGTTCTCTGCGCCCATAAATATCAAGGAAATACCAAAAGAAATGAAAGGAAAGATGGAAAAAATGCGTTCAATCTTGACGCCTCGTGTCTGGCCCTCGCACCCCCCCCCCCCCTTTTTTTTTTTTTTTTTTCCTCGACACATGAAGTTTTACACAAAGAAAGGGGAAAATGGGGATTAGTCCTCTTGAAAAAAATTGAGGAAAGGCTTTCTCGGATTTTAGCATTTCACAATGCGTTCCCCAAATGCATGGAAATTTATTGCTCACTTGAACCACATCTGCAATAGCTCAGCGACGACACGCGTTGAGGTGTCTCTGGTACTCTGAAAGTCGACAAAAAAAAGTGGAAAAAGACCTTTCCGGCCGCTTTCCTCCCCCGATAAAGGGACAAGGCACACGCGGGGGGACGGAGAGAGAAATGCTGAGCGGTATTTTTTTTTCTGCACAAGAGGACATTCAGACCCGCTACGTTTGTTTATAAACTGAAATCCCGAGACTAGAGAAGTTATTGGGCTCACGCTGGGTTGTGGGTCTTTGGACGTTTCAATACATCAAATAAAATGTCAAATATCAGCGGAATAAAATGTCCAACGGAAATACGAGAGAATTTAGATTACGATTTTTATGGCGTTACACGATTAGTAAATTCTTTTTACTCTGAACGTAAATGGTTTCATGTTTTGGGAGATGAAGGAATGTTGCATTTTCACACAAAATATTGCATTTTTTAGGAGTAAAATATCTCGTTTGTTGAATATAACATTGCAAATTGTGAAAAATCTCCAGTTGTTATCATCGCCGCAGCTTTCTAAAGAAAAATAAATGAAACTTACCTTTCGATTAAAAGACGATGTGAAATTTTTAGTTGAAGAATAAAACGCGTCCCTTTAGAACTGAAAAAGAAAAAGTGAATTAGATATTCCTCAATCAAAAAAATCGTAACTCGATTCCACGAAAAATTGTAAAACAAGTTTTTTGCACAAAAAAATTCTGCAAAAAAGTTCAATCCTTATTCGGTTTACAGTGATTTGTGAGATCGAAGGGTGTATTCACAAAAATGTAGGAAATCTTCTAAAAAAGAAAAAAAAATCGCCAAGAACGGGTGTTGTTGCGTTTACAAAAATCAAAAATACAGAAGACACTGTCTTGCTTTTACAAAAATATGTGAAATCTCTGTAGTGCCAAGTACAGATTGATGAAGCGTAAAGATTATGACGCAACTCATATAAAACTGAAGAAATAATAACAATCATGAGAATGATATTAAAAATTTTTATCATCTCAAATTTGGAATTTCAGTTCCATGATTTTCATAATTTTTTCAGTTTTATGAGCTGCGTCGTAATCGTTCGTCTTTATTAATCTCTGCTTGGCACTACGGTTTGTCCGGTTTAACAACTTTTTCTAAACAGACCAACGGTCGCACTCGTTCGGGGCGAGTATTTTTTCACAAAAGACCTTTGTTTTTTTGGGAATAGATATTCCCCAATCAAAAAATCCGTAATTCGATATTTTCTGCACCCACAGCTCAGCAATGTACTCACAAATATGGATAGCATTGTTTATAAAATACCTCTCTCCTTCGACAAAGATGTAACTTTTTTCCCGCAAATTTCCCAGAACCCTGTGTACGAATTCACAGAAATGAAGCGTCGCGCGGTGCCCGATCAAAGCGCACGGCGAAGAAAAGGGAGTAGGGGATTAACGCAGCTCGGTTTGTTTACATTCTTCGTCGAGGCCTCATTCGCCACTACACCTTATTGAGTGGCCGGGTCGCGTCCATTTTGCTGTGCTTAGATTTAATGACAGGGGAGTTTTGTTTACATTAGCGCGTTCTACTCTGTTGGATACGAATTTATTCTCCACTCCGACATGAATATTTTTTTCTTGATTTTTTTTTTCGTTTAGAATTTGTCTTTTGGTATCGCATTCTTGTTTTATAAATATAGAATCGGCGTGATCTGAGGAATATTCACGGGAATTTTGAAGAGATTATTTCGTTACCTGTAAGATTTTTTTAGCGAATGGTTTTTTCAATTAATTTTGATTTTAATAATTACAAAAATTTATGTATTTTTCTACATTCCTATGAAAATCGTCCCAGTGATCGAACCTTAGATCATTAATTCTGCTGCGCCGAAATAATAAAGGAATTTATGCACTTTTGCATAAACATTCACGAGGGAAAGGCAGAAATGACTGTCATGAGAAAAATCATCAGCAATAAAATTAAGGGGAGACTACTATGAGTTTTAAAAGTCGTGGGATATCGAATTGAGATTTCTCATACATTGACGATGGATTATATGTCTGAAAACGAATAATTAGTGTAAAAAATTAATTGTTTATTGTTAAAAATAGTCCAGGGTCTCCAATTTTTCAGCTGCATAGGTTTCTTCTTTCAAGATTTTTCAAAAAATATGTGCAACAACGATTATGAATTTTTTTTTTTGAAATTCAGCTCCTAAACAAATAACTTAGTTATTTTCTGAATGAAAAATTGCACCATTCATGTAAAATAGCCCGAAAAATGTTTTTGAACGAATCGAGAATATATTTTAAATATTTTTAGGATAATTTTTCTTCCTATTTTACATTAACAATAAACAATGATTTTTTTTGCACTGATGATTCATTTTTGAACATGTAATCGATCTTCAATGAATGAGAAACCTCACTCCAACCGCCCCCGACTTAAAAATTCCCTCTACAAATTTTAATAATTTCACTTTAACATATTTCATGTGGCAATCAGCTGAGGAAATCATGGATGACTTCAGACGCAACGGCAGAGACTTCGAGTACTGCCCAGAATTGGAGAGGGGGGAAGTCCCTCCACACAACAATCGTCGCAAAAAGTCCAAGAGGCCAATGCCGACAGAGTGCGTATTCTGCAGGAATAACGGAGAACAGGAGTCCTACTACAAGAGCCACCTCCTCAAGGACGTTAATGGCAAGACGACCTGCCCTGTTCTGAAGTAATTATCTTCCTCATCATGAGAATTGGAATGTCAACAGCCAATCATTCCTTAATCATTCATTAAACATTATTAAACGCCATCCTATTTTTGTTCTTATTTCAGAGCCTACACTTGCCCTATCTGTGGTGCTCACGGGGAGGACTCCCACACCGTCAAGTACTGTCCTTTGAACAAGAACGGAGAGCTAATGCCAACATTCAACACCATGAAGCCCCTGAGGAACTCCACAGGCAAGCGTCGTTACAGTAAATAAACAAAAACGACTTTTTTACAATTCTAACGACGATGACCTCTCCCCAAAGTTTAACCAAAAACCTTACGAGATCATGACGTACATACCCAAAGAGTCTAAAGCTTCTGGTAAGCTCTTATCATGCGTTGATACTTAAAAAAAAAATAGTGTTAGAGAGATAACCAGAGAAATGTTGAGTATACATCATGTTTTTTTGATACAAGATTTTACAAAGTGCTGTTCTCCACGTTAATTTTGGATTCTTCATCTAATCTTAACTAATTATGAGTTTAAGAATTTTAGTATGTAATGATGAGGTAATTGGTCGATGATGAAAACAGCCCCGATGGCTTGCCAATCTAAGAAAATTATGATTTTCTTATCAGACTCAATGTTTACAGAGAACATTAATTAATTGTGTGAGTAATTTTATCATTAATTCGGTATTCATTAAATAGGAATTCTTCGAGGGTGATTAATGACTTAAATTAAGACATTCTGGTAATTATATTCAATCCTTCGTGGATTTTACAGTAGTTTTAGGATTAACAAGCGTGGACTCCTCGAGGGATATTAGTATGTGTACTACATTACATTTTTTGATATAATTAAGAGATTAGGATTGAAGGAGAAAATTGAGAAAGATTTTGAGGATTAATGAATGTAATTTTTATTCCACTAGCGTCAGGTTTCAGTTTTCTCTCGTGTCATTATACATTTGTGGCTTTTCCGGCGATACCATAATTTATCTTTTCTGCCTCATCAGCATCCGGAATATTAAATAAATAAGCTCTGATAGCGATACTTTTTTACTTTAATATCTGGTGTGATGAAGGCGAAAATTGTCATGTTTTTTACTAGATTGAGAATTCAAATTTTTTACAGTTTATTGTGCAAAAAAATCCAGATGAACTTTTGCCATCTTTTCAAGTCAAATTTTGCATATTTTTATTCCACTTGGTGTACATTAGAGTGGCTGAATGTTCAATAATGTTCTAGCCTTATTGTTTGGACTATTCAGCGGACTTTGATTGCAATTGGATGAAAATAGTGATTTTTCATTTGGGAAAATGGCAAGTGCAGCAGGAAGAAGAACAAAATAATGCAATTTCTTTTTCTTTTTTCGCCTTGCAATCATGAACGACTAGATTAATAAAATACTACAGGTATATCTTTAGTACAAAAAACGTACCCAGTACAAATTAAGTTTAATTGAAAAATACACTTAATTTTTTTTTCGTAAGATTTATTTGAATGGAATGTATTTCACGTCAAAAGACAGCGGGGGTGGCTCACACGAAATAATTAACAGTAAGGTTATCCGGTCCCCGTTTTGAATTGTCCATTATCAACTGCGAAATATCAATAAATAATACTCTTCATATTTTGGCGATAAAATTTAATTCAGAAAATGAATTTACACATTTTTTTTATGCAATTGTACAAACTCAATTTATTCACAATACTTTACATTTATTCTTCTTTATCACGTCTAAATTACTTTACTAATTAATCGATGAATTGACGAATTATTGACGTGAATAAAAAGAAAAATGGATTGATTATTAATGATGGTGAAACAGTTATGAAAAATCAATCCTTTATTTTTACGAGCTCTAAATTGTTGTTTCGACGCTCCAGTTGCTTCACGTATCTTATGTATAGTTTTTAATTTTGTTTTTTTCAATTGCAAATACGAATTTATCATCCTCTGCGATGATAATTATTATAATCAGGATGAAATGCCGCCCGCCGTACACTCATTAATTCAATTGTATCACTGCGTATTATTAGTATCTATGGTTTAATCAATTAAATGTAATAATATTTTGTAACGGTGTTTTTTAATACAGCACAAATGCAACACAGAATCAATTCGTCTCTTTTTATTTCGTCTCTCAAATTGAAAGATTTATCGAATTTTTTGTTGTCATAAAACGAGTGTGAAGTGCAGTTTTACTATCGCTGTGGATGATCGACTTCTGAATTATTGAATTTTCGCGTGACACGAACACACTATTCAATCGTTTGACATTTTACTCCCCCGTTTAATCGCATCCCAATCTCTTTCTGCATCAGATGCAGCATTGACCCACATGTCGTTGCAAATAGTTTCTCCGAAAAATTCATCAGAATTTATCCAGAGAATTGTTCATTAATTGTACTTGAGTTTAAATCAATTGATTCAACTTGTAACTGTCGAAAAAATTTTGAAAAGGGTTTGACTATTCTAGTTCGATATCTATTATTTCGCCGGCAATTCCAAAAATTTCTATGGTAATTCCCCACCGAAATTAGTGGTCAAGCACTCGGAACTCACTATTACGCAATGTATTGCCACTTTTCCTGTCACCTCTTCGAAAAAGTGGGTCACAACAGTTTTATAACATGATTATGAAAAAAAACCCATAGATCAGGTTTTTATGACTCATAGCGCGGGGTCATTAGTCATGACCGCTTTCATCTGAAATAGGAAAATGGAAAATAGATGAATCGCATCATGCAATGGATTAAATAGTCATTTAAATGTTGCTGTTGAGCATTGAGAGGATAAATGACTACAATGGAATCAATTAATTATTAATTTTATTTAATTAACCTGCTATTCACTGCCACCCCGACATGACACAGCAAATAGACATGAATAAATTTCTTGATAAATTTTTGATGATTAACGAACAATAGAAAAATGGTTACGCCAGTTAACCATCAAACGATTGATCGCTGACTCGTAACGAAGCCACTGTTGTTGACCTGTTCCTGCTTAGCACCAGTGTAGTGTCCACTGTTTCTCTTGACACCTACATCCTGGCTACATAAATGAGTCCCCACTCGCAATTCTCTCATTCTGGTATTTTTCATCAATCAAAACGGATCTCCAGGAGAGGAGCTTAGCCAGCATGCGTTACACACTGGCCATCATTTCGCTGCTGCTGATATCAGGCGTTTTTGGAAGTTCTGGGAAACGGAGTGAGTACGTTTCGTTCCCATCTTCCGGGTGGAGAGCGCCCGGAGTGCCTTGGAGATGGCCCAACGACGCTAGGAAAATTGGGAGATTCGATCAGCCCCATATATTTCATCTGCTGAAGCATAAAATTAAAATTCAAGTCGTCGACAAGATTCCTACGACAACAGCGGCGCCGTCTGATTGTGTTTGTGTGCCTTATTACCAGTGTGATAATAATAATACGATTATTACAAATGGAGTTGGACTCATCGATATCAGGTATACTCTTTTATGAAAAACATTATTTCAGTAGAGAAGTGGTAAAACGGTTCAAGTCAATTTTACATTTGCTAATTAAATTTAAATTTAATATCAAATTTTTTAATTAAATTTTCATTACATTTTTCCAATTTAATTATAAATAAAAATAATTTAAATTTAATATTAAAATTAAATTAAAATTAAATTTTACTATTTTCTAGTTTTCAATGAATATCTCGGAATCTAAGAGAGATAGCAAAATTTTAGTTGTAACCTTTTTTGTAGAGCCGATTGAGAGCTACAACAACTGTAATTACGAAAATTTCGCCATCTCCCTTAAATTCGGAAATATTCCTCAAAAACCCCACTGAGAGATAAGTCGACTTGAACCGTTTTACTAGACTAGATTTTCGTAATTGTTTCACTAAAAAATGAGTAAACAATGATGATTAATCTTCTGTTACGGATGAATGATTGAATCGAATGAGCAGAGTGGGCATTTTCAACTCGACTCCCTCAGTCAAGTTGAAAATGCCGAGTCGATGAAAAAAAAAGTCAATTATTAAAGTTCACCAATTTCTGTTTCAGAATTCGTCGATGTACAGGTGATCTCGAGGTCTGCTGCAGGCCCCCTAGAACAACTAGAATGCCCTCATCAATGCAACCAATAGTAACCCCAACCATGCCCCCTACTATGCCACCCACTATGCCCCCTACTATGCCTCCAACAATGCCCCCCACTCTCCCCCCAACTATTCCACCCACTATGCCTCCAACATCTCCACCGACAATTCCTACAACTCAACCCCCTACGTGCCCCCCATCACCCCCTACTGTTCCAACATCACCTCCAACTCAACCACCCACTCTTCCCCCTACGTTACCACCAACCTCTGCCCCAACACTTCCTCCTTTCCCTACCCTCCCCCCAAACTGCATATGTGCATTCCCCAATCAGTGCGACGCAAACGGCGTCCTCATAGTCTCTGGAGAAGGAATAATCAACCCCAGACAGACTCAGTACCCCTGCGGGGCAAACATGATCTGCTGTCGGTTGCCAATAAATTCTGTCGTCTTTCCAATGCCCCCAAGAGCCACAGCCCCACCTCCAGTCACGGAGACGTGCATCTGCGTGAAAATCACTTACGGCGAAAACAGCTACATCGTCTCTGGTGCAGGCAACATCAGCCCAAGGTTCCCAGGAGCTAGACAGAGTCAAACACTCAATATCTGTGCAGCAGACGAAGTGTGCAGCCAGTTCCCACCCAACGGTCAGGACTCCTCAGCCACCTCGAGCTTCCCAATCACAGCAGGCCCTCCCATCGAATACCCTGGAGTCCCTCCATTCGATCCCAGAATCAACGTTACTGGAGTCATCAGAAATCCCGGGACCCCTCAGCAGTGCATGTGTGTCAAATCGTCGATCTGCGATCCAGACTTCGTCGTCACCATCGATGGGGCTGGCATCATTGATCCCAGATTCGGATTGTGCATGGTTTCTGATCAAGTCTGCTGTCGGTCCGTGGGGATTATCAGCAACAGGGGAGGAACCAGTGAGGTTTCAGGGGACGCTGCAACGTATATTGTTAATTACCCTCTGCCCAATTATGGAAACGTTGTTTGTGGAGTTAGGGGCTCTGTGTGCTCTCCAGGTAATTATCGTTAGGGTTTTATTCAGTAGGGAATTGACGAATGAAGTGAGGAATTTTGCAGTCTCTCTTCCATTGGGACGTACGATGCAGATATTTTCAGAGGGATGTGGCTCATTTGTTTTTCGTTATTCATTGTAATAAAAAACGTCGATAATATTTTTCATTCAATATTCAGAAATAAAAGGATTGCTTAGGGGAGACTGGGGCAAAATAGAACAGTCGAAAAATAACTGTTTAAGGCATTTCAAGTAAAAAAAATTTTACAAAAAATTATTAACTTTATTATTAACTTGTTTCATTATGTGGAGTACTCATGAGAATAATAATTATCTATTCGTTCGTTAATTCAATTGATTAGCTTAGGCCGATTACACTCTCCTCTGTTCATTCAATTGAACATCAGGATCACATTTTCCTTTTCCCCCCTTTGTGTTTCCCCCTGAGTCTTCCTCGGGACTTTGGATTTTGCGATTTCATTTTGTTTTCAATTAATCCATTGACAAAATCTTCTCCCGTCGAAACTTCTCAATAACTTTTAATTCCACTGAATAGAAAATTATTATTCTCATTAGTACTCTCAAGAATAACAAAGTTAATGAACAAAAGTTAGAGAAAAAAATGTTTAACAAAAAAAAAATTTTTTGCTTGAATTGAGTCAAACAATTATTTTTCGAGTAGTTCATTTTGCCCCGCTGTTGCATTTTGCCCCACGCACCCCTATAAAACCGCAATAATGAAATTTGTGTCTATAATTCCATTACAAACGCTCAGTGATTTCCGCCTTTCCAGGGATGTGTACAGCTTCTTCTGGAAATACCAGTTTTGGTGAATTTCCTTGGATGGTTGCACTTCTCGGCAGAGACCCCGGTGGATCGAGTGTTTTCCTGTGCGGAGCATCGATGATTAATTCTCGGGCTGTCTTGACCGCTGCCCATTGCGTCTTGAAGTGAGTCCAGCTTATTCTCACTTGATTCATTATGAACAATGCAATTAATCCTATTCAACTGCGGTTTTATGCAGTCGCAAGCCGGGTCTTTTGGTGGCTCGTTTCGGCGAATGGAACACAGCGAACAACGACGAGCCTTCGCCATTCCAAGAAGCTGATGTGCAGTCGATCGTTACACACCCCAATTACTACTCTGGGGGATTATACCACGATGTTGCTGTTTTAATCCTTGCAACTCCTGTTAACTACGCAATGAATGTACTGCCTGTATGTCTACCTCAACAAGCCGTTCTTTTTATGCCTGGAACGAGATGTCTAGCCTCTGGCTGGGGCAGAAGTGGTTTCGGTTCGTATATCGCATTTTGTAAAAAAAAGTCTTTTTATTCTCAAATTTGATGTAAAAATTACAGGTTTTTTAAATTAATTTTCTTCATTTTCATGTATATAAAAAAAAGAATACTAAAACTGCACTGAAAACAGTAAAAAAACAATTGTATTATGAACGCAGATCTTCCCATCAATTTGCTGCGACTTTTTGATTTTTCATAATAATTTAAAAAACGAGAAAAATACAAACGTCAAAAAAGTCTTTTTATTTTAACATTTGATGTAAAAATTAGTTTTTTAAATTAATTTTCTTCATTTTCATGTATATAAAAAAAAGAATACTAAAACTGCACTGAAACAGTAAAAAAACAATTGTATTATGAACGCAGATCTTCCCGTCAATTTGCTGTGACTTTTTGATTTTTCATAATAATTTAAAAAACGAGAAAAATACAAACGTCAAAAAAGTCTTTTTATTTTAACATTTGATGTAAAAATTAGTTTTTTAAATTAATTTTCTTCATTTTCATGTATATAAAAAAAAGAATACTAAAACTGCACTGAAACAGTAAAAAAACAATTGTATTATGAACGCAGATCTTCCCGTCAATTTGCTGTGACTTTTTGATTTTTCATAATAATTTAAAAAACGAGAAAAATACAAACGTCAAAAAAGTCTTTTTATTTTAACATTTGATGTAAAAATTAGTTTTTTAAATTAATTTTCTTCATTTTCATGTATATAAAAAAAAGAATACTAAAACTGCACTGAAACAGTAAAAAAACAATTGTATTATGAACGCAGATCTTCCCGTCAATTTGCTGTGACTTTTTGATTTTTCATAATAATTTAAAAAACGAGAAAAATACAAACGTCAAAAAAGTCTTTTTATTTTAACATTTGATGTAAAAATTAGTTTTTTAAATTAATTTTCTTCATTTTCATGTATATAAAAAAAAGAATACTAAAACTGCACTGAAAACATAAAAAACGGAAAACAATACAAACGTAAAATTTTTCATTCACTTATAGCATTCTGTTATTTTATTGCATAAAAAATGTATTTCATGAAAAAGTTTTAAGTTTTTCAGTTGTTTATTCATTTTTATTTTTTTATTTTTCTTTAGCTTATGTAACAATCGAAAAAACCGATTCACCATAATGATTTTCTTTTGAATTTTCTAGAGGGGCAGTACCAGACTATACTGAAGAAAGTAGATTTACCCTTAGTGGAAAGACAAGAATGCCAGGCGCGCTTGAGGGCTACGAAGCTCGGGCAGTACTTCCAACTGCACAAGAGCTTCAGATGCGCCGGTGGAGAGGCCAGTAAAGACACTTGCACTGGAGATGGCGGGGGTCCTCTAGTTTGCCCGACATCTACGGGACAATTTATTCAAGTACGTAAATCCGTACCAAAAAGAAAAATAGATAAATTCGTTCAAGAATTACCGTTTCGTTATATAAAGTTATATGATATTTGAAATTTCATAATGAAGAATATCAAGTCAGAAGTCAAAAATATTGACTATGAATTCTCAAGTTTTGGTATTTTTCACTCAAAAAAATTCATTCTGTATTCTCCATTTGTATTTTTTCCTTTTTTTTTTTTACAAAAAAATTAATTCTATATTCTTCATTTGTATTTTTTCCTCGCGTATTACTGGTTCAACTACAGACTGAAATCAACACGATGACATTGAGACTATTAAGACGCGTATACTTTTGTAGCATAACTAATAACTGTGGAAAACCCACGTCACCCTGTCTAATAAATAAAACTAATCCTTTTCATTTTTTTTCAAACCTGAAGGTGGGAATTACCTCTTGGGGAATTGGTTGTGGCCAGAGCAACGTGCCAGCAGTCTACGTCGATGTGATTCAGCATCGTCAGTGGATTGAGCAACAACTCGCTAATTACGGTGTTTCTTGATGCTAAAGATAATAGTGGAACTGTCCACTAATCCCCCAAATTAAATTAAACGAATAGAAAAAAACCTTTCGAGGCTGTCTCCAGGTTTCAATTACATCAATGAGACATGTGTCATGTTCAAGCTGACGAAAACTTCGTTCAACTGGTCTTACATAATCGAGTCAAAAGTCAGCCAAGATAAAACAAATCTCACGCTCTCCATGTAATCATTAATGAAAAGAAAAACTAGCTGTTGGAAATCGTTGTAAATATAGGACACAAACAGAGATTATCTTTCACTGAAGGGAAGTTCAAGCACAGTTTATATTTTCATAGAAACATTTGCCATTTTATTGAGTAGACTAGGCTATTTATGCTTTCTTCCTGCATCAGGATCTTCGAAATGTGAAACCAAACGATTGAATGGGATTCGATTATTCACGAATGAAAGCATTACAATAATAAACAGAACAAATTGATAAAAGTGTTTGAGGAAAGACAGTTAGTTTCCTGGAACTTAATCAGTCTTCGCACATCGAGGAAATAAAGTATTATAAAGCGTTGGCACGGCTATAATTGTGCATTCAACAGAAATCATTAACCCATTTGGAATTGTTCGTGTGAATAATTAATTATATCTGGCATGAAAAATAAATACCTCTATTCAAGTTGAGGTCTCTTGTCATTACCTCTAGCCATTCGCGTCATTCATCTCGGCGATAAAATCCTCCGAAAAAATCCTGATCAGTGTCTCTCGTCTGCGAAAAAAATTCAACACTCATTAATTTAACGAAAAGTTTCCAATTAAAGTTGAAGGAGATTTGCATTAGATTCTAGATTTGTCCTCAGCCCACAAATTTGTCGAAAATGAGGACTTGGATTTCTCAATCTCGTTGTCTCAAGGTTACAGATGATTTAAATTTGAGGTGGAGGTGGAGGTGTCATTCGAAAATTTTCTACACGAGTTGGGTTGTCATTGGGACATCAGGGAACTCGTTCCCGGTATTTCTGAGGGTCGTTGAAATCGAAAGCGAATCATGCGCTTCGGGGATTCCCAAACGCGTGGTATGTAACTGATAATATTTTTAGTGATGTTTATAATTACAACAACACAAATGTAATTTGTATGTAAATAACATTTCTGCAGGACAATAATTGCGAAAACTCTTGCTTTTTTATTTCTGTTAATCCCCAATTTACTATATTTTTTCTCCTCTCATAGTTACGTTTTTATGATATGAAACGAGACTTTGAGGTGTCCAGCCCTTAAAAATGGAGCCAAAATTACTCAGTCATATTTAAATTATTTGACCCTCATTAATGGTTTTGTTCATCGTCTTTTCATTTTTCAGTTGCAACTTTACATTTGAGGGAAACATTGCGCCTCAGGAAAAATGTTTCCCCAAGTTTTTCTTTTAATCTACAGATTTACGACGTATTTTTACGTTGCCGATGTCAAAGGTATCGTCGAGATAATTGTGGACCAGAATTAGGGAGATAATGACCTACAGCATGTGCAATCAAGTGGATTCTGTTCTCAATGATGTCGAAAGTCCCACGAAAGCCAAAGTGGGGAGTAGCATGAAATTATGACCGGAGTAGGGACGACCAGTAGTGAATACTCGAGGATCGCCAACACCAGTCAGGGTCGTGTTAATCGCGCGTCGTCATTCCAACAAGAAGGTGATCGTCTCGAGCTCAAGCACATCAGGTTTTACAGTGAGTTGTGTTCAGCAATCGAACTATTCTCAATTCTTTCTGTCGCTTCGAAACAATAGTACTTATTCCTATTTATTGTTCCCGCTTCCATGATAATATTGACTCACGAAATTTTTCTAAAATATATTAAACTGTGCAATTCTATTTTTCGATGTGACCATTCATTTCATTTCTTGTTTATCGGCTTCTGTGACTCAACGAAAATATGTAATCACATACTCTCGAGATTATATTTTATTCATACGTCTTCAAGATCTCAGAAATAATTGTAGTGGGTGATCGATTCATTCTTAATGTGCAGCTGACGTAATATTTTTTTCTCCTTTTTTAACAAACAACGAAGAATTGCGACTTTTTGCAAGAATTTTTCCTGCATTTTATCAAATTGACATGGAAAACATTACGTTGAAGTTTTTCACTACATGATTCTATTTACTTAAAGACAATGTTTATGTTTCCTGCTTGAGGCATCCACAGGTGATAAACTAAATCCTTATATTTTATTCATACGTCTTCAAAATCTCAAACATAATTCTAATGGATGACCTATGGAACAACGAAAAATTACGACTTTTTGTAATAATTTTAGTCACATTTTATCAGCTCAGCAGGTAAAAAATAAGTTTATAACTACATGATTTTATTTATACAGCGGCAATGTTTATGTTTCCTACCTGGAGCATCCGTAAGTGATAAAATAAATGTCAGACCAGTCTAAAGTGATAAAGAAAGGATAATCCACGTGTTCAATTTATTTTTTTAATGAACTTCGATATTTAGAGATGCTCAGCAATGCTAAAATTATCAATGTTCCATGAATCCCCTGGAATGAAAAATAATTAAAAACTGTTGTCCTATGCAAATCGAAAGTTCAGCATCATGTGACATTCATTAAAAGATGCCAACGATAATCATTATTGACTCCTGAATTTTCCGTCCGTCAATTAAATACCTGACTTTTTTTAACGTTTTCGGAATTTAAGTGAACCAGACAATTGGGGAACTACGTCTATTGATGTATTTGTATTCACAATAATAGACCGTGAGTCATCCGAAGATTCAGATGATTTCTGGAATCATTGAATAGTACTCTGTGATTGTACACACTCGGGAATTCCTTGACGTCACAAATTAACACATAGCAGGGGACTCCTTGAAACGTACAGGCGAGTTAAGGTCACTATTTGCTTTCTAATAATCATTAATCCTATGACTGGCAAAACCCAAATATTTATTCCATTGAGACCAATCAATTTTTTCCTAGCACTGTGAATAATTGATTACATGTCATCCTGAATCGACGGTTAAACAACATTTCTGCTGAACAGTAATTGCGAAAACTCTTGCTTTTCTATTTGTATTAATCCCCAGTTTGCTATATTTTTTCTTCTCTCGTTTTAATTTTACACAAAAAGTTACGTTTTTTACGATATGAAACGAGACATTGGGGTGTCCAGGCCCTAAAAATGGAGCCAAAAATCACTCAGTTATATTTAAATCCGACTTCTTGCTTTTGCCATTATCAACTCCATCCAGTTATGCAAATTATCTACGATACAACAGAATGGAGGGTTGAGAAAGGAAACAAAAGCGAGAAAAAAGAAACAAAACGAACTCCGAGAGGAGAAAAAATGTGAAAACTAATAAAGTCCGAGTTTAAATGAAGTTAACATTTTTTTCTCGTTCTTCCCAGATGTTGAAGTTGACTGTGATGTTGCTGGGGGCTAGCATGGCCGTGGCCTCGCCCCAAGTATCGAATTTGGACGTGCTGATTGACAAGGCATTCCCGAATAACAACAATCAGAACAATAACGATCTAATTGCCCCATCAAGACCACAACAGACCACACAATCTGCTAAAAATCTTGATGTGTTGATTGACGAAGTGTTCGGTCAACCAGGCAATAATGATCAACGTAATGCAAAAAACAATATGAATAACATTCAAGTTAAAAATCTTGGTGATACTTTTTTAGGTGTTGATAATCAGAAGAGTAATGATAATAATGATGACTGCGAGTGTGTTCCTTACTACCAGTGTCAGAATGGATCGATCGTTGATGATGGAGTGGGGCTCATTGACATCAGGTAATTTCGGCGGTCATGGGGGTGTGGAGTATCGAAAATAGTCTAAATATTCAGCGTGATTCCGACGAAATGTTCCAGGCTGCAGGCACCGGGCTGCGAGAGTTACCTCGATATTTGCTGCAAACGTCCGGATATCATCCCGAACCCAGTCACCACTCCACGTCCAGTGCCAGTACGGAGAGAGTGTGGACGGCGTAATCCGCAAGGTGTTGGATTTAGAATTACTGGGGATCGTGACAATGAGGCCCAGTTCGGGGAATTCCCCTGGATGGTGGCTATTTTGAGGGAGGAGGACATCAACAACGCCAAGATGAATGTTTACCAGTGCGGAGGGTCTCTGATTCATCCCAGAGTTGTTCTCACGGCTGCTCACTGCATTGTTGGGTAGGAATTTATTCTGTGGAAACCAAGCAGAGTTTAGTTTGTTCAGCCGATATGCATGACCTCTCGGTCTTTACATTTTTGCACCCCTCCCAGGAAAGTGGAGTGTTAGGAAAGATAATAAAATGGTGGGAATAACACATCTAGATGAGACATTCTGGTATTTCAATCTTAAGGGGTAACAGAATGCCGCTCATTTCACAATTTTTTTGAACAAATTTCCTGCTGAACGTTATCGATATTTTTACAAATCCAAGCACAGTCTCCAGGTAACGATCATGGGAACCAATGGGCTGTGGGTTCACAAAATATTAACTACTTTGAGCAGGAAATTTGTTTGAAAATTTCGAGGAAAGGGTAGCTGTTATCCCTTGAAGTTAATAGAATATCTGGGTAGTACATCGAATAGTTCTAGTAGTGCAAGTCGGGAGGAAAAACAGGAGAATTAGTTGTTGGTAAGAATTTATTCTAGAAATTATCATCATTGCCGGGATTGTTGAGGAATAAATTAAGGATGTTTAGCCATTTTCAGCTAATCTTATTTTTTCATGCTCAAGGAAAATTCTTCATTTTTTTTTGGCTGATAGCAGAACGTGTGAAACTAACTTCCTTGATGTTAAAGAAAAGTTAATCGCGATAGTCTAGTCAAAAATAAATAAACAATTTTTTTCTTATACTCGGGCTCTACGGGATTTATGTTGAAATTTATAATTCCTACTATAAGACTCTAAACATAGAAATAAAAGTAGAAGGTAATGTGAAAAACTTTACTGAATCGAATGACCAGAGAAAAATTTGGGGTTCCCGTGCAAAAAGAGGAACTATTTGAAAGATTCATGCGTTTGGTGCACTTTCTCCACTCCATTTCTAAATAATAAACATGGGTTGGTGGATTGAAATTTTTATCAAGATGAAGGGAATAACTTCATCTCTCACTTGAAAAAAAAATCAATTTTCTTTAACACTCGCAATTTTGGATAAACATACTCAATTCTCAATTTTTTTATTCCAGGAAAACTCCTCAACAACTGAGAATTCGTGCTGGCGAGTGGGACACTCAGACGAAGTCTGAAATCTACCCTCACCAGGATCGTGATGTATCTAACTACGTGGTCCACGAGAATTATCACGCTGGAGCACTTCGCAACGACTACGCTCTGCTATTCCTCTCTCAACCGGTCGACATCACCGAGAGTGTTAATGTTGTCTGTCTTCCTGAAATTAACGACGTTTTCGATGGAGCTAAGTGCTTCGCCAGTGGATGGGGCAAAGATGTTTTTGGTATGATCTTAAAGTGAATGTCATCAATTTTAAAAGTGCATTATTTTAGGATTGAGATTTGCATTGTGACGTCATACTGCAGATGTTTTCCTTTTAAAAAAATGCGCAATTGAATTGTATTGATCCAAACTCTTGAAAAATAATTAATCTTGGTATTTTTTTTATTTTAGCATCCAAACCTGTCGGTTTATTCTGCTTTAAAAAAAAATTATATACTTTCTTAGAAAGAAAAGCATTTTTTTTACATAATATTCAAGTTAATACAATATCATATAGTGCATTCTTCGTTTTTAGATAATTTACTTGAAAATAATCTTGGTATTATAATATTTGCAGGGAAAGAAGGTCATTACCAAGTAATTCTCAAGAAAGTTGAACTCCCAGTTGTCAACCGCGAAATTTGCCAGATCAGTCTCCGCACCACACGTCTGGGAAAGTACTTCGTTCTTGACAAGAGCTTCATCTGCGCCGGAGGCGAACCTGGAAAAGATACTTGCCGGGTAATTTAATCACAATTCTCCTGCAAATAATTTTCGTATTGTAAAAAATTGTCTTTCATTTTTCTAAATTTGTAAATTGACTCTAGGGTGATGGAGGAAGTCCTCTGGTCTGTCCACTTCGCCGTGATCCCTCTCGTTATGCCCAGGCTGGCTCCGTCGCCTGGGGAATTGGCTGTGGTGAGAACGGTGTTCCTGGTGTCTACGCCAATATAGCTGCTGCTCGTAACTGGATTGATCAACAACTCGCTTATAACAATCTAGACATCACAACCTACGTACCATAATAGTCGATATATGTATTATGCATCTGTAATAAAATCCTGATTTTAATTCATACGATGATTGTCGTTATTGGAGAGAAAAAGAAAAATGTGAAAATTATGAAGAGAAAGACATTCATATGCAATAGAAGAATTAATAAGTAAGACGCTAATTTTATTTTCAAAGTGTCTGTGAATTTGTTACCTTCATTCTCGAATGTACACCATATTTATGAAATTTATGTAATAAAGGAGAGCGAGGCTAAATGGGCTATTTCTTATATTTATTTTTTCATTTCTAAATGTTCAGAGACTCTCTCGTCGCTCGTGATGTTCTCCATGAACAGATTGACCAAAATGCTGTAGAACCAAATTATTTGCTCGTTTGATGTTTTCGATCCCCCGAAATAATCATTATTACGTCAACGATTTTTAAATCAGTAGTGAAGTGGTCGAACGGTTTAAGTCAATTCCATTCTAACGCCGATTCTCGATGCATATCGCGAATTCTAAAGGAGTTGGCAAAATTGTCCTAAAAATATTTTTTTGTAAAGAAAAAAAAAGTAGTGAAAAATGTAAAAAAAAGAAAAAAAAGTAAAAACAAAATTATTAAATTATGAATTATATTTTGTAGTGAAAAATGTAAAAATTATGAAAAGATAGATATTCATACGCAGTAGCATAATTAATAAGTAAGGCATTAATTTTATTTCCAAAATGTTTGTGAATTTGTTAGCTTCATTCTCAAATGCACACCATATTCATGAAATTTATGTAATAAAAAAGAAGAGCGAGGCAAAATGGGCTATTTCTTTTATTCATTTTTCTGTCATTTTTAAATGTTCATAGGTCCCAAAAAAAAACATCAGTGGAACTCAGTCTGAGCTAATGACAAGAGGACAGAAAACTACCTTTTATCGAAGGAAAACTCACCTCGCTTCATCAAAAATTCATGCAGTTATTCGCCCACAAATATTCACGAAAATTCTTGCACCTCACTTTCAATTTTCCTCATTTGAGCCATTGATTATTTACAAAACCAAGTTCTACCTCACTCTCCCTAATAACGAATAAAAGAATCCTGTTTTTTCTCCAAAAATATAATATTCACATCACGAAATGTAGAATGCCAAAGGCGCGAAATTTCAAAACCCGCTGAGAGCTTAAATCGCGGCAGCACTGTCGCCGGAACTGCAGAATGCCTCCCTCCAATTACAAAACGCGGTTCTTTGTTCCCTCTTCTTTCTTCCCGATGACACATTTGGCCGTCAGTAGCGTGGGTCCTTCTGAGCTAGTTGCAAGGGTTAAGAAAAATCGTCCACAAATTTTAATTAAAAAAACTCGATCGCAAACGTATCAAACGAGTTTTCAGTTATTTTTTAAACAAAATAAACCGTGAAAGCGACGCATTCGAAGTACATCGGAGTTCGCGATATTTTGGTTTTTTTTTGTGGCGATCGTCGTGTGTAAATCGCTGCGAGCTTAACCGGCCGGTGGCTTCCATTGTCCACCGAACATCGTGTTTGTGAGTATTCGTACGACGCATTCTTCGATTCTAGATGCTGTGAGGCATGGCGCTGAGGTTCGTTTTTTAATTATTGAAACAGCTCAAGAGGATCCCGAATTTCTGGGGCCGGAGGGGGCGGAGGACGAGTCGTGAGGGGAGTTATGAGCAGCTCGTGGTTTAACCATCCAACGACATTATTATGAATCTGTTCAACGGCGCCAATGTGAGTGTATACATTTTTTTCACATCCCCCGGGTGCCTGAAGGTTATTCAGTGTCCTGACGAAAAAATACGTTTTTTTCTCGATAAGGCTCTGGGCTCTGTAGATGTTTAGGTCGTGGTGACTTCGACCACGACTAATCCTTCAGTGATAATTCCTCTTGACTCTTCGCGAATAATATTGTATATGACTGAGGGTTCAGTCCAGTTCTCAATACAATGAGATGATTTTTTTCTCGTCTTGCATGGAAATGGAAAGAAGCAAGAGGGGAGGGGAGACGATCTACGGAGGCTGAAAAAAATCGGGTAGCGGATCAGTGAATACGTCCAAGAGTAGTGAGGTTGTTGAATTTAGTAGTGAAGTGGTAAAACGGTGCAAGTCAGTTTTGGCTATTGGCCAGTTTTCGATGAATATCTCGGAATCTAAGGGAGATAGCTCAATTTGGGTTATAACCTTTTTTGTAGAGCCGATTGAGAGCTACAACAAATGTGATTACGAAAAATTCGCTATCTCCCTTAGATTCGGAAATATTCCCCAAAAACTCAACTGGGAAATAAGTCAACTTGAACTGTTTTACCACTTCGCCACTGAATTGTACACTGAGGTTTTTTTTGTTCATTCCTGATGAATGAGTCCGCTATTAGGGAATAGGGGAACAACTGCGGCTCCCTTCAGGCCACTGATTGAAATTTACGTGAAATCAGAAAATTTATACCTCATTTAAAAGTTAGGGGAGGTTGGGGTTAAATCGGACACTTGTTTTTTTTAAAATGTTAATGAGGGGTTGAAATGTTGATAAAATTTAGAAATTTTTTTTCAATACAAAGAACAATTCTTTCCCTTTGTGGCGAGCCTAAATTGAGCTGAATTGATAAATTTGTTTCTGAGTTATGAATTATTTTACAAAAGTGTAAAGTGTCCATTTTACCCCACCCTCCCCTATAGATATGATTTGCTGTAGAAATAAATTCATTGCCCGCTTGATGTTTTCAATCCTCTCGGGAAATGATTATTACGTTAGTTATTATTAAATGCTGTCAATAATTGTTTTCTCGTCTTGCATGTGAATGGTATGAAGCGAGTGGGGGAAGGGAGAGAATTCGAGGATGTTGAAAAAATCGTCTAGTGAGTCGCCAGTGGATGTCTCAGGATTGTCTAATGGTGCCCCTCTCGAATTCTTTGGGATTTTTTTTGTTTACGTCTGATGAATGAATTGTTCCACGGGAAAAATGAAAATTTCTTCAGGCCACAAATGAGTTTGAACAAATTGTTTTGTGAAATAAAAAAAATGAGTCAGTTTTTGGTTAAAGTTAGCCAGAGTTTACCCGTGGTTCAAATTAAGTTTAGACCCCTCAACACTCGGGGATCTCAATCTGGAATTAATTTAACTTTAACTGACGTTTAACCGTGGTTAGCTAAACTAAAAATTGGCCCTTAGACCTCAGGACTAGTCCAAAGTAATAGATACGATTTGCTGCAGAACAAAATTAATTGCTCGTTTGATGTTTTCGATCCCCCAAACAATCATTATTCCGTCAACGATCCTCAAATGTTGTGAATAACAAAATTAATAGTAGTCACCCCGAAATACCGAAGACTCCAAAGATAAAACGATTAACAACCCCATATCTATAACTAACGAGGATAATATTAACCCTAGATTGGTCACCCTCTGAGGGAAACCCGCCGCGCGTCATTTTCTTCAATTACAATTGACTGGTTAACCGGAAAAATTGAAAAAAATTTGACTTTGTCGATTGAAGTGTCTAAAAAATTACAGTAATTTTTAGATCAACATATTTCCCAAAATTCCTACAGAAACCAAATTATTTCGAACAGATGAATTATCTTTTCCCGTGTTAAAGGGGTATTCGCCTCCATCGGAGATAAAACCACTTGAATTTCTGGATTTTTTTTCCGTTGAAAAAATCGCTTTAGAGCTTTGCTTTTTCTACAATATATCTTTTTTAATAGTTACACTGCATGACTAAAAATCTGGTTCACCTGATTGCGATATTCCGAATGATCTGAAATGAAAATTTTTGACTTTTATACAATCTATCCACATGTGGTCTTCGTTCGACTGTTGCTCAATGATATAAGTTCATACACACAATACTAATTAATCTCGAGAGAGAGAGCGCACTCGAGTTTTCGACAATTCACTTATTTCTTCGTTTTTAAAAGAATAAGAAAAACTAAAATGTAAAAACAAATGGATTTTTTGAACCGTTCAAGGCGAATACCCCCTTAACTGAAATCGCCCATGACGCGACGTAGCCGGAAGCTCGCTAGACGCGCCCGGGCGGTGTAGAGTGAATCCGGCAACGCTGAAGCCTAAGTAACACGCCGGGGAATCCCCGCGGAGGTGACCAAAGTCGCAGGGTCGCGTTTGGTGACCAGACTAGGGTTAACCGAGAATTATGAAAACAATCTTGACCCCTCCCATGGGTCCTTTCCGCTGAAAAAACGATAAAAATCGCGTTGTTCTTAGTTAACCCCACGGGCCCCCTCAGTTACCAAGATGAAGAGGAGAGGCTGCGGTCGAGAGAGTTCGTCCACTTCGTCGTCACCCGTAACGGTGCTTGACATTTTGCAGAGGAACCAATTACACGGTGTGAATATCACGTCTTCTAGAAGAAGCAATAGCGACAACGCGTTCCCCCATCATGTTTTGTCGTCGGGGACTGAACAAGCGAATACCACAATAATTCTTGATTCTAGTTCAGAGCCAGAGTCGGAGTCATCTCCGAAATGCGAGCAAGGCAGTCGTAGCCCCGATCGCAAGGAGAGACCAAATAGCAGGAAATCCCTACAGTTCTCATTCTCCCAAGAGCCTCAACAGAGGTTCGGTGATCCCCCACAGCTGAAATCATACCTAAAACCAAGCCCTCGAGAGACTATTTCCCAGCCCCTATCCCCCAAATCCCAATCAGTAGAGAAGAGTATCTCCAAAGCGTTCGATCGTATCCGAAAAATTCGCGCTCGGAGGGCATCCGAGCGCAAAGAGGATCCCAGGATGGGTCCCTCCACCATCCTCAGTACACCAACGAGCCGACCAAGCACCCCCCACGGCGATGAGTTTCCCATTCACATACCGAGTGATGACGAAGTCATTATCGACAAAGAACCCTCCGAGAAGTCTGGCAGGCCCAGACGTAACTTGACCAAAAAGTTCTCCTCTATTAACTCACCAACTAATGCTTCGTCGGACGTTGTCGAGCTCTCCGATGATGATGAGACCCCCCCGCCGCCTCCTAAGCCCCCACTCGATAAACCTGACGATAATGTTGACAACATCCCGACGATTGACATCACTGAGAGTGAATTGGACAATAAGACGCTGAATTGCTTTCCCATGAAGAAGACCCCGCGCGTGAGGAGCAGCAGAAACAGGAAGAGATCAGAGAGAAATGATAAGATCAAGACGGAGAGTAACAGTGACTGCATTGTCCTGGAGGATTGCCCCGGGATCGCTGAAGACGCCAGGCCACTTCCAAACGCGGAACCTCCCAACATGAATGCGTCCCTCCTTGAGGAGGAGGACCTGCCGGGCTTCGGGACAACGGACCAGCCGAGAGGATTCCGTCATCACATCCCCGGAGACAATGAGGAGGACGTCTGTGAGATAAACCAGGGTCATAAGCCGGAAGGTGGAGCTGCAGTGAGCGAGATCATCTCTTCGGACTCTGAGACCAACAAGAGCACTCCTGTAAAGGCTACTAAACCGTTCTCCCTGAATCTTTCTGCTGCTAAGGAATATGCTGAGAGTTATCTGTTGATGAAGAAGAGGGAGAAAGGAGGGGAGGAAGATAGCAGGGGCGGGAGGAGGCTGAGGTGCCGGCAGAAGTCGAAGGAAGTTGAGGAGGCTGAGAGTGTTGTGATAGAACCTGAAGAGATATCAGAGGTGCCGAATGAACAGATCGGTTCAACTGTCGAGAGGAGTAGCAGTGGCAGTGATAAGACAGCAGAGAACACTAAGAAGAGTGACGAGGTCATTCAGGTAGAGGAGCGGCAAGTCAGCGGAGAGAAGAAGAAGCGCGGCAGAAAACCTGGACTACAAGTTGCTTCGGCTGTCGAGGAGAGGAGCAGCAGCGATAAGACGGCTGTGGAGAGTGAGAGGAAGAGGGACGAGGTTGCTCAGGAGGTAGACAGGCAGTCCAGTGGGGAGAAGAAGAAACGAGGGAGGAAGCCCGGGTGCAAGGTGAAGCCCAGGGGCCAGACGAACTCACAGTTGGCTGCTGAAAATCCGCCAGAGCCGTATCAATACACCAATACTGTTGGCGGATTCATTTTTAACGCCATGTCGAAGACTCAGGCTGAAGCGAAAGCTCCGAATCCAGGGAAAGATGATCCCGTTGAGAGGAAGAAGCGGGGGCGAAAGCCGGGGGGGAAGAACAGGCCCAAGGCTGATCGCGAGAGGAACTTGAAGAGCATTGTGAAAAGGCCGAAGAGGAAGTACAATGGTAAATCCAAACTGAAGCTGAATAACAACGAGCCTGCGGTCCCAGAGTGCTGCTTTGAGAGGTCGTGCTGCTACTTCGCGGGGTGTACACATGGCAATAATCATAAGAAGCCTGGGAAGCTTCCTTCTCTGCCGGAAGATACTGATTTCGTCTTCGCGGAGCAGTTGTATCAGGATAATATAGAGGAGATCAATAAGAGACTGTTGGCGCAGAGGGCGAGTGTTGACGCGGGGGCTGATTCGTCTGGGGCGAGTGATCACAATTGTGAGTTTTTGAAATTATTTTATTATTCAATAGTTACACTGAGCGAATCGGTTTTCTCTGATGAAAACCAAAGTGAGGAGAAATGTAATTTGGGGGATAAATTTTCACGCGATTTCATTGAGACAATTGAAATTTCTTTCTTTCTATTTCACTCGTTGAGGGGTAACAGAAGGCCACCGTTTCCTGGAAATTTTGAAACGAAGTTGCTGCTCAGAGTTATCGATATTTTTTTAACCCAAAGCACGTTGATCTGTATCATCGCTTTCTGGAGATTAATGTGCTTTGATTTGTAAAAATATCGATAACTTTCAGCAGGAAATTTGGAAAATTAGCGCATTCTGTTACCCCTTAAGGGGAGACTAGTATGAGTTTTAAATGTCGCGGGCTGTTCGAATGCGGTTGTCTAAAAATGAATAATTAGTGTAAAAAAATTAATTGTTTGTTGTTCGCTTGTCCCGCAAACGTTGAAAATGGTAAAAATAGTCCAGGGCCTCCAATTTTTGAGCTACTGAGGTTTCTTTTTTTTCAACATTTTTGAAAAAATGTGTACAATAATAAATACGAATTCGTTTTTCGGAATTCAACTCCTACACAACTAATCTCGTTATTTTTCAAATGAAAAATTGTACGATTCATGTAATTTTGGAATATCTAAATTTTAATATTTAAATCTTATTTTAATATATAAAATTTTAAATATTTTAAGGATAATGTTTCCGCCTAATTTACATAAATGGCGCAAATTTTTATTTTAGACAAAACGAAATTAGCTATGTAGGAGTCGAATTTCAAAAAACCAATTCGTAATTATCGTTGCCTACATTTTTTCAAAAATTTTGAAAAAAATGAAACTTCTGTAGCTCAAAAACTGGAGGCCCTGGACTATTTACAACATTTCAAGCGTGTGCGGGGCAAACGAAAAATAAAAAATTCAGTAGCGAAGTGGTAAAACGTTTTAAGTCTACTTATCTCCCAATTGACTTTTTGAGGAATATTACGGAATCCAAGGGAGATAGCGAAATTTTCGTAATGACATTTGTTGTAGCTCTCAATCGGCTCTACGAAAAAGGTTATAACAAAAATTTAGCTGTCTCCCTTAGATTCCGAGATATTCATTGAAAACTGATCAATAGTCAAAATTGACTTGTACCGTTTTACCACTTCGCCCTGAATTAATTTTTCCGCGCTAATTATTCATCTTTACACATATAAATGATTTTCAATGTACGAGAAATCTCACTCCAATCGCCCGCGACTTAGAACTCACAGCACTCTCCCCTTAAACTGAATGTTTTTGCTCATTGTTTTTCAGGTGACAAGGTGCCGAAAGCAATAATCCAATTCCCCCTGGACGTGGTAGCGAATGGAAATGCCTTGAACGGCAAAGAGGTCCTGGGCTTCACAGTACCTCTACCCCCCGGACTACCCGAAAACGACGGTCAAACGTTGGAAACTGCCCCCGAGGACAATCCCCCCAAACCTAAGATCGTGCAGGACAAGCTCTTGCCCAAAGGAACGATCAACCACGTCCTCGCAAAGCATCTCAAAACCGACGCCCCTCGCTCCACCGACGCCCCAGGTTCCCCGAAACGCGAGAAATTCGGAATAAGATCAACAATACCCTCGCGACGGTGTCTCAACCCCTCTGCGGATGCCAAAACCATTGACTCAAAAATCTCATCAGCTTTCGCCAAAATTTGGAAGAGGATTCCCGAGATAGCAGCTCTCATGGAATCTCCATCAAAGCGAATTTGTCGTGACGAATCATTTGATGAAGATACCACGGAGAACGATCAGATCCTCGAGGAGACAAGACCCTTAGAGAGACGTAAATCTCACCTGTCGGAGTCCATCAGCAACACTGATCTGAAAAATGGTCACATTAAGGCAGTGGGGATGTTAAACGGGCTCTTCAGTGACCCTCACATCCTCCCTTCGTCAGGAAGAAGTCGTCAGAGTGGCGAAAAGGTCTCTCGAGCAGCTTTCAGACCAGAGAACGGACAACAAATTAATAGTAAAAAATATGAGGACAAATTGAATGATAAATCAGAGGAGAGTATTTCACGTCTGACGAAGGAAAACTTGGCGATGATGGACGAATCCACTGATGCTCAGGACGGTATTGATGTCATGTCTCATATAATGAGGCAAATGCAGATGCCCGGGAAGCCGGTCTTCCCCCCGATGACTCCCCTGAGTCCTCCCAAAGTGCCTAAGAAGTCCTCAGAAGACTCGAAGAAACACGAGAACACACCGATGAGTGTGAGGAACAGTCGGAAAAGAGTCGCTGCGGCGAGTGTGCAGGACCTGGAGATGAAGAAGAGGATGAAGGGGAAGGGTCAGTGGAGTCTGAATAACGATGACGCTGAGTCTACGACGTCCGTTGAGAGTCGTCCCTCAGAATTCATCAGCCACCCGAGTCATTCCAGTTATCTCCTGAGTATTTTCGACAGAAAGAGCCCTCCGAGAAAGGAGGAGTTGATTCAGGCCTGGCTGAGCAAGGATACTGAAGACTCGAAGCATGATGCTGACGACGTCAAGTCTCTCGAGAATTCACACTCGCCGCATTCGGCGAAAACCTGTGTGAGGACTCCCGACGAGCGAGACGACGATTTCCAGATGGGAGATACTGTCGACACCATTCTGGAGGAGTCCAGTGATGCTGACGATTGGATGCTGAAGATTGGGTCGGAGAAAGAGCATGTTACTGAGGGCGTTCGGGAGACTGATCTCTGTTCGGGCTCTTCGTCCTCGAAGACTGTCTCAAACTCTTTGAAGGAGAGCTCTTCTGGCATCGGGACTGAGAAGGAGAAACAGAGCTCCTTCGAGACCGGCGATGGGGACGATGATGCTCCTGAGGTTTTGACGGCAACAGTCTCTCAGGGGGGCGATGATGATGATGGTGATGAGAAGGAAGATGAGGATGCTCTGTTTCTGGATGTTGAAGACGACGACTCTCTGATGGATGAATCCCCGGAAAATAACGAGTAAGTTTGTTCTTTCTTTGATGCTTGAAGTAATTAGTTGTTTTTTTTTTTTATTGAATGAAAGAGATACAAAGAGAATAACCGTTTTTATATTCACCGAGAACTATAGTTCAGGCACAACCTCAGTTGAATTTGATTCAAGGCCCGGGTGGATTTTCTTTCGAACGTCATTTCGATTGTTTTTCCATTTTGATGATGTAAAATATATCACAATTTCCAGTGGATTTGACGTCACGCAGGAGTCCCTCTAAATGAGATTGAACAATGATTTTTTNTTTTTTTTTTTTTTTTTTTTTTTCTTAATCGGTATTTTACATCGCTTTGCCCTGGTTAGGGTTTACTGCGATGATGATCAAGACTTTAAATGGTCGGCGCGGTGGGTAAGTTTACCACGACCCACCGAAGCACCGGGCATATGGAAAAAAAACTGAACATTTTTAAAGAGCGTTTTTAATGAAGATTCAAAAATAAGCCCGATAGAGAGGAAATAGTGAATGGACAATTCAGTAGCGAAGTGGTAAAAAGGTTTAAATCTTCTTATTTCCCAGTTGAGTTTTTGAGGAATATTCCTGAATCTAAGGGAGATAGCGAATTTTTTGGAATTACATTTGTTGTAGCACTCAATCGGCTCCACAAAAAATGTTATAATAACAATTTTGCTATCTTCCTTAGATTTCGAGATATTCATTGAAAACTGGTTAATAGTCAAAGTTGACTTGTACCGTTTTCCCACTTCGCTACTGAATTTATCATGGTAATTAACGAACTGACGGCCATTGACTACTGTGACAAATGACGACCTAACAGCCATTAGATACATCAAATTATTAATTTGCAATTTCCTCCCTATTGGCTTTACCTCTCAATATTACACAAAAACGCTCTTTGAAAATATCCACCATTTTTGCAACGTTTTTTTGATTGTACGATCATAATTTTTGGAGACTCCAGCTAAATAAAACTGATTAGCAATTGGAGATCATTTCATATTATCAAAATAAAAGAGCCCCGAGGACCACGTTCGAAGATTACTCCACCCGGTCCTTGATTTTAAATTCAACGATTATCTAATTCTAAATTTCACATTTTTTCACAGGAACAAAGAGAGTAAGGTCAAGCAGCCACCCAAGATATGTTCTCCTCCCCGAGCAGAGTCACCCCCAACAATAAATCCAAACGAATCACCGCAGAGGAGACCCTCTATATTAAAAGCCCCCGTCGTGGTCTCTCGAGGAGAATCGTCAAAGGCAATGGCTAGACCGCCCGATTGGGACGAGGATGAAGCATCGACCTCCGGTCTTTACCAGATGTCGAATGTCGACAGATACTGCAGTCAAAACCGTCGGGAATGCAGCATTCAGTACTCAGGAGTGGATGATCCCGATGCCTACGAGCCTGGCGACGTGGACGATCTCTACGAACCGGTGCAAACGCAGGCAGACAAGATGTTCTTTCCCAAGGACCCAAGACAGTTCTTCAGAGGCTTGTGCTATGCTTATTTGAAAAAGGGAAGTTGCACTAGACTGGACTGTCCCTTCGACAATAACAAGTATTCCTATCACCTCCAAAACCTGCCCAAGGCCCCCCCCGCTGTGATAGAACTAGTCCTCAGCCATGCAATCGCAGAGAACTACTTCCACGCTCTCTTGGACATCTACCCAGAGGCCATAAAGACACTGCCACTGCAGCCCATCCAGCGAGTTTGCGCGAGGATTCGCGTTGAAGCCGAGAAACACAAGACGAAGGTTCAAATCAACTACTCTGCTTACAGATTTTATCAGGACTCCATGAAGCCCACGGTTGCAGCTCTATCAGCGAAAAACCACTCCCCCGCGACGATTATCGATATATTGTCCAAGGGATATCTCCTTCGTGATGACGACGACATGAAGAAGCTGATGAGAGTCCTGATTGCCTCGAAAAAAATCCCCCCTGGGCATCATTGGGATACGTTCAAGGATTTAATCAAACTATTAAATTCAAGTCCTCCGCAGTTTCTGGTTAGTCTGATTCTCAATGACTGCATCAGGTTTGACAAGTCGAGGGAGTATCTGGTGGAGGTTTACGAGCACGTCATCAGGAGAATCCCAGAGCCATCGCTGCAGGGCATTGATCCGGGACTTTTGAGGCCATTCAGACAATTTTCTGAAGCTGTGCGGAGGCCGGAGGGGGGAGTGGCAATGAGGGAGTTAGCTAATGGGGGGAATAGAACGCCAATGCCTGATGTAGAGCAGGATTTTGGCGGCGAACGTCAGCATTGCCCTCAGATCGCTTCTCCAGACGAAGTTCGTCATGCTGAGAAGTATCAAGAGGAGGAGAGGAAGGAGAAGACGGTTACGGAACCGCGTAGGAGGAGCGTTAAAGAGAGATTGGGGCCTAGGGATGTGTTGAACAGGCCGAGGAGGATGACAACCCAGGAACCTCTAGATTTGATCCCCATAGGTGAGGTAAATAATAATCTTTCTTTCAGTTGTGCAGAGCGATTTATTTTTGTATTTTTTTGGGCTGAGAGGACGTTCACAGTGGAGTTCAGTAGCGAAGTGGTTGAAGGGTTGAGGCGATTTTGGATATTGGCCGGTTTTCAATGAATATCTCGAAATGTAGCTATCTCCCTTAAAGCCTGAGTGGATGTTTTTTTTTTATTTTGATAATCTGAAATGATTTCCAATTGCTATTCCCTTTTAGATAGCCCTGGAGTCTCCAGAAATTATGATTGTACAATCAAAAAAACGTTGAAAAAAAGCTGAACATTTTCAGAGGGTTTTTGAATAATATTGGGAAATAAAGCAAATAGGGAGGAAATTGCAAATTAATCATTTCATGTATCTAGTGGCTAGTAAGTCGCCATTGGTCACGGTAGTCAATGGCTGTCAGATCGTTAGTTATCATGATAAATTATCCATTCACTATTTCCTCTCTATCGGACTTATTCCTTAATCTTTATTAAAAACGCTCTTTGAAAATGTTCAGTTTTTTTTCTACTTTTTTTGATTGTACAATCATAATTTTTAGGGACTCCTGCGTGATGTCAAATTCAATGGAAATTGTGACATATTTTACGTTGTGAAGATGGAAAAACAATCGAGATAACGTTCGAAAGATGATCCACCCGGGCCTTAAATTCGGAAATATTTCTGGAATATTCAACTAAAGACTAAATTGAATTAAACCGTTTGACCACTTCGCTACTGAATTAATTGAATTGACTCGAAATATTCATGTAAATGTTTGCAGATCGGATCAGCAGGCCAAACTCCCTCTACAGGGAATTCCTGTGGCCCCTCCACTGCGATCTCCTGACTATTCAACTGAGTTTGAAGCATCGAGCCTACGATCGAGTCATTGAAACTCTCACCAGTGCTAAAAATCGAGTCTCAACTGGGAGTCAACCATTTGCCAAAGGATTCTATCACATCTTGTGCAGGGAAATAATCACTTCAGCTGATCATTTGGAGGCAGTTATGAAACGTTCAGGTAATGAGTTTTTTGAGCAGTCGGATAACGGTCGTTATCGAGTCAACAACCACTTAAATAACAAACGTTGCCATTGAAACGATTGAAAAGCAATAGAAACTTTTCAGTTACCAGTGTTTACTAGAAATTAGTGCCTTTCTTTATCAAAGAATATAGATTTCTTTAAGTTTCTTACGTCTGTCTGAAAAATCTCTCTCTCTCTCTCTCTTCACATTTTTCAGTGGAGTTTTTTTCTTATTTTACCTGCGTAGGAAAACAATTTATGTAGCATTTATCGATATTTTTTTTTTGAAAATCATCTAGTAGATTGCCATTCAGAGAATTCAGTGCCATAAGTGATGTATTTTTTCAACATATTTGATATGTATCTTTAAGATTTTTGAGGAAACCCAGAAGATGAATAGAATTTTATTTTAGAAAACAAAAATCAAACCAAAGTGGTGAAAAACGTTTAAAAATCATCGGTGACGATGAAAAAGCACGTGAAAAGTATGTGTGAATATTTTTTACGTGGACCCAAAGAGTATATTGAAAAAAAATGTATGTTAATGAGCGAATAAACTTTATTATCCAAATAGATTTTTGTATTAGTCCTTTGCCTCTGCATTTATTCTGCAAAACCTTCTTTCTCACTTTCTCATCTCTTCCGTTTTTTTTTCTTTTTTTCTCGATCTCTTTCCAGTTCAGACGAGGAGTTACAAAGTTCTTCCTGTATTGTTCGAAGTGGGGACATACTTATTAATCAGATTAGCTAATGATGGAGTGTGGATAATTGCTTATCGTTTATTGAGAATCTTGCAGAGATTGTATGGGATCAGAGAGGCTGCGAAAAATTATTTTTTAATGGCCGAAATTTTCATTGGCAATCGTCGACCATTGCAGGCACTTGCTCTGTTGAATCGTGAGTGTTAACGACTAGTAGAAGGATAGATTAGACTAGTAAGAGTGTTGAAAGTGTAATCGAGTTGTAATAAGGAGAGAGCATAATTAGCAATTACGTCAAACATTTTTTTCACCGAAGTTTCATGGAGAGAAAAAAATATTCCCTAATATTCAATGAGTTCAGTTAATTGAATGAGTTGTTAATAAATTTGCTCGTTTCCTGATTACATCTGAGACCTCCATTCCGTTATAATTGTTCAAAATAAAACGTGAAAATCTGAAGACCAGTACAAAGTTGTATGATTTCGAGAGTAAGTAAAAAGTTCAATTTATGTTTATGAATTACAGATATCCTAGTCCTTTGTCAATGAGTTTAGTATTTTAATTTGGAAAAATAGAAAAAAAAATAGAAAGTCTTCCTTTGGAGGAGGATTTACCCAATGATTGAAAACAAAACTTTGTCAAATTAATTTTGAGTGACATCCAATGTCAATGATTTTTTTTTCAAAATTTTCTTTCACACTGCAATGAGCATTTAAATGTTCTTAAAATTAAAAAAAATATGGGGAAATGTCATTTTTGTCAACAGAATATAAGTTGCTCTCCAAGCATCGAAGTAAGTGGGCTCTCAGGAGTCATTCACAGGACAAATCCCTGAGGACATTTGTTCTGGGGAATTTGATGATGAGTTTATGTAGAGATTGCCCGCAAGAGGCATTGAAAATGTTGAAGAAAGTTCTGCAGCAGCAGATCACCTGCTACGAACCCATTGGTAAAATGACAAATTTTTTGGGAATCATGTTAATGGGGAACTCAGTAGTGAAGTGGTGAAACGGTACAAGTCAATTTTGACTATTGCCCAGTTTTCACTGAATATCTCGGAATCTAAGGGAGATAGCGAAATTTTCGTAATTACATTTGTTGTAGCTCTCACTCCGCTCTACAAAAAAGGTAATAACAAAAATTTCGCTATCTCCGTTAGATTCGTAAATATTCCTCAAAAACTCCAATGGGAGATGAGTCGACTTAAACCGTTTCACCACTTCGCTTCTGAAATAGTTCCAGGGGTTGACAGACAGTACTGACCCTGCAATTTCTTTCCAGATTTATCAAAGTACACCGATGAAATCTGTAAATCATTGCTAGTGTCGAATAAAAAGGAAGAACTGATTGAGATGGCGGGCTTAATCGTTCATCACAATTTGAATGTTCGACGGTCAACGCTGCGAACACTCATCGCAACAGTATTTCATTCGGACACTTTTTTATCTCGACAGTTGCACCAATACGCAACATTGATCGGTGTCTACCCAGTCATCAATATCCGGCCTCTCACCTGCAGTCTCGTCCATTGCGATTGGACCGAGGAGGAGATGTTCCTCCAGGTTTTTTCTCTATTCAAAAATATCAGAGAAACGCTCGGTCCCTCGATTGAACAGGTCATTCCAGAGAGGGTGCTTATTTATCTGAACTTCGAGATTATTGCGGAGTTCACTAGCAATCATATTATCAAGGGTGAGTATAATGGAGCCGTTCTAACTCGTGCCAAGGAGAAGATGAGACGGGCTCTCAAGCGTTTCAATTCTGCGATCGATGTTGCCCAGGACATTGAGAGGATCTTGAAACTTTCCAGCGAGACTGTTATCGCTTTGATCAATTCAGAGGATTTTATCCGCTTGACAGAGCAAGGAAAATAACTCAAAGTTTATCTTACGTTTAATATGCGGTTGAACCGTCTCGATCAATAATTTTTCGCTTTTTTTAACGCACTCCTATTATTTTATTATCATAATGAATTCCGAGGGGGAATTTTTTCCTTTTATTCTTCGACACAAGCAGTTTTATGAATTTTTATTATGCCGAATGAAACACTTATCGACTTTCTATCTTCGTGAAAACGGGTTTTCAATAATCATGTGCTGAAATTTTACAGCGCAATATTTTGAGTCGTTTAATGGGAATAGTATCTGAAGGTTTTTCATTCAATTTATTCAGTTTCTATTGTGTTTAATGAGATAAGCAATCGTATTAGAGACTATTTCCGTTGATGACTGTGAGTCTTTATGCATCACACACTATATTATTATACTGAAGTGAAGTGAGGGCAAAGTTTAGTTTTTTGAAAAATTCGTTTGCCCACTTCATGCACATTTTTATAGTTTTTATTTCGCAGAGTACGACTATTTGTATTTTATTACGACTTCAAATTTGTTGGACAAATTATTTCCAAATTTTTCATTTTATTCATCGCCGCGATCAATCTTATGTTTCTTACATCTGTACTCTTATGATTTAATTATGAGGATAAATAAACAGTTTGAATACTCATGTATTGCACTTTGATATCACAGTTTAATCCTGCTCCCATACATATTCCCCATTACACACTTTATCTTCAATAGTAATAATAATAAGAAAAATAGTGAAAGACGATGCAGAGGAAGTCAGAAAAATTGAATCATAGTAGGTACTGCGTAAAAAAACGATCAGAAATATGAGAAGTAATACTTGTGTTCAATCTATTGAAATGCTTCTTCTTTGTAGTGACTATTTCTTCCTGCGTAGAGATGAAAAAGCACGTTGTGGCATCACTTATTTACAATCAATATCCTTATGATTAATCAACCGAGTGGCAAAATTATATTCTCTCCCTTTCATCGTTCAAGTCTCAATCAAATTCTGGAATATCGTCGAATGAATAACCAGGAACTTTGCTGTATGCCATTAGGGCTACTCGAACGTGATAGGCACCAGGGATGAACATTAAGGCACCCAAGATTATCATCGGCCACATTCGATCCTTGTACTGTAATTTGAGTGAAAAAAAATGTTAATGAGAAAAACAAAATTATACTTTTGGATCGAGGATGAGGCTCAATTGATCAATTCAATGGAGAAGTGGTACAAGCCAATTTTGACAATTGACCAGTTTTCAATGAATATCTCGGAATCTAAGGGAGATAGCAAAATTTTCGTTATAACCTTTTTTGTAGAGCCGATCGAGAGCTGCAACAAATGTAATTACGAAAATTTCGCTATCTTCCGTAGATTTCGAAATACTCCTCAAAAACTCGACTGGGAAATAAGTCGACTTAAACCACTTCGCTGCTGACTTTGATTTTGAGTTTTAAACATTAAGAGAAAATTAAAAAATGCCCTTTTTGCCTCATTCTCGCGTACTATTATAGAATGGTGTCTCACCTTAGAATCAATGTGGCCACTGACAATTAGACTGCCTATGATAAGCATAACTGTGCCTCCAACAAAAAGAAGGGCTGCTAAACCAATGGCCTTCCATGGAATCTTCACTGGAGGAGTTACAAACTGCAACAGAAACGTTGAAATCATAGAGTAAAAACACTCATAGCTCGGTAAGGAAAGCATTTAGGGGAGCATGGGGTAAAATGGACACTGGACGTTTTTAAAATTACTCATAACTCAGAAACAAATTTATCAATTGAGCTCAGTTTAGGCTCATTACAAAGGGAAAGAAATGTTCTTTGCATTGAAAAAAAATTATTGGATTTCATCAACATTTCAAGCTGTCATTAACATTAAAAAAAAGTCACAAGTGTCCATTTAACCCCAACCTCCCCTAATTATTGAATATAATAAGGCTCGGTTGCACCAGCTCCAGGTAACGAAAACGTCAGATAAGAAAAAAAGTAAATTTGGATGTTCGATGGATTATTTTACCCGGGAGAATATCTCAGATTTATCCCAGGAATAAAAAATAAAATTTAATCCCAAGGTTAAGTCAGTGTTAATCCAACTGAGGCTACAGGATAAATAAAAAATTATTCTTCGGGTCAAATACTGAAAAATTATGACCTCGAGGATAAATTTTACCCTGGGGTTTACTTGCATAACAGGGCTCGGTGCAACCGGGCCATAATATAATAATTAAAATATCTAATCATTACAAATATTAAATATTTAATACCTGCGAATCCACGAAACCATTATCGGTTTCGGTGAGCTGCGTGTAATCCACGTTGTCGAATTGTCTTTCAGCCCTTCCCTGCACGTTTTTCCTTCTTGACATACTCAGCCTGTAAATCGAATCTATAAGAAAAAATTGCCCATTCAGATAATCGATCAAATCTCAATGGGCAAGAAAATACTGTCAATCAGACTTGGAGGGGAATATTTATCTTCTAAAATAAACGCTAGCTATCTATGCATTACTCGAGTGACAGCCGGGTGTGTTTTGTGTATAATGGAACCGACTGGATGCGAAAACGAGAGCATTCGTGTACGGAAATAGAACTCGCCTTGCGCAGTGGAATATCAAGTCGATAAAATTTTCCACTTATTGCTCGACGATATTTCTCAATATTCCAACATTCGCGGATTGTCAACTGGAGTACAGCTTGAGAGCCCCTCTAAAACGAATAGGGGAGGGTGGGGTAAAATGGACACTTTAGTCTTTTTTAAAATTATTCATAACTCAGGAACAAATTTATCAATCGAGCTCAGTTTAGGCTCGTCACAAAGGGAAATAATTGTTCTTTGTATTGAAAAAAAAATTAAATTTCATCAACATTTCAACCCCTCATTAATAGTGCAAATAAATCCTGCAGTTTTAAGCACTTCAACCAATAAAATAGGAGTACTGAAGCACTCGTGAGGGCGGACAGAATTGTTTATTCGGTTACATAATTTCTGAGGAGTTTTGCACCTTTCGACAGAGAACTCAGGCGATAGCACTCAAGCGAAATCGATTGCTCCAGTTTTCAGCTTGAAAACAACAATCATGTCTTCCACCCCTTTGAGAATAAACTCCACGGGATTCCCGGCTCGAATGTCAATGTGACAAACAGATCGTCTGATCCTGAGGTCAACTATCCACTTTCAGAGAAAATTTTTTCCCATTTCCACTGAAATGCGTTGTGCGAGCGCTTGAGGGCCGACTTCTTAAAGAATCTGTTTTACCCATTCGCCGGTTTTGCGGGCAGATGGCGGATGGGTTACGAATATCGACGACTGGTCGGTAACGCAAAACAATAAAAGCGGGAAAGTACTATTTTTCGAACTAATTAAAATTCTCTGAAAATGAAAAGCAGCTAGACATTTTCTTTTCATCACTATTTCACCGCTAACAATCGAGTGATCAATCTCTCAGATTAATGATTTCGCTGACAGCCGCTGGGGCCTTGAAAGAATGTTAATCAATAAACCGTGAACTGTTGAACAAATTTTCATGCGATGAGAACGAAAGTTGGAGCGAGTGGTGTCTCGTTACCTGTGTTGAACCACCTCTTCCACATTTCCACGCAATGTCAACTCAACACGACAGGGTAATTCAATCCCAGCGTCGTTCACGACACTATTAAATTAATCTGATTATCCCCGCACACGGCAACATTTGGGAAATACTTCGGAGGCACAGATTCACAAATGTTAAAGGGGCGTACTAAAAAATATTGCGATTTTTAATGGACAATTGAATCGAACATGAACGGAGGTGGCGAGTCGATTAATAATCGGGTAAATTCTCGAGGATACGTCGCAGTATCATAGAGTGGGGATAAAAACTACAAATTCCGCGTGAATACTCGATGCAAACATCATCGGAACGTCTGGGGCGCGCCGTGCAAGGAGTGTTGCGTGCACCCTCGGATCGATCTGCGGATGATGCGGTTCTCTTTCTCTCTCACTCGAGGTGATTATTCTCCCCCTCGCGGCGAGGTTGCTGGGAGGGGAGAGTGGGGATGGAGGAGTGGAGAGCAACCCCCTTCACAGATCTCCAATCTCGCTCCCCAATTTTTTTTTTCAATAGAATTCAGTAGAGAAGTGAAACGGTTCAAGTCGACTCATCTAGTCGAGTTTTTAAGGGATATATCGGAATCTAAGGGAGATAGCGAAATTTCCGTAATTACATTTGTTGTGGGTCTTAATCCGCTCTACAAAAAAGGTTATAACAAAAAAATTGCTATCTCCCTTAGATTCCGAGATATTCACTGAAAACTGGACGATAGTAAAAATTGACTTGTACCGTTTTACCACTTTACTACTAATTTGGTGGGGACATGAGTGTCAAATCTCCTATTGATCATTTGATCCTCCTCGGAGGAGACATTCTATTGTAATGTTTATGCGAAGCAACTGTAGGGGATAATGAATGTGACTAACGACGTAGATTCTCTCGTTTTATTCTTGTGAGAGAATATCTCCTAGTTGAGTTTTTGGGGAATATTTCCGAATCTAAGGGACATACCGAAATTTTCGTAATTACATTTGTTGTGGGTCTTAATTCGCTCTACAAAAAAGGTTATAACAAAAAAATTGCTATCTCCCTTAGATTCCGAGATATTCATTGAAAACTGGTCGACAGTCAAAATTGACTTGTACCGTTTTACCGCTTCGCTAATGAATTTTGTGGGGACATGAGTGTCAAATCTCCTATTGGCCATTTGATCCTTCTCGAAAGTGACATTCGATTTTAATGTTTATGCGAAGCCACTGTAAGGGATGATGAACGTGGCTAACGACGTAAATTCTCATTTCATTCTTGTGAATGAATATTTCCCAGTTGAGTTTTTGGGGAATATTTCCGAATCTAAGGGACATACCGAAATTTTCATAATTACATTTGTTGTGGGTCTTAATCCGCTCTACGAAAAAGGTTATAACAAAAAAAATGGTATCTCCCTTAGATTCCGAGATATTCATTGAAAACTGGTCGACAGTCAAAGTTGACTTGTACCGTTTTACCACTTCGCTACTGAATTAACGATTACAATCTCTTATATGCATTTTTTTCGACCTTGGAAAGTGTGTAATCAATTTTGTGTTGACATGAGTGTCAAATCTTCTATTGTCCATTTGATCTTCGCAGGAGACATTCTATTTTAATGTTTATGCGAAGCAACTGTAGAGGATGACGAATGTGGCTAACGACGCAAATTCTCTCATTTTCTTTTTATGAATTAAATCACGGAATCAGAAGCCCATGCATGTTCCTTATTTGCGATATCTAGAGGAGAACATTTGCTTTGTTTTTCATTTTTTAGTTTCAGTTCCCGATCCATTTCGTAACTGCGTCTACTTCTGGCGACAATTGCCATAATCCTTGAATTTTGATAAACTTCGTTCAAAAATTTCGGTTCTTTTCGTGTGAATCAGCCAGGACGCGCAGGTGCGGGTATCCTTGCTCACCACCTGGTGGGGGACCCCCGCGCGCATGCGCATATCGACCATTTAATACAAAAAAAGTTGTATTTCGAAAAGTAGTGAACCAAAGCGACTCAAAAGAACATAAAAATTCAACGAACTCAGCTTACTCTTCTAATTTTCCCCGATTTTTCCCGCCGCGATTCTTCAAATTCCCCGATTATTCAACTCATTCATTCACGAACAAAAAAAACTATTTTCAAACGTCCAAAATATCAGTGTAATTTTGTATTCACTCCCCGCCGGAAATCCAGTCCGTATTCTTCTCGGGAGGTGAATACCGTCATTCGAATTGCGACGTACCGAGTCCTCGTAAAAAAAAACAATATTTCCCCCAACTTTTTTATTTCTACTGATTTAATTCTTATCTGGAAAAAAATCGCGACCTCAAGATCGTGTTTCCGAGGGAAAGTACTAAAAATCCATCAAATTTTGGTGATTGAAATGTAGCGTGGCACACACCGAAATAGTAGAGAACTGCCGGTTGGTGGCGCATTGATAAAACCGTCTGCCCTCGGGAGCCCAGAGGGGTGGCCGTACCCGTGGCGTGGTTCAGTGCGGGTTCTGGGGGCGGCGCGGGCGGGTCTGCCTCCGTTCGAAACGAGCCCTTCACGACAGCAGTCGCACATACAAGGGAGCCCGGCTAGTCAACAAAAATAAATTATCAATTATTATTATTATCCTCCCATTGAATTGAACCGGGCTCGCCTTCACTTCCTCTTCAACTGTACCTCGCGTCGTTACTCAAACACCGTTACATTTTGGGTTTAACTCTTTGACTAGAAGTTCGATTAAAGTTGAGGGAGAATTGAGAAGGATTCTGCTGAGGAACAGGGTTAAAACATTCAACGAGAAGCAACCCGTCGTGATCGTCCCCGACTCGTTGCAGGTGAATCGATAAAATTTTTAATTGGTTTTCATTATATTTAACGTCTCGCCAGAGAAAATAATGACAACGAGCATCAATTACTGTCAGAATCCACTTGTCACTCTGCTCTACTCGACGATTTTCCTTCGGTGGTGAATAATTATCGTGCTGATTGTCGAAAATGGAACCATGAGGGAATACACGCTTTGCACTGGACAGAATACTTCATTTCCGTTATTAATTAAATCTTTAAAGAGATGAGCACTGCGAGGTTAATCGCATTAACATTGCACACGTGCAAACACGAGAATATTGCATTCACATGCCCCTCTTTTTTTTTCTTCCCTGGGCCAGAAGAAAATTTACATGAAAATCGTTTCTCATTATGAAACAAATTACGCTCGAATTGCGTAAGGTTGCTTGCAAACAAAACGGCTGAAGGGCTCAGTGTGGATCGGCGAATGTTACTACGGTAATGCGGTTTACTTTGACCCTGGCGCTTTTATTTATTTCTAAATTAATGGTGGTTTTTTTTAGCTGAATTATTGGGTTCACTACAGTTTTAAAAATTTTTGCCTGAATTTTCCGTGCCAAATCCCGGAAATTTTTATCGTGCTCCAATTCCACTGATTTTTCAGGAAATCTCGTCATTGAAAATTCAGAATTTCGGGGGAAAATCAAACAGAACTGTAAATTTCTGCGGTGACACTGAATGCAATTTAGGGGAAAAAATCATGAAATTTCAGATTTCACTGAAAATTCAATTTAATTTGGCGCAGAATATTTATATTAGATTGGAAATTCATATAAATTGAGGAATTCTTGTCTTTATGCTGCTTAAAATTCTGGAATTTTTTCGTGTTCCAATTCCACTGATTTTTCATTAAATCTTGTCATTGAAAATTCAGAATTTCGGGAGAAAATCAAATAGAACTGTAAATTTCCGCTCCATTTTCCCCCGGAAATGAATAGAAAACCAGAAAATTCTGGTAAATATATTCTTGAATTTTCAGGACGGTGACACTGAATGCGATTTAGGGGAAAAATATCATGAAATTTCAGATTTCACGGAAAATTTAATGTAATTTCGCTCAGAATATTCATATTAGATTGAAAATTCAGAATTTCAGGAGAAAATGAAACAACTGTAAATTTCCGTTCCATTTTCCCCCGAAAACGAATAGAAAACCAGAAAATTCTGGTACATATATTCTTAAATTTTCAGGACAGTGACACTGAATGCGATTTAGGGGAAAAACATCATGAAATTTCAGATTTCACGGAAAATTCAATGTAATTTCGCTCAGAATATTCATATTAGATTGGAAATTCATATAAATTGAGGGATTCTCGCCTTTATGCTGCCTAAAATTCTGGAATTTTTATCGTATTCCAATTCCACTGATTTTTCATTAAATCTTGTCATTGAAAATTCAGAATTTCGGGAGAAAATGAAACAGAACTGTAAATTTCCCTTCCATTTTCCCCTGAAAATGAATAGAAAACCAGAAAATTCTGGTAAATATATTCTTAAATTTTCAGGACAGTGACACTGAATGCGATTTAGGTGGAAAAAATCATGAAAGTTGAAAAAATTTCATATTAGATTGAAAATTCAAATAAATTACGGAATTCTCGTCGTTATGCTGCTTAAAATTCAGGAATTTCACTGAATTTTCAGTGAAAACTGAAATTTCATGATTTTGTCCCCTAAATCGCATTCATTCTCACTGTCCTGAAAATTGATAGTCAGCTGTCCATGAAATTCCATTTGTTTTCCACCAAAATTTTGGAAAATGTTTGTAAGTGAAGACTCATTAAGTGCTCATTAAAAAAGGATGACAATCCCCAATTTCGGAAAACGAATAACCACTAATCCTTTGATACCGTAACACGGGGTGCATAATCAACGATTAAGTGATTAGATTGAACACAGGAGAACACGGGAATCAGATGAAAACTACCCAAACAGTGGGAAGGAAGTATTTTGCAAATTCGATGGAGCTTTAATGAGACTCATTGACATCCCACTGACGTACTCTTTCACACTGAGCATACACAAATTAGAAACCTTAGTTGCTTCAACTAACGTCGTATGACCCACATTGAACGCTACAGAATGGCACGTGTTCATCGCCAATCAATTAAACTTGAAAATTCTAATTGCAGTTGAACTGAGGCCTTTTACTAAAAAAACTTCTGCAAAAAGTTTCTTCCACTTTCTTCTCTCAGAACTGCCACTAGAATTTGACAATCTGACAGAAGAACCATTGAATCTCATTATTGGAGAAAATTTGCCCATCAGTTTGACTAACAGTCGAGTGTCAACGCACTTGATCGAATGAACGTTAATTGAATTTTTCCATTCACTGGGCCTGCCCTACGTTCTTCTAAGATGGGGAAAAATTTTAGTGGGGAAGGAATGATGGAGCTCCGGTGGAAGCAGCCTAGAGGGTAGAATCGATCGCATTTTCCCCCCTGTTTGAATTCCCTGCGAGAACCATTGAAAAATCATTTGGTTACATCCAGTCAACTTGTTTGTCTGATCGAAACTGCGCTTGCACTACTCACTAATCTGATTTGATTATAATGTTTTTCCGGGATTACGTCCGGGGAAAAGTTGCGAGGTAAATCCTATGCTCGACCTCGGCATTCCCTGAATATTCATGGAATAATACTAAATGCTAAATCGCACGATGATACCCCTTGGGGACGAATGGATTCAGAAGTTATTCGCACAAACCCGATCACACTCGTGACAACTCCGTAACTTTGGGGGGAAAAATTGTGAGCAATGCAACTGACGTTTCTGGATTAATTAGTTTTCAGTATGGAGTGCCCCGGACCGGTAGAAAGGGGCAGGAACTTTCGTCTACTTATGAATGAGGAGCTTCCACTACTCTTAGAATTTCTCGCTGGATACTTACCTGAGTCACTCAAGGTAAGTAAATGTACTTGACGAAGTACTCATGCTACTTGCGATACAATGACTTAACGTGGTTCACTTCTCCTTGTGACTTCAGTATGCGAATTTTATTTTTTTGCAAGCAAAAAAAACAAACTGTTAGAATTTTTTATGCTGTGAATCGTTTAAGGATGTTCTACACCCTTTCTGCCAAAATTCACGTTTTTTTAATTTTTCTGGCGAACTTATGATGGAATTGACGTGGAAAAATATAACGTTTTTGCGTTTTGTCATTATTTAATGACTGACGAAATTTTAAGGTGGTGCGACCATTTTCCTGCGTTTTCTCTAAACTTTTAAAAAGAATCACAAAACTGGAGAAAAAACGCATGAAAATTATCGCACCACTACGCAACTTCGTGAGCCATTAAAGAATGACAAACCACAAAATCGTTATATTTTTTCACGTCACTCCCATCGATAATTTGCCAGAAAAATGAAAACAACGTCAATTTTGGCTAAAAGGGTGTCGAACATCCTTAAGGAACTTCGTATTCGTGTTGGGAATATAACTAAATGGAGCAGCCCATTCACTTTAAGGATGTTTAGCCATTTTCAGCAAATTATTTTTTCATGCTCAACATGGAGAGAAATATTCAATAAAAATTACCTATCTTTTCCGTAATTCCGGAGCAAAATGTGGTTGTAGGAAATTTTACGGAGCTGTCATGGAATTTTTCCAGGGGGTTCGGTAGTTTTTATCTGAATCTCCTGTGAAAAATTACCATACCGTCACTTAAATTTTTTGGGTCGATTCCGTAATCGGTGAGCGAGTTGTGAGTTCTGTAATTTTTACTGAATATTTCTCTCCGTGAAGGAAAATTTTGCAATTTTTTTGGCTGATAGCAGAGCATATAGAATTAAATTCTTTGATGTTTAAAAAAATTGGTCGCAATAGTCTCGCCAGGAATAAATGAACAAATTTTATGGGATTTATGTTGAAATTTATAATTCACCAACTAGAAGACTCTAAAAATAGAAAAAAAATAGAAGGTGAAGTGCACAACTGTACCGAGTCGAATGGCCAGAAAAAAAATTTGGGTAGCCGGGCAAAAAAGGAAGTATTTGAAAGATTCTATTCCATATAAGCGCATGTTAGCGCATTTTATCCATTCCATTTCTAAATAATAAACGTGGGTTGGTGGATTGAAATTTTGATCAAGATAAGGGGAATAACTTCGTCTCTCAGTTGAAAAAAAATCAATTTTTTTAATATTTGCGATTTTGGATAAACATTCTTAAATTACGTATTTTTGAGATTGTCAACATTTTTTACTTGAAATTTAAAGACCATTTTCTAACAGTGATAGAAGTTTCATCTTAAGGCTCGGATGGATTATCTTTCGAACGTGGTCTTGGTGGCTTTTCTAAATTTGATAATCTGAAATGATCTCCAATTTCTATTCAGTTTTACATAGTCCTGGAGTTTCCAAATATTATAATTGTACAATCAAAAAAACGTTCAAAAAAGCTGAACATTTTCAAAGAGCATTTTTGAATAATATTGGGAAATAAACCCAATAGGGAGGAAATTGCAAATTAATAATTTGATGTATCTAATGGCTGTCGTCATGGTAAATTATCCATTCACTATTTCCTCTCTATCGGACTTATTTCTTAATCTTCATTAAAAACGCTCTTTGAAAATGTTCATTTTTTTCTACTTTTGTAAAATCCAATAAAAATTGTGATATATTTTACACTACGAGGATGGAAAAACAATCGAGATAACGTTCGAAAGATACTCCCCCCGGGCTTAAAAAAAAATATATCCGTCATTGTTTTCAATTCAACGGCACAGGGATAATGAGATGTCTTGAGCATCGGCGAGTAGAGTCACCACCAAAGACGTAAAACCCATCTCCTCAAGCCCATAGGATCACCATCGACCTAAGATGTATGCTTGTGCGTTATTTTTCTTCTGCCGCGTAAGGTCAAGGTCAGTCATGAACCACTGCAGTGCCGTGACCCTTGGAGAATTCCCATTTCCTCCTCGTTCCCCGGGATTTTCAAATTAAGCGATAATGAGTTATGAGCAGTCCAGTTGACCATAACAAATTGGAATATTTCATGTTGAAAATGACTGGTTCCCCATCCTATTGATTTCAAACGATAAAATACCTGAGGAATGGGGCGGGAGGACTCTCTGGTCGATGGAAATTGGCGGGAAAGCACAGACCCGTTGAACTTGGTACGATATTGTTCGTCGGTGAGGCAAGATATGAGACATGCAAAGTTCATCGATTTACGGAAAGGATATGGGGACGAATGCTTTCGTTTTTAGATGTGAGAGAGGGAGAGAGAGGAAGGGTGTACGATAGTAGGAAAGTATGCGTCAGCAAGTGGCCTTGACCGTTTGATGATTTGCGTTTCGGTTGGCATGTTACCCGCATAACGGATATTTTGAGGGTACGATTACAATAATGGTCACTCTAAAAGTGACATTCCGTTGATCCGCCAAACTGTTCGAGCGCCTACTTATATTTTCCATCACTCAATGTGGTTCTTTATTCTCGACTTTTTCAGTTCCATCAGACAGTCTTAACGTACATGAGAAACAAAGTATGGGAGTTCCATTTTTATGTGGCTGACGGCTGGCCGGATGTCCCCATTTGTTTACATTTTCCAGGAATGACGTCGTCTGTAAGTACTCGCATATTATTAACAAAAATGTTCATCATTTGGAACAATACGGAGTACTGTAAAGAATAGCTAGAGACATTGCAATTATCGGACAGTGTAGGGTCTTCCATTGACACATATCAGAGTGCATAGACCTCCGAGGGCAATGACGACAGCTGACGCTTCGATATTGTGATAGTGATATCATAATGATGATGATTATGCTATTGATTCATATTGAGAATAATCCCGGGTCCCCTCCTGCCTCATTCAAATCCCATCCAATCATCTCCTGTGACGTCACAAAGATGGGGAACGCTATATAAATTCCCTTCTTTGATGTAAAAATGAATGCCGTGAGAGGGACGGCGGAGCTCAATATGTACCAGAAATTTGAAATGAAGAAGTGGCTAGGAGCCGGATAGCTCGGTTGGGAGGAGCACCCGTTGTGGCTTATTCCAAGATGAATGGGCTAGAGCAATACTCTTCCATATCAAGAGACGTAAACACAACAAAATTATTCCTACCGATAATTTTGAGAATCCAATATTTAAATCAGTAGCAAAGCGGTAAACCGGGTTAAGTCGATTTTTACTATTGGCTAGTTTTTGACGAATATCTCGGAATCTAAAAGAGATAGAAAGATTTTTGTCATGACCTTTTTTGTAGAGCCAATAGAGCGTTATAAAAAAAGTCATGAGAAAAATTTTGCTATCTCTCTTAGATTCCGAGATATTCAGCAAAAACTGGCTAATAGTGAAAATCGACTTAACTCGGTTTACCGCTTCACTACTGAAATATTCCAGAGAAATTGACCAAATCATAGTTCATAGTTTTTTTCAGTAAAAAGTTTCTGGTTATTTATATTGAGAATAATACCGTACCTCATCCAAATCCCATCCAATCATCACCTATGACATCACAAAGATGTGGAACGCAATATAAATTCCCTTCTTTAATGTTTAACGTACAATAAACATTAATACACTTGAACGTGTAATGATGGACAGTCATGAAATAGTATGGGGTTTTTTACTCGTGTGGCGTTGGCCTCCGAGGCGTAGGCGAGGACTGGCCAACCATACGATTAAAAAAACCCCATCGCAACAGCCCAGGAACAATATTTTTCTGTAGTGATTTTCAAGTTTTCGAGTTTGGGAAGTATGTAATACCAATTCCCAGACGAGAAATCGTGAGAAGCAGTGCAGAAAACAAATTTTCTATTCTCTGAAACCTTGAGCGACTCTTATTAAGAAATTCTCACGACGAAAAAATGTCGAACAAGATTAAAGAACTTTGAACAATACATTTTGCAGTGTAATTAATATCCATTGGCATGTTCAGCCGCACGGTCTTCTGTACGAGAGCTTCGGGGTCTTCTGTCCTAACAAGAGCCTGGACCACCTTCACCTGCTGCGCGATGAAGACATCTTGATTGACTGGGAGAAGCCACTGTACATTAATTTCGTCCACCATGAGATTGCCGGGGAGTTGTTCGATCTTTACAATGGAACCGGGACAATCGAGCGTGTCCTGGGTGACGTATGGGCTTGTGAGGAGCCAGGAAACACCGTACAAATTGAGGACGAGCCAATTGAGGGTGAACCGGAGGTCCAGGTACTCCCTCTCTGTCCTGAACATGCTGAAGGAATACATGAACTCTATCCAGCTAATGATATGGAGTGCCACGAACTTTTTCTTCGTTTGATACGAATATTGCCAGCAGCCGGAGTTTTCGTCGATGGAAAATTGGCTGCTTGGATGATACAGTCGTACTATGGGGCCATGTTTTCCATGCAGACTAAGCCCGAGTACAGGAGGAAAGGATATGGCACGAGACTTGCGAGGTGATTGGCTGTTTAGTATCGAATTTATCTTCTTTCCTGATATCCATTCCTTTCCCTTCTGCACCTTTTGGTCTTGAAAGGGCGAAGTGTTTTGTTTTTTCAAGGCTAGAAAGTTGTCGGGTATTTCAGCACTACAGTGTTTCCAAGAAACTTGTTAAAGTTCGAAACTCTTTGAAATTCTTTTTTTTTTAATTTAAAATCGCATCAACTACTAGGTCTTTAACGACTTTATAAAAAATTGGTACATTAATATTTACATCGTATATTGTCACTCATATGAAGTGGTGTAGGTTCATTCTTTTAAGGAGCTTCATAAGTTTATCAACATTGTTGTTATCATTCAGTACTTCTGTCAACACATTTGGAAGCTCAAGTGCTTTTCTGTCACTGTTGTATTTCGGGTATTCTAGTAGGATGTCTTAATGTCATGTTCGCTTGGCAGCTCTCGCATACTGGTGGGTCTTCTTTCTCCATGATAAAATTCAGTAGCGAAGTGGTAAAGCGGTTTAAGTCGATTTTGACAATTGGCCAGTTTTCAGTGAATATCTCGGAATCTAAGGGAGATAGCTAAATTTTTGTCTCGACCTTTCTTGTAGCACTCAATTTCCTCTAGAAAAAAGGTTATTACGAAAATTTCATTATCTCTTTTAGATTCGGAGATATTCTTGAAAAACTCAACTAAGAGATGAGTCGACTTGAACCGTTTTACCACTTCGCTTCTGAATTGTGAGTCAGTTTTGTACGGTGAAGGCTTTTATTGCTGGAAACGTAGAAAAAAAGTATGCACTAGTGTAACAATGTTGTTGATGAAAGTAAATCCGATCACTTTAGTGGGCGCAAATGGCTCCCAACGGAGGTGGAAGGGCACGAAGATCGAAGCGAAATACAATTACGAGGGAAATATCGAATTGTGAATTTTCTGTTTAGGTACCTGACAAAAACAGTAGCGGACAGGGGTTACACTCCCTTCGTCGTAATACGTCCAGAAAACGAGGCCAGCCAGAGTCTTTACAAAAAACTTGGCTTTAGAAAACTTTACCAAACAGTTCGAGCGACATTTACCCCTTACAATTGTCAAAAAATATTGGAGGAAGATGAATCAATCCAGAGCACTGATTTTTCCAGTACGGTGAGAAAATTTCAAATGGAGCAACGGGTTATTGACGTATTACAGAGTGACGAGGACGCGACTGTCATGGCTGATAATGATGATAATGAGGGTGAAGATACAATACGCGATCCAACGGATTCGCCAAAAGATGATGACGAAGAGGAAATTGAAGAGAACGGTTTCTCGAGGAATGTCGAGTGTCTTCAGCCGATTGACGAACAGCCTGAGGACAGAATAGACTCGGTTGACGATGATCAGTGTGAAAATAATGGTACCATGCAGGATGTGGTCAGCACTGATGCGGATGATTGTCCTGATGACAATGGGGATGAATAGAGTTTAAAGTAAAGAAATAACTTTTTTTTAGCTAGCGAATTATTTCAATATGCGAGGAATGGTTTATTGGTGCCAGTTCGTTTCCTTTTTATAAAAATGAAGACAGAGTTCAGAATGTCTGGTCATCATTGGGTTCCTGTCACTCGAAAAAAAAATTGAATAAATAGTATTGACGTTGAATATCTTCAGATTTAGGCAATTGACTATTCCTCGGGCATTGAAATATGAAAGAAACTAATGGTGTTTTTGTGGGACAATTAAATGGGAAAATTGAACAGAAAGAAAGAAAACAAATGCTTCAGTTTCATTCCATAAAAAAATTAAGAATAATTTAGCTTCCCAATGGCAGCTTCAAACACTCCAAGTTGCTGCATCTCAATTTCTCTATTTAACGAAAACCCTAAAAGCACAAAAGTTATCACAACTGGAGAAGAAGAAAAAGTATTTTAACGAAATTTTCAAAAGCCAGAACAAACTTACTCAGCGATAAATTTGTGGATTCGCTCGAGGTCCCAGTTTGTAAATGCACGTGCGGAGATATCCGGCCTCTCTGTGCGTATACCTCATATCATATTTTTCAGATGAAAATAAAGGAAATTTAAAGCGATATAGAGACCGCCTAGCAGGCTCAGGACCAAAGGAAACTAGTAGGGTGCAGTGTACTCAGAACAACGATTCCTTTGTTCATAAATGCAATCAAGATTATTTTCAGTTTTATTGAATAATATTCTGTACTCGCTGGAAGACAATCGCATTCTGATTTCATTAACAATTCCCTTTGGATACTAATCGACAAATTTATTGTTATGATTAAGGAGTTGAGGAAATAAAAGAATAAAAGAACTAGGGGAGGGTGGGGCAAAATGAAACAGCCGAAAAATGTCTGTTTGACGTAATTCAAGCAAACAAATTTTTTTTTGTCAATTTTTTTAAATAATTTTTTTTATTATTAGGAGTAGAGATGAGAAAATAATTTTCTATTCGTCTGATAATTCAATTGATTAGATTAGGTCGATTACACTTTTCTTTTTTCATTCGATTGAAATTCAGCATCACATTTTCCTTTCTCCCCCTCACTAATTCACTAGATTTTGGATTTTGCTCTTTCATTTTTTTCTCAATTAATCCATTGATAAATCTTCTCTCGTCAAAACTTATCAATAATTTTTCATTCTACTGAATGGAAAATTATTGTTCTCATTAGTACTCTCAAGAATAAAAAAAGTTAATCAACAAAAGTTGATAAAAAAAATATTTAACAAAATAAATGTTTTTGTTTGAATTGCGTCGAATAGTTATTCTTCGACTGTTTCATTTTGCCCCACTCTCCCCTACTTGAATAATTGAATTCATTCTTGATTGCGACGAGAAGCTGAGTACAGAGGCAAATGTAGAATTCATCGAACAAACGAAAAAAGTCGAAAAAATTAACCGAGCCTTTCCTTGATAGTATACTGACGAGACAAGTGGAGTCATTGGTCGGTGAAAGCAATCTGTGATTATTATTTCTCTGTATAAAGTATGTAGGAACGTAAACGTGTTGTAAGAATATGAAAATTAAAAGAAATAAGAATTTAAAATGAAACTCCTGGGACCTTGAGCGAAAATTATAAAGCTAAAAATAGTGACAAAAGAAATGAGAATAAAAATAAAGCCCTGAATAATCTAAATCGCAGGAAAACATTATTGGTGCAGTCTTTAATTCATTGACGAAGAACTTGAAAGACATTTTCAATGTTTGTGACATAGTGTCCTTGCGGTGATTAAGGAGACACAGGTGGATCAAGCTCGAGCCTCAGAGGTAAAAAAAAACAATTAGTCACCTCAGATAGATAGGTTACTTGTATAATTTTTTCTACGTTTAATAGGTGATAAAAATCAATTGTATACAGATAGGATGATAATAAGAATAATGACGTTCGACAATTGAGAGTTGGGGCTTAAGTTGGAGTCACCTGAATTTTATTCCTGGAAATGTAAAAATATGTATTATTATTATTGATTTCCTGAGCAGGTGTGAGAGATGAGAAATATAAAGGACAAAGAGATCTTTCGAAATTCAAGTTTTTTAAAGAAAATCATTTTTATTCAGAATTGAGAGATTGAAAGACGATATGTATGGTCCAATGAGAAGACAGGGATTGTCCCGCTCTTCCATTGGTTGCAAGTAAGTATTATTGAGGACATTGACGGAGTAAATAACGGGAGGAAACAAAACTACTTATTTATCTGTTTATTTCACTCAATTGTTTCAATCCTCATGTTATTCGTTCGTGGATTACTCAGTTCATAGATTTCTGTGACTTATGTAAACTGAAGAAAGGGGGCAAGCTGTGATACTTTATCCAATACATTGTATTATTCTCTGTTAGAGTCACAATATGTACTTTAGTGCACACGCGATAGAAACGAAACGTCAGGAAATCCACAAATTTCTCATACTTTTTTTCCGTTGAGTTTGAATATTTCTCAGGATTTTACTAGGGGAGAGTGGGGTAAAATGAAACATGGGGCACAATGACTGACGCAGTTCAAGCAAAATTTTTTTTTCAATATTTTTTTTATTAACTTTTGTTTATTTTTTTTTTACTCTTGAGAGTACTGATAAGAATAATAATTTTCCATTCAGTAGAATGAAAAATTATTGAGTAGTTTTGACGGGAGAAGATTTTGTCAATGGATTAATTGAAAATAAAACGAAACACCAAAATCTAAAGCCCAGAGGAAGGTCCAGGGGGAGACCCAGAGGAGGAAAAAGGAAAATGTGATGCAAGTCAATTTTGACTATTGACCAGTTTTTAATGAATATCTCGGAATCTAAGGGTGATAGCAAAATTTTTGTTATAACCTTTTTTATAGAGCCAATTAAGTGCTACAACAAATGTGATTACGAAAATTTCGCTATCTCCCTTAGATTCGGAAATATTCCTCAAAAATTCAACTGGAAGATGAATCGACTTGAACCGTTTTACCAGTTCGCTACTGAATTTCAATCGAATGAAAAAAGAAAAAGGTAATCGACCTAATCTAATCAATTGAATTATAAGACGAATAAAAAATTATTATTCTCATCAGTACCCCCAATAATAAAAAAAGTTGATAAAAAAATTAACAAAAAAAATGTTTTGCTTGAATCGTGTCAAACAGTCATTTTCCGACAGTTTCATTTTGCCCCACCATCCCCTATTTTCTTTCAATTATTTCGTGATTACTCGACACTCAGAGAAGATGATGATAACGAAGAAAAAAATCTCCCAGGGATTATCGCGTCAATTAGAAATTTTACGTTTCAAAAATGAGAAAGGAAAATAATAATATCCAGTTGACGTTCTCATCCACCTCATGAGCCGCGCCAATGCCTGAAACTTACATTCCTATTGCAATGACTACAATATAAAGACGCCATCAAAAAGAGAAAGAGGATTTTTCCAGTGACCATGCACACATTTCCTTCGTTGGCTCAAATATTTTTCATTGCTTGAAGCTCTTATTTGACTCACATAATTTCTTTGAATAACTTTACGTATGAAATTGCGTGAAAACGTGAATGTGCGGGGGTTTCAATTAAATTCTTGCCCAGTAGAGGGACAGGAGAATCAAGAAATTTGTTCAAAAGCTTGTAACAACGAATCCAGCTTCCAAAAAATAATCCATTCGCCAGGTTATCTTAGTGAACGGCTTGCTAGCCCTAAGTTTTAAGAGAGAAAATTAATCTCGCATTCTAGGGGCCTAACAATGACAAAGGGAGAAGATTACTGAGTTTTTTTAATTCTCTGTTGACGCGGAGAGAAATGTTCAGTAAAAATTACGAAACTCGTAATTCGCTCATCGATTACGGAATCGTAATTTTTCATAAGAGATTCGATAAAAATTACGGAACGCTCTCGAAAAATTGGGGGACACTTCCGTAAAATTTCCTACAAACACATTTCGCTTCGGAATTACGGAAAAGAGCTAATTTTTATTGAATATTTGTCCCCGTGCCTCCGAGGCAATTGTGAATTTGTTATATCGGGGGAAAATGATCTCTGGCTGACCAATCTGTTCGAAATGGAATGAATTAGGCTCTCCGATTGAACAAAGTCGGGCAAATAAACTAATGCTCTTTTCATTGCTCTCTCTCTCTCTCTCTCTCTCTTTCTTCCTCTTGCACATTTCGCTTGTCAATGACAGCAATGTTTCTCCGCCTGTCAATACTATCGATAAAGACAGAAGATGAAGATGTATTAAAAATGGAAAATGAGGAACAAATATTACACTCGACTGAATGAATAAACGGGAGATGACATATGTACAGATGGAATGTCTTATTATACATAAGAAGAGTGAAATGAGTATTTGTAAAGTCGAGGAAGAGTGTGAGGTGAGAAAATACTGAGGTGATGGTCTCTTTCGGACAATGAAATTTCAAGTTTTGGAATAGTAAAAAAATATATAAAAATTTTTATGATTTTGATATTCTTATTGCCTTTCCCAACGCCAATGCTGGACGAAATGCCAGATGAAAATGGGTTTGAATTTTCCTCTACAGTTCGCGTCGAGTTATCGTCACGGGGTAAACCAGTTGGAAAATGCAGCCACATGAACCGACTGTTGACAAGTCTCATGTTTATCTTGACGTTAATTTTATCATTGGGTTCGGTACTTCCCCACCAGCGTTGCATGGAAATGTGCATTGTGCATTCCACTGTTTCGTCGCGTGAAGAGCAGAAAAGTGATTTTTCAGATTTTAGGGGAATGACCGAGATTTTCGTCGCCTTCGAGAGGAAAAATGCACGAGGAAAAGAGAAAATCGAGGGAAAAATCGTTAAGTTGAATTAAGAAATTCGATACTAAAATACAAAATTGAAGACATTCATTCAAACATGAACCTTAAAATACAATTTTTTAGTGGGGAAGGGGAAAATTTCCTCTATATTTCTTCAGCTAGTGTAGGGGAGGTTGGGGTAAAACGGACACTTTTGACTTTTTCAAAAATGTTAATGAGGGGTTGAAATGTTGATAAGATTTAATAATTTCCTTTTCAATACAACGAACAATTCTTTCCCTTTGTGACGAGCCTAAACTGAGCTGAATTGATAAATTTTTTTCTGAGTTATGAATAATTTTAGAAAAGTCTAAAGTGTCCATTTTACCCCGCCCACCCCTAAATATTCCCCTTCATATTGTGAAAAATAAGAGAGATCACTGGGATCAATTAAATTTTTATGCATTTTGGGACAATACAATTTTTATACAATTTTTTAGTGGGGAAGGGGAAAATTTCCTCTATATTTCTTCAGCTAGTGTAAATATTCCCCTCCATATTCTGAAAAATAAGGGAGATCACCGGGATCAATTAAATTTTTATCCATTTTGGGACGTATTTATGGGCATGGAGGACTATAAAAAAATATGATAAAAAAATATCAGAAATTTCAAACAACATGAGATGTTGGCAGAGTAAGAGGATCTGGTCGACTGGTTGACGGCATGCGCATTGGTCACAACACCAACTATACTGTTATTCGGTAATTTTCGTTCATTTCCGTCGCCTTCCGTGAAAACGAAATGCCGAAATAGTGGGGATACACCGAGGCAGTGTATCCGTGACGTCACATAATTAGAGTAAATACAAAGTAGTCTCGATGGGACAGTGGCGTGCGCCGCACCGTGGAGCCGTAGATTTTGTGTGCGTGTGTCAAAAAAAATCTATTGAATAGTGTTAATTAAATTTAATTAAATAGTCGAGGGGGATTATTGAAACTTGGAGTAACTGTGTGCTTTACTGTGCAAGGCATTGTGAGTGATTTAAGTTGTATTTTCAGTTGGCAACCTCGCGCCAATTTGTTTATAAAAAATAATTTAAAAAAAATAAAATTCATCATTTTAAGAGTGAAAACTGTGGAATTCGACAAATTGGGATAAATTTTTCTAAATAATCTAGATGAACGTGAAGAGAGTGTGTGATATTAGGGAGCATAGAAAATGGATAAAATAGAGGTGAGTAATTCATTTGGAGAGATTTTAAATGAAATTAATGAAAATGAGATGTGAATTTTTGACAATTGTTTGCTCATTTTTATTGCTACCGAGATAATGTTTTGATTGAAAAATAAAAAAAAGGGGTAATTGCGTTTGGTTAGACATCTGGCAGTATCTTGTGTAGGGGTGGGGGTATGCGATTAGATGGTCTCGTAACTCCGTCTCTCTCGCTCCCACTCAATTTTTCGTATGCCCTTCTATTCTGGCCTCGCTCCCGCAGTGCCATCTTCGTTTCCACGATATTATTTTTTAAAATTCTTTCGCCTCTTTCTTCCCTCTATTCTCTCTCTCTATTCTACTTGAATGCTCACGCATTTTCCGTCTCATTTTCATTCTTCCTTCCCGCTTATTGAGATATTTATAGATCTGCTTTAATCCGATTTAATGTCACTTTGACTTTGGTATTGTTTTCATCATAAATTTATGAAAATTGAATGCACCATTATATTCATGAGGGCCATTAAATTATAGAGTGTAACAGTTTTTTTTTTTCGTCGCTAATAGCCTCCTCTGTTTCGGCGAATAAAATTGTACGTGACGATCGAGCGATTGATTAATTATTCGATTGTTTAATTAATTGCAACATTTTGTTGGCTTTTAATTCGTGAAATTCTCATTTGCAAATATTTCGCTTGGCATTAATCGAGTTCACAATGGAACTGGAAAAAAATAAAAGTGAAGCGAGATATTTTCACGGATTCCGATCCAGAGCGCTCTATTACGTTGAATCCGAGACAATGGCTAGCGAAATTTTCGCAAAGCTCTCGCGACTCGACTCAACTGAATATCACGGTTATTTTATTTCCTTTTTTATGTTTTTTCAATTCAGTAATTACAAAAATTCTATTGTTCCGTTTTTTTATAGTTTTTAATTTTTTTCTCTAGTCTCATCTCGATGTATTGTTAATAAAGTGCATGCAGATGAGTATGATGATTCATCATATCACTCCGAATTCCGATTCCAGTAGTGACTGAGGAAAAAATCACTGGAGAATTGATTTTAATCGAAAACGCAATTCGTCGTCCGCTCACTGGGAAAAATAGATATGGTGTCGATAAATTTATTATAGTGCAGGATTTGTAATTTTTTTTTTCAATTCAATTCAACTGGTAATCACGGTGGAAAACTATTTCAACTGCATTCGTAATGCAACCGCTCGTTCATGTAATACGGGTGTGTGGGTAAGTGTCTCGGACGATTTGTGTTTGTGAGAGCGCGAACGAGTTTCAACTTGATTCCTACACCAACAGAGGGACAGAGACACGTGCATCATTATACGTTGGCTCACACAGTTGTTCTTACATTATTCAATGTTCATTTTTTTTCTTCAATTTTCAAAATTATTCATCTCAAATTTCTCATTCTCTCTCGTGATTTTCATTTGTCACTCTTGTTTCCGGATTTTGTTACATTCATTCTGCAGATGAAATTCGATATTGGAATGGGAACAAGTTTTGAAAATGGAATATGAAAAATGTAATACGCTACCGTACATCATTCGGGGAATTGAACGGAAAAAATTGAATGAATAAAATTTTCGGGCGGAGAGGTATTTTATTTTTCCCGGGGGAATTGGGGCTATGGGTTCCCGGGCGATGCCCAGAAATGTACGAATTTTAATACAGTCAGTGTGCGGATTTATGCTAAAAATTCTAATCGGCAAAATTAGTCAGGTCAGTACAGTCACTGTGGAAAGTCTCGTTGACCGCGATTCACTCGGATAGGAAAGTTATGAAATCCAATCACACGACTACAAATGAAAGAATTAACGATACGTTTTATAATCAATTTTATTCTCCCATTTTCCGGTGTTTACTGAATGAAAATGATTAATTTATATTTTCACTCACGTCCGGAAAATCATGAATTCTGGGCTTCCATAGATTTTATCTCACATGACGTCACGACAATAATAAATCAGTTGGTTTATCTCACTTGATAATAATGTGCTATTATATATATTCATGTTTTCAACTAATTTTCCCCGTTATTATTCCAGTTTTTACTCATTTCGAATTGAAAATTCAATTCCATTTATTTTGAGCAGCAGAATTGGGTTATAAAGCTCCAAAATCACGAATTCTACGATTCGTCACGAACCTTCCTACACATTTTTCACATGTTTTCCATTCGGTTTCTCATTTTCTCCCCTTCTACATTTCGCTCCCTCAGATTCTCCAGCTGTCTCTCTCGCTCGATCTCTTTTTCCCTCGAAAAATCCCTGGAGTTATATACCATAAAAGCCGTTATTATCCCCAGAGCCATAGTAGCCCCATAAATATTTCAGAGAAGAAGAGGAAGAACGAAGAGAGAGATCGAAATTATTATTTCCAAAATTTTTCAGCAACTCATTTTCCCAAGTTTACCATTTTTCGACGATATATTTTTCAATAACCTCGTGTTTATTACCTCAGATAAACACTTTTGTGCTGGAGTTGCATTTACAAACGATTACGATTGCGTAATAGTGGCTAGAAGGTATCTCCCCACCGCGCCAACGCGAGCGTTATGATTAAATACAATTCTAAAATTCAATTACAGTCACGTACCAAAAATGTTCCACTCCAACGAGTTTACTAAATTCTCTTTGTTTTCATTTTCATTCTTTCGGAGTTGATCGACACTCTGACGCAGGTAGGATTGGGAAAATTAATTGGCCACTGAAACAAAGTGTTGTGGTAAAAAATGAAAAGAGACAAATGGAAGGAACGAATCGAAGAGAGTTCAGTGATTAATTCTAATCGTCGACGTGTCATTAATCGAATATGTCGGTAGTAGAAGAAAAATATTGAGACGGAAAATAATGAGCGACAGGGGAGAAAAAAAAATTTGAGAATGCAGAAGCCAACACGAGGCCTAGGGTGTTTATAACGCGATGGTCAAAGTGATACGGGGCATTTAACAACAGTCACAAAATGAGAGTGCTGTATCTGAGTTCACCAGCGATTGAGGAGCACTGGGGAGCATCGAATACTTCGGAAATTTGCCGTAAATTCGTGTTAGTTGGGTTTTTTTGTGCCTCTAGTGGGAGAAATTGCCAAGGACGTGCCAAGGCGAGTTTAGCGTATCCGTAACGGACAGAATTAATAATCAAGTAAATTTTCAAAGAAATGACGATTTACAATGAAATTCAGTAGCGAAGTGGTAAAATAGTTTAAGTTGACTCATCTCCCAGTTGAGTTTTTGAGGAATATTTTCGAATCTAAGGGAGATAGCGAAATTTTCATAATGACATTTGTTGTAGCTCACGATCGGCTCTACAAAAAAGGTTTTAACAACAATTTTGCTATCTCCCTCAGATTCCGAGATATTCATCGAAAACTGGCCGATAGTCAAAATTAACTTGTACCGTTTTACCACTTCGCTACTGAATTTTGTGGGGACATGAGTCTCAAATCTCCTATTGGCCATTTGATTCTCCTCTGAAGAGACATTCCATTTTAATGTTTATGTGGAGCAACTGCAGTGGATGATGAACGTGGCTAACGACGTAAATTCTCATTTCATTCTTGTGAATTAATATCTCCCAGTTGAGTTTTTGACGAATATTTCTGAATCTAAGGGAGATAGCGAAATTTTCGTAACGACATTTGTTGTAGCTCTCGATCGGCTCTACAAAAAAGTTTATAACAGCAATTTTGCTATCGCCCTTAGATTCCGAGATATTCATTGAAAACTGGTCAATAGTCAAAGTTGACTTGTACAGTTTTACCCCTTCGCTACTGAATTAATTATATTTGGCGAATGAACGAGAGTAAATCAGTGAAATATTCATTAAAAAATTTTCATACTCAATTTCGTACTTAATTGAATGCATTTTTTGAATATTCATTCTTCCCCAGATTATGGACGTACTTTTTACTTCGTATTTGCAAAACCACATTTTATGGTTATAATGGGTTCTTGTGTTTCCTTTTTCTGTGAAAATCCAGATGAATACAATCGTCCGGGGCAATTTCTAAGTCGAGAGGGGCGGAGGAATGGGAAGAGCACGTATTGGGGAATAGAGGGGGAGATAGCGCTGAAGCGAGGCGAACCGCGTGGGGGAAGAGTGTGCGTCGAGGTGGGGCACGCATGGTAGCGTCAAGTGGAGGGGTTCGACAAGGAGAGAAACGTTGATAGCGGTGGAAACGCCGATAGCGAGGCTCGATGTAATTACCGCTTGGAATTGGACAAATGGAAAATGCAGTCTATTATTTGATATAATAATATTTTGATGCAAGATACATGTGATGCTCTGGGACTTGAGGAATTTGTGGTTGTAACGCCTCACGGAAAATCACGTCATTATAGGAAAGTTTGCAATTGGCTATTTGCATTTCCAATAGGAAAAAAAAACATTGGTGTTTTAGTCGGAAGCGAACGAGATATTAAAACGATAATGGGGATTTCGTTGAATAGCCGAGATTATATCTCGTTTTTCATTTTATTCGAGGCGGAATTGCTTTTCTGCATTATTTTTCAAAGTCGAAGCGGATCTAGAAAAATTGAAAAATAAAAATTGCTCGGTTGTAGAAAAATCTTTTGACATTTTTCAAGTGAAAAAATTGGTTAACTAATCACTCTAAGAGGCGAAAACAGTTGATATCGCAGCTGTGTCGCGAGAGTACTGATAAGCGGTTGTTTTATCATTAACAGCCATTGGAGATATTCTTCGCCCCGCCGCATATTCTTTTCTTCGTTTTATTTTTTTGTCCCTCCAATCGTTCATTGATTATCCGCAGAAAACAGCATGCAATTTCTTGGCGTAATGCATGCTTCGGAATCCATTTGAATGGGAAACTTTAACAGAGTGGGGAGCAATAATTTTTTAAAGGCTGAATTCTTTCATTGCCTTCTTTTCCTTGTAGATTCAAAAGTTGCTGAGAATCGACGAAATATCTCACGGTTCGTGACTCACGAATACCAAATTTCTAGAAATAAATTTCGTATCAGAGCCAAACGAAACAGTTGAGAATTTCTTTGTCTTGGATTAAATATTTATCTGATTTTGAAGTCGTGTTTTTTCGTTCTAACAATTTCATAATCAATCTCCTGAAGTGAGGTTTTTTAAATCATTCAGGCGGAAGTGAACAAATCGATAGTTCACGTTCGCTTCGTTTGAATTGTGTGCGCGATATTAAATGGAAATTGCATTAAAATTCCCGAATTGATGAGTCTCTTCCCTGTGTAAAATTACAAATATTGTTTCATAAATAAATTATTGGAATTAATGGAGTACCGCAGGAATTGATGAAATTTTCATTTATTATCCCGGTAAATTCTGCAGATTGCGGACGTTTGGGTATTGACTTTCATCCGAATGAGAGAACTCGTTGGAATCCTTGGTTGTCTGCACGGAGGGAAATATTCAATAAAAATTACGTATCTTTTCCGTAATTCCGGAGCGAAATGCGGTTGTAAGAAATTTTACGGAATTGTCACGGAATTTTTCCAGAGCGTTCCGTAATTTTTATCTGAACGAGACCGAACGCGCGCTGTAGCGCGCGTAATTACAGCGCGCTGTAATTGTAACAATAATAATGCAAAATCTCAAAATTAAACCGCCTAAAACGACTGTGAACCAATGAGGAATTAGAGTGACAGGCTTGCGAGATATCGATATTTATCGAGTTTAAGTGTATGTTCTTTTTAGAATAGGAAATAGGATCTCCTGTGAAAAATTGCGATACCGTCACTTAAATTTTCTGAGTCCATTCCGTAATCGGTGAGTGAAGTCAGAGTTCCGTAATTTTTACTGAACATTTCTCTCCGTGCGAGAGGGATAAAATTCCTCCCAATCGTAATTTTCCTCGTAATCGTAATCGGTGAGCGAATTGTGAGCTCCGTAATTTTTACTGAACATTTCTCTCCGTGCGAGAGGGATAAAATTCCTCCCAATCGTAATTTTCCTCGTAATCGTAATCGGTGAGCGAATTGTGAGCTCCGTAATTTTTACTGAACATTTCTCTCCGTGCGAGAGGGATAAAATTCCTCCCAATCGTAATTTTCCTCGTAATCGTAATCGGTGAGCGAATTGTGAGCTCCGTAATTTTTACTGAACATTTCTCTCCGTGCGAGAGGGATAAAATTCCTCCCAATCGTAATTTTCCTCGTAATCGTAATCGGTGAGCGAATTGTGAGCTCCGTAATTTTTACTGAACATTTCTCTCCGTGTGGATCTAATTTGTAAAGGTTCATTCGCAAGCATCTTTTTATTAACACACGGAGAGAAATATTCAATAAAAATTACGTATCTTTTCCGTAATTGCGGAGCGAAATGTGGTTGTAGGAAATTTTACGGAACTGTTACGGAATTTTTGCGGAGCGTTCCGTAATTTTTATCTGAATCTCCGGTGAAAAATTACGATACCGTCACTTAAATTTTCTGAGTCCATTCCGTAATCGGTGAGTGAAGTCAGAGTTCCGTAATTTTTACTGAATATTTCTCTTCGTGCGAGAGGGAGAAAAGTCCTCCCAATCGTAATTTTAATTCTCAATTATCATTATCCATACTCTCGATGTAATCTCAGATCAAGTGGGAGGATAGCTCCAAATATTGCATGTGAAATCCGTTTACATGTTTCTGAATAGTCAACTTTTACTATTTATCCACAAACTTTCATCAGTTCGTTGAAACACTTTGATAAAGAAATCCGTCAATTAATTCAACAATTTGTTCGCATGGCTAGCGTGTGGGTATGTTGAAAAAGTTGCAATTGGGGTTTTGCATGAATTTTTTGATCGCTGACTATGAACATGAGTGAAAATATTAAGGATGTTTAGCCATTTTCAGCAAAAATAGTATTTTTTCATGCTCAAAGAAAATTCTATAATGTTTTTGGGTGATAGCAGAACATATGAAATTAACTTTTTTGATGTTACAAAAAATTAATCGCAATAGTTTCGCCAGAAATAAATCAACAAATTTGTTCTTATCCACCGGCTCTCAGGGGATTTATGTTGAAATTTATAATTCATCTACACTGTTAGAAATTTCTTCAAATTTCAGTCACAATGTCATCTGAATTTTCAATGTTGTGGGTTTGAATTCAATTTCAAATGAAAACGTTCACTAAATTTCTCATTCATCTTGAAAATTCAAGAAAACTGGGGTTTTCATGTTAAAAAATAATTCCAAAGTCATCGTGAAAATGGAACATCACATACCATCCAATTTTCAATAGATTGAAAAATTCAGAGAAGTTATTGCCTGAATTTTCAAAATTCTCCAGATCTTCCAGTGCCGTAGGGACCTGAAAATCGAAAATTACTTGAATATTCCGGAAATTAACTGATTCATCAATGAAGAATTCTACAGAAATTTCATGTAACTTTGTCGTTGTTAAAAAATTCAAGCATTTTCACTTGAAATTTCAAGAGTCATTTTCAGACAGTGTGCTATAAAAATAGAAATAAAAGTACTATAAAAATAGAAATAAAAATCGAAGATAATGTGCAAAACTATACTGAACCGAATGGCCAGAAAAAATCTAGGGGTATCCGCGCAAAAAAAAAAAGTTAATAAATATTTGAAAGATTCTATCCCATAAAAGCGCATGATAGCGCATGCGTTTGGTGCATTTCGTCCACTCCACTTCTAAATAATAACCGTGGGTAGGTGGATTGAAATTTTCATCAAGATAAAGCGAATAACTTCGGCTCTCAGTTGAAAAAAAAATCAATTTTTTAAAAATACTTGCGGCTCTGGACAAACATTCTTAAACACCTACTTTTACTTCCGTTAATTAACGGAATTATTTTCTTTTCCAAAACGAACAATTACGTATCCAATATATCTCATCAAATTTCCGTTCTTCATATTCCTCTTGAATAAAAAAAATCATAGAAAAATTTATGAAATCGATGTTTCCATCATCTTTGACGATTCAATCTTTCTCCTTCTTTCCGTAAATATTACAATGGACATCCTCGTTGTGAAGTGGTCTTGAGGTGGTTAGAAATTGAAAATTTCATTGAAATTTTCATCAAGATAAAGCGAATAACTTCGGCTCTCCTTTGAAAAAAAATCCATTTTTTAAAAATACTTGCGGCTCTGAACAAACATTCTTAAACACCTACTTTTACTTCCGTTGATGAACGGAATTACTTTCTGTTCCAAAACGAACAATTACGTATCCAATATATCTCATCAAATTTCCGTTCTTCATATTCCTCTTGAATAAAAAAAATCATGGAAAAATTTATGAAATCGATGTTTCCATCATCTTTGACGATTCAATCTTTCTCCTTCTTTCCGTAAATATTACAATGGACATCCTCGTTGTGAAGTAGCCTTGAGGTGGTTAGTTCGAGCTCTGCGATAATAGCCCAAGGGACGAGTGTGGGTGAGGGAGAAGGGTAAAAGCCATCGCCAGTGCGTGGGGCGAGGAGGGAAATTGTTTGGAATGGTGGTGGAAGGCCGAGTGAGGTTGTTCTCCAGATTCTCGGAGTCCAGGAGGGGTTATACACACCGGGTATGATTTCAGGGGGCACACGAGTGCGACAGAGATGACGAGCTATTTCGTCGGCAGGCACAGCACAATATTGGGGAGAAAGACAGATGGGCACGAGTCGAAGAAGGAGGGCAAATCTATCGAAGGGTAAAGATAGAGGGAGAAAAAAAGTGTGGGTCGTCTCTTGTACTACGTGACGTCGCGAGGGCGAGAGAGAAGGGAGGAAAAGAAAGAGAGACAGACAGCTTTAGTGTATATACGCGATTACGGACGACAGTCACAGTTGAAGCGGCAGAGAGAGGGGCCATTGCCCCATATATAATTCTGTCCACTTGGAGTTTATTTTTTTTGCTCGTTAGATTGTTGCTGTTAAATTCAAATCCTCGGTCACACTCAAAATTCCATTTTGAAATCGATGTAATTGAGATTAGAGGGAATTTGGATGATGAATATTTTCGGAAAATTATGACTTTTACGGTTATTTGAATTCATAAATTGAATATCTCCACTGAGGAGATTTTAATGAAGCCTAACGACCACGGGAAATTACCGTAAATCGATAAATCCCCATTATGCAAACATGGTCTCTATTGATACTGAAAATACTGTTGAAAGAATGAATTTTCCAATTTATTTATTCATCTCTCAAATTGTGCTCCGGCGAAGAGGGAAATATCTCGGGAAGAGGGAAATGTTTTTCCCCTTCATTATGTTGCAATAATTTTGTGGCCATTTTGGAAATTTATAATGCATACGCCACTGTGCTTGCGCACGTTCCGTCGAATGATTCATCAGAAAATGAGTATACACTTGATACGGTTAGTTCTTGGCTGCAGAAAAAAATAAAATAAGCCATACAAAAAGGTAATAATGACAGTCATCAAATCACTTCCTACTCGATGGAGACTGTGATTAATTGTAAATGATTTGCCTCAGAGGCAAAAACTCGCACGGAAATAATGGACTATTAATATTATTGTCAACTTTTTTTTGAATCTTCCGATGAGTCATTTGGGGGAAATGACAAAATCAGGTAAATAGAAATTATTGAAGCATTTAGGCTATCAATGGTGGAGGGTGCAGAGAGTGCAGCTGCCGCGAAACCCGATTAACTCTATAAATACACCTCCACTCACCAACACACAGGAACGCCCAAAAACATGCCTGTACCCAACGACGTAACGATCGGAGTTAGTGGAGATAAGAAAATAAATAAAGGGGATTTTTTTTGCACTGACTGTACCTCTAAAACATTGGGAATAGTTATGGCAGGGGTTCTCATTCTCCCTTCCGAATTAATTACCGATTTATTGATTAAATTCTTAAATGATTTCGCAATTCACACGATCGCCTTTATAATTATTTTTATCCAGCGTATACCTCGATAGCTTGATGAATTGTGGAAAATTTTTTCTAATAATGAGGAAATCTAGTGGGGACTCAAAATTATCGGGAATTGCTGTATTTTTCGAGCAAGTGCGACATAACTCGGAAATTTTCGCGATGACCGTGGACAAAAAAAATGCGCATTTTTTTCAACTCCCTCTTTCCCGCGTGCTTGGAAATCCGTTGAATTTCAAATAGCTGGCCAATAAAAGGAATGAGTGTGCTGGAGAAAAAAAAGAGGAGCACAAAATTCGGTGTCGGAATAGGAGGGGAAGGGGGGCGTAAAGGAGAGGGGATAAAGTTGCCTGCGAAGCAGAGAGACGCGTACAGTCCCCGAGAAAAAGAGGTCAAATGATATTTATCCATGGGTATTCATATTATATGTGTGAATAAACACAAATTACTGAATTCAGGATCATAAAGCTGTACACGCTCATGAAATTAATGAAATTAATTAAATAAATTAATGAAATGATTAATGATGATTAACGAATTAATGGAATTAGTGAAATTAATTTTTACATTATTGAAATCAGTAGCATCCTAAGCCATAACATAGTTCAGGACGCAGTGTGCCTATTTCAGAGAATTCTCTATAATAATTATTATTATTACTTAAATCGTTTAACGGTTGTTGTTTCTACATTATATGCTAATTTTTTACTAGACAACTGTGAAATTCATCCAAAATAATGTAAAAGGCCGAGTAGGCCATACTTGGCATTAACAAATAAATAAATATTGAAATCGGTAGCAAAGCGGTACAACGGTGCAAATCAATTCTGACTATTGACCAGTTTTCAATGCATATCTCGGAATCTAAAAGAGATAGCAAATTTCTTGTCATAACCTTTTTTGTAGAGCCGATTGAGAGCTACAACAAATGTAATTACAAAATTTTCGCCTTCTCCCTTAGATTCCGAGATATTCACTGAAAAATGGCCAATAGTCAAAATCGACTTGGACCGTTTTACCACTTCGCTACTGAAATGAATAATTTTTTTTCAATCATTATTGACTGAGGGATGTCTATTGTGCTCATCATTATCGCGATTGATTGAGGAAAATATATTCAAAATCCTGGAATTTAATAAATTCCAACTGATATCAATATTCACCTTAATAAAATAGCTAACGGTTTTCTCCCTTCCTCACCCCCGGTCCCTCACCTACCCACTTCAGTGGAAAGAGAGAGAGAGGGGGAGAGAGCGAGAGAGACAGGAGGAGAGCCTGGGTCATCCCGCAAATACCCAGGCCTCACCCTCGGGTTTTCCACGCGCGCTGCACGCCCTCCTCCATCCCCGTACCTCTATCATCGCTGTGTCTGTGACGCTCACCCACTCCTTGCATGCAATGCACTCTGCCCCTTCCCCTCCATACGCAAATTCCACTTTTGCTTATCCAATTTGAATCCAATGGAATTCTCTCGATATTTCGTGGCAATTTGGGGAGCTGTCATGTGAAATTTAATTTCAATCCTCTTTATTTTTCGTCATTGGTGCCTCCGCATTGGCGATGGAGGTTAGCAAATTCAATTGATCGAATAAATCGATGTTCGCCATTCAGAAGGAGAGAAATCACTATTTATGAATTTTATAATTGTTTAAGAGTGAAAATAACGGCGATGAATATTTCGAAAAATTGGACTAATTGAATTTATTTATTTTTCAGTTACTGGGCGGTGCCTGCTTCAGTCATGGCCCATACACATTTTACAAAGCCGTGAGAATCGGCAATGGACGTGTTCTGCGTCTCGGTAGTTTCTTTCTAACAAAATTATGGACCGATGCCGATTTAGTTAGTATCGGTGAATTACAGCTGCTCTGGATAGATAGCAGGGGCTCAAATCAGCCATTAGCATCGTTGAGGCTCTACTTCCTGCCTGAAAATACTCCGGATGGACGACGTGATACTCACGGCGAGGTAAGTCAATTCTCTGACCTTCAACTTTCACCCAGAACAACTTGAGTTTAATAAATCAAACGGCTGCAAATGAGATATTCGTGAAAAATGAGACGTTGAGATCTTCCAATTGTTCATTTCTTGATTTCATTTATAAATATAAATTATAAATTACGTATTATAAATTATTTATATTATTTATATTATTAATTATTTATATTAATAAATATAAATTTATAAATGAAATGCAGATATTGACAATTATAGAAAATAACGAAACGTTCCATTTTGTCCGACTCTCCCCTATTTCAACGTCATTACGAGTGAATGCACCTTGTAATGAATTCATGAGTCAATTCTCGTAAGTGAATGCAATGATGTAAAAATGGAAAAATTGTTTTTTTTTCGCTCATATCCCATATTTATTGCTATTCTTAGCAAACAATTGAAAGTAATGATTCGGTCGTCAATGGGGTCAATTGCGTGAGAATCTCAACAGCTCCGACAGTTCTCAATAAATAATTCTCAATAAATAATCCAGTGGCGGATGGAATAGTGAAATTTCCATATTTTACGTAATTTGTTGAATATATGTGGTGTATGTATATTGGAGGCTGAAAAGAGGGAGTTAAAGTTGTCTAATAATTCGCCAGATTGGCGCCACTGGTGGGCATGCGCGACAAAAACCAATAACACCGACTCGCCGGTTTACCCATACACATCCGCCCTCTTCCATCTCCATTCTCCTCATCCACCGAGCGATCGTTTCACCTACCCTCCATACCGTTCATTCTTTCCAACCAATGTATATAATACATGTACATGAAAAGACCCACCCATTGCCAAAACCACCCTCTTCAGGCCTCAGTCCCTCAACCCCCTCGGTACAGCCTCCATACCTCACCCCAATCCTCCACCAGATATGTATTATGTATATGTATAGGTGTGTGGAAGAGGTCATGTTCGTTTTCTAACGTAAACTCGAATTTATCGCTACGTATAATCTCATTCCGATTTTCCCAAAAGGAATTACAACGGCGACGGTGGCTTTATCATGATTCAACTTACATTATAAATTATCATTATTCTCTTCTACTTTGGGTCTGATAGAGTGCGCCTACTCGGGGACCAAAATTCAATAACAATTGCCAGAGGAAAACGGGGAAATTTCGTTTCGAAACGCAATCCGCGAGCGAAGTCAAATTCATTGACCGGTTTTCAGTGAATATCTAGGAATCTGAGGGAGATAGTGACATTGGTGGGATAACCTTTTTTGTAGAGCCGATTGAGTGCTGCAAGAAATGTAATTATGAAAATTTTGCTGTCTCCCTTAGATTCGGAAATATTCCGGAAAAACCGCATTGGGAGATTAGTCGACTTGAACCGCTTTACCATTTGCTACTGAATTCAATAAAAAGTGAGTCGAAAAAGTGAGTGCAGCTTCATAAAAATTGTTGAACGTTCAAGAATTTTTTATTTTTGAGGCACAATAAGTCGGCAAATTTCTGTGAGATTTTACTTCTTCGGGAAAAATTACGTGACGAACCCGAAAATTCCCTGAACGTTTCAGATTTTTTCTCTTCCATTTCCTTAAAAATTACGGAAAAACGATTCCCCGCCGCAGATTACGTGAATTGTTCCGTAATTTTTACTGAATATGTCTCTCCGTGTAATTAAATTTGCGGGTTTTTTTTCTTCATGCCTCTGCATTAACGTAAACCAAGTGAATTGCGAAAATAAAAGCAGCACGGAGGGTTTATGAATGCGATGCGTACGAATTGCCCAACAGATTCGCCGAAACTGCGAGTATCGGAGTCTGTGCAAATCGTTCTGATTGACAAATTGCCATGGGAATTCAGTTATCGAGTATTATGAGACGGAGACATGCCTCAACCATTAGCTAGAACCGCTGTGCATCACCAGGTTGACTCGGCCCAACCGCAATAGAACCGGATAATTCTAATACACACAAGGGATGCCGATGCAACTTGCAGTCTTATCGTGGTGTGCGTGTGCACAGCCTTTGAACCGAGTCCCGAGCGTTTAGCCTAATAAACCGATCCTCTTTATTGTAATTCCTCGTGGACATGCTCAACATCGAACATGTTCAGACTTTTCAAGCTCTTTCCTTTTCCGTTTCTACTTTTTTTTCAATTTTTCAATTTTTTAATTTTTTAATTTTTCACTTTTTCAATTTTTGCAAATTTTTTTTTTTCAATTGAATTCCAAAAGAGTGCAGTAAAAATCATCTGCCTTCAATTATTTCAATTTATCTCCGTGAAAATAAAAGCACAGATTGTTGTTTTCTCCGGTTTTTTTTATTTCCCTCCATTGACACGTGAAAGGATTTCAATTTCGAAATTTATTCGACCCCGACACTCAGACATACACAATGGAGGCACACAACACGTAAAACTTTGTGCGCCTGGCCTTGGTACTCACCGGGACGAGCTGCAATAAAGTTCACGCACACACAGAATCGCCTAACCCACACAGACTCAGTTTCATCGATCGTAGCTTCCTACGCTTTTACGTCTTTTTTGCTCCCTCTTTTATTCCTTTTTTCATGGAATTTTGAATTTTTAATAGGTATTAGGTTTTAGAGTAGTTAGTTTACAAGTGCGATGAGAATCGGATTTTTGAGGAAGATTGACGCGTAGAATTACGTAGAATTATTTTATTGTTTTTCATAGTTGTCTCTTATTTTTTATCGATGAGGATGATGACGAATTTTTTCATTCTGATGAGAAAATAATTATTTGATTTACTAATTGTCGATCAACAGTGTGGTGCTCGAAAATACTATTCATTGTTCCCCCATCTGAATGTCAAACTATGGAAATGTATTGACGTTTTGCGGTGGAGGGGGAGTCAAATTATTTCGATAACTTTTGGTTATTTCCAATTAAAAATTTTCTGTTAAAATAAAGAGAGTTCTGATAACGAATGTGGCAAAACCATCAAGTGCTGCATTAGTGTCTGTTGAAATTCAAATAGGGGGAATAATTCAATTGAATGGCCCCTTGTCCTCCAAAATTGTTTAGAATGGCGCGAAAAATTGTCGTGCGTTAATTCGGCTAATTCTTCTAATTTCTGGATGCGGAACTATTTTACAGTGATTTAAATGTACGAAAATGTAAAAATTGTTGGAAATTACATGCTGGAGATACCCCTATCGTTCACCAACGAGCAAGTTAAAATTTAATAAGCCCGATGGCTCTGAAATTGGACAATTGAATTCCAATAGAGATAGATTAAATAAAAAAACTCGTTTCACGCGGCGCCAATGGCCTGCCTTGACGTCCATTAAGGGATACCCATACCTTGTTCTCTCCCGCCAGTTTTAGTAGACACACACAAAAAACCAGAAAACGTAAAAGGCAAAAGGTATATACGTTCCGGTGGGAGAGACTCGAAAACCAGTTCACGCGGGGCGGGGGTATGCGAGATACATGTCCCTTTGGTGTTCTCCGTTCTTCTTATAATTTTCTTTCCTTTTTTTTTGTTGTTCTTTGAATACCTACGCCATTGCGCCCTCCTGGAGTCCCTCACGGTGAGTAAGTATTTCTAAAGTGTGCCTCATTGACTCGCGATATTGTGGACTTTAACATGCGTGGACTCCTCTTTCTGCGAGTATTCTCGTTTTTTATGTTTTCTTGCGCTCCGCGTGTATCCAAATCCTGTGGTTTATTTTTGTATTCATATCGAAAGAGGATAATAATGAGATGGTGCGCCCGATAAGTATAATTCCACAGAGAGACTTGACTTGCCCGAATCAAATCAGTAGCGAAGTGGTAAAAGTCAATTTTCACTATTGACTAGTTTTCAATGAATATCTCGGAATCTAAGAGAGATAGTGAAATTGTCGTAATAACCTTTTTTGTAGAGCCGATTGGGAGCTACAACAAATGTAATTACGGAAATCACGCTATCTCCCTTAGATTCGGAGATATTTCTCAAAAACTCAACTGAGAGATCAGGAGACTTGAACCGTTTTATCAGTTCGCTACTGAAATTTATGAATTGTTCACCAGAATAGTATATTTCAGGGCGAATGCCGTGGGGTTTTTACGCGCGTGGAGTTGGCGTTCGACCGAAGGCGAGGACTGGCCAACCACGCGAGTAGAAAAACCCCATGACGCTAGGCGCGAACGATATTTTTCCGTTGTGATTTTTAGCTTTACAAGTTTGGGGAAGGGTCATAGTTCGGCATCAATCATTACTTTTAGTAATACTATGGGAAGTTGCACTTTATAGTAATTTAGATTTATTTATCGTAATTGAAATTTGAAAATTAATGTAATAATTGGTAATTTAGGTTGTCAATTGTTGGGTGATATAATAATTCGGAATTTGAAATTTAAATTGATGGTTATTTCTAAAATAAAAAAAATGGTGAGTTATATTCACAATTGACTCAATCCAAATTTAACTGTAATTCAAAATTTCGATTATGCCGATGTCTGGGAAGGGTCAGTACCAGTCCCCGGACGAGGAAAAGTGGAGATCAGTACGGAAAAATATTTTTCTTTCCTGGGAAATTCCTGGGAATTTGAAATGAAAAAATCAGAGAGCGTCCGATGCATAATCGGAAGGTCCCGGGTTCAAATCCCGGTCTGGACTATTCATTTTTTTCAGTAAAAATTTTCTAGTTATTCATATTGAGAATAATCCGGGTTCCCCTCCTGCCGCATCCAAATTCCATCCAATTATTTTCCTACGACGTCACAAAAATGTGGAACGCGATATAAATTCCCTTCATTAATGTAAAAAAAAACTAATTACTCGAGAGTTGAAGCGTAATTATAATCATTCTGCGTTAATTTGCAAAATAGAAGATAGAATAGAAGGAGTGGACTTCAACATTTACGAAAAAAAGGAAACTCTGTTGCGTGCGAATTAAAAAAAAACGACATTACGAGATATTAAAACATGATGATTGGTTAAGCAATATGAAAACACATAATTCAAATGCGTAAACACTCGTGAGATAGCAGTACACCACGAATGCACACAGTCCGTGTGCAGCTATAATTGTGGCTTATGTTTATATGTGTATATGTTGGCATGTACACGCTTTAACATCCAAGTGACTGCGGGGGAGAGATGCGTATCCATGGTAACCTCGGGTCCCCTCCCCTCGATTTTAGCACTCCCCCTCCTCCCCCGCCCCTTTCCACTGTCGACCCCTCTCGCGCGCAAGGAACTATTCACATTGTTAATACACAAATTCTTGGCTGTACTAATCAACAAAGTTCCAACTGTCCGCCAGTTACTCCAGATTGCCGTTTTTGTTGGACAACTTTCGGAGATATTAGAACGAGACGGGCATTTATTTTATTTTTATTTTTTATGTCCTTTAAGGTTATTTAGCCAGTGTCGGTAAATTCAGTAGTGAAGCGATAAACCGGGTTAAGTTGATTTTGACTTTTGGCCAGTTTTTGATGAATATCTCGGAGTCTAAGAGAGATAGAAATTTTTTTTTCATGACCTTCTTTGTAACCCTCAATTGGCTCTACAAAAAAGGTTATGACAAAACATTTTCCATCTCTTGAAGTTTCCGTGATATTTGTCAAAAACTGACCAATAATCAAAATCGACTTGAGCCGGTTTACCGCTTCACTACTGAATTGTCGGTAAATGGTTTTTTTTTGCATGATCAAGGAAAATTCGGGTATTTTTTCGGCTGACAGCGGAACATATAAAAATAACTTTTCTAACGTAAAAAAAATTAATCGCAATAATGTCGGCAGAAATGAATAAACTTATTTTTCCGTATACACGGGCTCTCGTGAAATTTATGTTCAAATTGATAATTCACCTGCTAGAAGACTCTAAAAATGGAAATAAAAATAGAAGGTAATGTGAAAAATCATACTGAATCCAGTGACCAGAGAAAAATCTGGGGTATCCGGGCAAAAAGAGGAAATATTTGAATTATTCTATCTGCATTTGGTGCCTTTTGCGTTTTGTCTGTAGCCAATAAATGAAATAGATTTCATTTCTAAATAATGAACATGGGTTGGTGGATTGAAATTTGTACCAAAAATGAAGGGAATATCTTCATCTCTCAATTAAAGAAAAATCAATTTTTTCAAATACCTGCGATTTTGGATAAACCTCCTCAATTCATTAATATTCGAACATTGTGATGAAGAAAAAGGGCTTTTGAAACTCCCGGGTGACCACCCTCGACGAAAATTCTTGCACCCCACATTGACCGGTTTTTATCCCCACCACTGACAATATCCGCACTCACTCTACCTCCTATCTCTCTCTCCCTCCCTCCACATGCGGGTTTGTAGATGTACCAAGTTCATAATCCAATACAGGAAAACACTGCATACAATCTGATGCACCTCAGGGAGCGAGAAATATTCTCAAAACCCAAGACTAATTTTTCGCACAAATTAACAGACTTAACCTAATCAGTTCAATCACGATTAATTATTCCTAATTAATTCAGTAATCGATTAATTGATGAGTCACACGTAAGATTGCCCTGACGCCCCACAAAGTTGTGCATCAGGAAATGACAAAAGTTGAGAATAATCCCCGGAAAATGAATCATTCTGGAATAACACGAGAAGTTCACTCCATCAAAAAGTTGTTGGTAGAATCCTGAATAATTCTTTATAATAATTCACGCCAACGAATTGCAATGGATTCACTCCGAGATACAAATAGAAATAACGGAGGGGAAAAAGGAGTGATTATTTTAACGACGATTCAATAAATTATTAGATGAGATAGCTATGATTAGTTTCAGTACGCCAATGCCTGTGGGGGTCTGGCTTGACGCTTTAAATCCAACGGCGTGGGCACCACCTCGAGATATCCTCCAACGAATTTCCAACTCCGAGCGTAACTATTCCCCTCCACATTTTTCACTCTCCGCATATTTTTTTCCGCATATTCAAATCCTCTTTTCCACAGAATTTCCCATCGAATTTAATTTCCATCATCGCATCCGCGAAATATTAAACGATATTCATCGAGATCGAGCCTATTTCACATGCTGCGACTTCAAGGAAACGCTTATCAACGACTGTCAGAGATTGCCTAATGAATATTCCTCCCCGTTTTATTTAAGAATGACGATAATTACAATAAGAGAAAAAGCCGAGGGAGACCAGAGCCACTGATACTGGCGCCTATGCCACGTCCTTGGCACTCGTCGAGTGGAAAAATCGTTGTCCGCCTCTTAGGTGATCTGCTTGCTAAATTGGAGACAAAACATATTCCGCCATTTCGAAGGCGAGGGTTTCCCAATAATAGGAAAAAAGTCGTGCGTTCTTTTCACCTCTTCGTCCACCAACCCCCGCCCTCACCCGCTCCTTCTTCCTTGTCATATTATTTTTTCTCTGTTATCCTTCTTCGTCGTCCTCGTTCGTTGGCATCTATTCATGCCTAAAGCGACTATTCCTCGCTATAATTTCATAGCGTCATATATTTTGATAACCTTGCGTTACAGAATATCTTTCAACTTCTGATAAAATGAATAGTTTTCGCATTAACTCGTCGTATTATGCCTCATCTGCGTGACGTTATTTACAAACTCTTCGGTGTTCTACATATAATGATGTGAAGTAATAGTATCTCGGGCTGTGTTTCGTGCACGTGCCCGAAGTCAATGTGTATTTGCCTCGTCCAATATTCGAGACTCTAGAGCATTTTATAAATTGAAATTTGATAAATGATTCAATCAATTCCGGATTTGCCGCGATGGAGAAATAATTAATTTCATAATGACTCAGTGGGAGTTGGGGGGATTAAATAATCATCTGTGGTGAATAAAGAAGAGACGAATTAGTTATTGGCTGATCGATTCCGTACTTGAAGGTATACATAATAGAGAAGAACTGATAGGACGATGGGGAATGGGAGTGAACTCACTTTGCGCGATGAGAGGAGGGCGATATGCTGTCCGGATATGGCCTCGTATCGATCCCTGCATTTCGCATCCCTCTTCCCTTCTGGTGTGGATGTACGTAACAATTTGCTAATAAATATAATTCAATTTTGTCGTTATTTGTTCGGGGAAATTTATGTGCGATGGAAAAACTGTTAAAAAACCGAGGCATAAACTTCTGCGGTGAAGTCTATTCGCGCTTTGCGTGGTGAATTGCAGTTTTAATTCAACAGTGAAGTGGTAAAACGGTCTACGTCGACTTATCTCCTAGTTGAGTTTTTGAAGAATATCTCAGAATCTAAGGGAGATAACGAAATTTTCGTTGTAAGCTTTTTTCGGAAATGAGAGAAAAACAAACACGTTGTCAAACAAGTCTTGTTTGGGCCGACAAAATCACTAGTTGAAAATTGCCAGAAAATAATTTGTCTGGTTCGAATTTGAAAGTCTCAGACATGAATAATTGCTCTGCTTTCGACAGCAACGAAATATTTGGCTCAAGAGGCGGATAATTCATACCAGACGGTGCCTTTTCAGGGTGAAAATATCTCATACAGAGGAAAATTTATCGACAAATATTTTATCCCTAAGTTACAAGATTGCTATCATATCATTATTATTGTTGCATTTAAGGGTTCATTTCTTGTCTTTGATTATTAGACAACCGAAACGAAAAACTACTGTCCCTTGTTTCGCATGAAACAAAGATTTTTCGGGAGCAAAATATGTACGGGAGTATCGAATAACGAAGGAGTAGTCCTAGAAATGACATTTCTTGCGTGTACAGAGAATGCAATTTTTTTTTAACTACTAAATCTATTTTTGCGACAAAAATTTTTCATTCCGGCGCACTCTCTGCATGTTTGGCAGAAAAAAATCCGTTTTGATAATTTTCAAAAAACTATTTTCTTGGCACAAGCAAGACTTGTTTGAGAACTTTGTCGTTTTTCTCTCAGTGTAGAGCAAATTGAGTGCTACAATAAAGGTCTTGACAACAATTTAGCCATCTCCCTTAGATTCCGAGATATTCACTGAAAAATGGCCAACAGTCAAAATCGACCTAAACAATTTTACCACTTCGCTACTGAATTCAAATTAACGTTTGTTAATTTCAATTGAATAGTGTAATTGGCCACGTACTGTTTGATTTTCCCTGAAAATTGTGGGAAATGAAAAATAAAAGATTACTAAAAGAAAATTTATTCCCTACCTCACATGTTTTCATTAAATTCCAATAGGAATTCCTGAGATAACATTTTTCTCTCCGTTTTCCACTCGTAAAGATTGTACAATAACATTTCATTGATTTTTTTTCTCCTCGAATGTCAGGAGTTCTTCCGCGGAGATGTGTTTTACGTCTAACGGACGGAGAAATTGAAAATTCATCTGCTTTATGTCACCTGCATACACGCTACATTTTTATAGCTCTGAGAAACCGGTGATCAAAGTGATGTTTAGCAATTCTGTCACTTTAAAAAATTGAGAAAATAGTTCAACGATTGTGCGCCAGCAGGATGACATGGTTGAGAATCGATAACCGTTATGAGAGTCGGGTCATGCGGAGCCAACCTCTGTATCCTCTCGAAATTCACCCATTTTCCTTTATACCTCACCCTCCCTTACATTTTACTCGACACAACATCACCCCTGTCATCGATAAATGAAAATTGCTATTGAATGCATTCAGCCGTTCTGTAAATTAAGGCATTGTCGTTGCATTTCCCTTTCAAAGAGTCCCATAATTTTCATATTGATGAGAATTTTTAAATTCGAGGACTCGTTGAATGTGAATAAATCTTCTCATGACGACTTTGGTCTCCCCCTCCTATCATTCTTCATCTTTCATGATAAAAAATAAAATGTCAACTATATTTGTTGGAATTCCATCGGCCAGTGTACGTAGAAGCTGGATATAAATAGGACTCGTAAAAAATAAAATAATAATGATTATTGGAATAAAAGTGGAATGCGTTTATGGCATTGGGCTCAACTGCGGTCTAGAAATAATACTTGGCATTCGAGTAACGGATCACAGATTTTTTATCACTGAAATTGAAATGTCCGCTCATCTCGCCCAAATTTAATTCACTGTCATTTCGATCTGCCAAACCTGACACAAGTATTCACTTTCATTTTATACAGAGCATAAATAACGTGACGTGTGTATTTTTTTTTTTTTGGGTGACAGAGGGGGGATGAGAGAAAATTAAATTACGAGTCTAGAATGAGTTGGGTCGAGTTGGTAGAGGCTGGAGAAGGGGACGAGAAAGTCAGTTTATGGCATTTCCTCTGCCTTCTGCAATTTATTACTGAATGATTTTGCTTTATCGAATTTCAAGAGACCATTGAAAAATATTATTCCCGGTGAAGGAGGCGCTGGGGAATATTCAAATTTGAATTTTCACTGTATCACGCGTTTGTAGAAATTTTAATACCTGAAGTGTGCTTCATCGTGTGAGATATGACATTATAAATTATATTTCACGGACGAAGGCGAGAAGATAAGGCTGTGCTGCCGAGTTCGAAAAGTTATTATCATCATATACCACTATACCATTGGACCCAGGCCGCGCGGTTTTATTCAATAAACCGATGCGTCGTTTATTCCCCAAGTCTCTGGCTAGCTTGACTCTATCGTCTCCCATGCAGTACTGATGCCTCACAAAGTTCTTCAAATGATGGAAACCATCAATTTATTCTCATCATATTATTAGGGAATTAATCGTAAAAATTTAGCGATGAAGCGGTGAACGGGGTCAAGTCGATTTTGACGATTGGCCAGTTTTTGACGAATATCTCGGGATCTAAAGGAGATAGAAGGATTTTTGTTATGACCTTTTTTGAAGAGCCAATTGAGGGGTATAAAAAAGATTGTGAGGAAAATTTTGATATCTCGCTTAGATTCCAAGATATTCATCAAAAACTGGGCTTAAGTCAAAATCTAGGGAATTAAATTTGGATGAAATTCCCATGAATGTTGCTATAAATAAATAGATTAATGAAAGAGAGTTGGGGAATACGCAAGATAAATTCAGTAGTGAAGCGGTAAAGGGAGATGAGTCGGTTTTTTTTTTCGAAAATGAGTTATTGATGGAAAACAATTTTTTCAATTTTTGTGATGCAGGTTGGTTTTATCTCTCTGAGTAATCAGATAAGAAGTGTACAAATGTGGTGAGTGGAACCTTAGTTCGTTCACAAGTGCTTCACCCAAGCGCAAGCAAGCGCATACCAATCGGGCGATGCTTTAATGACTTCAAGTCTCCCTTCATAGAGCATATGCTTTAATAAGGGTAAGAGAAACAAAAAAAATTGGAGGCCCTGGGATATTTTTAATATTTCAATTAATTTTTTTGCACTAATTATTCGTTTTTAGAGATATACTAGGCCTACGCGTTTATCTATTCGTTGTGAAAATTAAGTATAAATAAATAAATAAATATAATCATAGATGTTTTATAAATATTGATAATGACTTGAAGAGAATTAAGAGAATGAAGAGTGAGACATCAATGAATAATTTGTAATCTTCGATTAATTATTTTTTTTTTACTTTTTAAAATAATCTGATTAAAATCTGTAATTGTTGAAAAATGAGGGGAATGTTTTTTTGGGCTCAAACAAAAGAGCGGGTCGAGAAATGACGTGCTAGAACCTCTAAACATGACAAATGTCTCTAAAGATGATGTCTGTTTTCAATTGAACAGCAGAGTTGTGACATCATTGTCTAGGAGGACAATGGGGTCTAGGAGTATGTATAGAACGTTGGCGTCTAGGAGTCTCCCCTGGTTCAAAACCATCTTTAGAGGTCCTAGCACGCCATTTCTCGAGCCGCTCTTTCATTTGAGCCCAAAAAAACATTCATATCTTGTCTGACATCTTTGCTACAAACTCGGGTTTTCAACTCGGGTTTTCAATTGAATGTCATTTCGTCCCACGTTTGGCCCTCTGGAGGTCTAATTTTTATCGAAAATTTCTTTCTGTGTAAATAGGAAAAATAGGACAATCGATCTTCAATGTATGAGAAATCATTGTCTTAATTCCAGTAATCACTTCCCAATTAATGAAATACTGAGCATACACACTGAAATACTGATTCTGTCGAAATTCCTCGTTTTCCCTCCAATGAAGTACATCCTAACGGTTGTCGTAAATTGTTGCGAAGCCCAATGATTCGTGAGAATAAAAAAAAGACAAAACTGTCAGTCCACGGCGACTTTTTGAAGGCAAACGGGTTAAGAAAGACTTTGCGCGGTATGCCGTGCGACACGCCGGGGGCCCGGAAATATTGGATTCTTTGTTCACGATAGAATCTGTCTAGGGTGATAAACTACTTTGCGACAAATGGAAATCCGTTCTCCGACTTTTTTCGGAGATTTCATTTGAAAAATTTGAGGAAAAATTTCGTTAGACCCCGATGAACAACTTCATCCTCTACTCGAGCTTTCATTCACACCGAGAGACATATTCAGTAAAAATTACGGAACAATTCACGTAATCCGCAAGGGGGAATCGTTTTCCGGCAATTTTTATAGGAATGGAAGAGAAGAAATCTGAAATCTGAAATTTTTCCCGGAGAAGTAAAATCTTACTGAAACTTGCCGACTTGTTGTGCCTCCAAAATCAAAACTTCTGGAATGTTCAACAATTTTTATGAAGCTTGTGAGTTACTTCTACGTTTCGTTCCGTAAAATTTCTCAATCGTTGGGGAAAAATTACGGAACGACTTGCTGTCCCCACAGCGGTGAGTCATCAGACGGCTGGTTAATTTTTACGAAACAAATCGTAGAATTTACGTGGCGATTCGTACAATTTCAGTTCCGACTCACCCTTTTTATTGAATTTTACTTCGCTCGCAGATTACCTTCCGAAACGTAATTTTCATATTTTTTTCTGGTAATTTTTATTGAATTTTTCTCTCCGTGCATTTGAATAAAAACATGCACTGCGGGAAAATCTGCGATAATGACGAAACTCAGCGGAAATTCCATCATCATCGTGTTTGAAAACGAAACGGCTTTTCACGATATGATTATCAATTAATATCAATTATTATTATTGCTGAACGTCGGTTTATCTAATTTGCTTTCAACAGAGTTGAGAACGACTGTTCAAAATGAAATGAAAACACTGCATGCAAGAGGTCGCCCAGTGTTGGCTGAGCACGTCACAGCGTTAAAGGTTCTAATTAGAGAATATCATTGGGGTTTGTTTCCCAAAAAATCGGGACTCCTCCCACTTTGACTCTCAGCAAAAAGTGTAAAATGGGATAAATGAGGATTGAAAAGGCGCAGATATGGGGGATAAGCTAGCAAATTTCACTGCATTACTTCTGTTTTCATTGATAATTTGTGGATGAGTTATTTTCCCCCGATGACAACAGATTTTAAATAATACCTCATAAGTGTTCACCTCATTTTCTCATCTCTCATCCGTCGACCTCCGGCAGTTATGCACACGCATGTACATAGCCACCAGAAATGAGAGAGAGAGGGAGAAATGCTGAGTGCAAGAAAAGGAGATGAGAGTGGGAGAGATGGAATAAAGCAGGAGACCCGAGCGTATCCGGTCGTTGCCTCGTCCCAGGGCTCGTTCACTTGATTTTTCTCTCTTTCTCTCTCTCGCTCTCTCCTTCTCTCTCTTCCCCATCCCCTGGTCGGGCTTTACTGTCTGCTTCCTCCCCCCTCAGATGTCGCCACGCATATCAGAGGGTGCATTCGCGTACTTCCTCGGGGGGAATTGGGAAATGAGCGGAGAATTTTTGGACAAATGTCAGAGTTTGTCGCAATTGAAGGATTTTTTGGGGCGTCCCGCAAATATCAATAAACTCAAGGGGCGACTAGGGGAGGGTGGGGTAAAACGGACACTTTAGACTTTTTTTTAAATTATTCATAACTGAGAAAAAAATTGATCAATTGAACTCAGTTTAGGCTCGTCACAAAGGGAAAGAATTGTTCTTTGTATTGGAAAATTTGTTATGTAAATTATTATTTTGTTTGTTCTCATTCAATCAACATCACTATTAGACAAAAAAATGAAAAATTTTGTTGGCTTGGCCGTTGAAAGCATCGATGTTCGAGCATGAAAAATCGCTGTTTTCGATTAATCGAAAACTATCGCCCATCCTTAACTAAAAAAGTAGGCATCCGCATTTGGACGAGCGATACGAATTCTCATGCGCATTCTTTCATGGAAAACACTCCCGTGGATTTGCGATAGCAAAACTTCACCAACGCACCGGTGGAAAACCGAATGAAAATTCAAATGAAATATGTAAATGCGGATAGAATAGCTTCATGCGAAAAAGTTATGAATTTGCGTCAAATTTTTCCTCGGATGGAAATAATTTTTGGAGGAAAAGTTTTTATATGAATTGCGCAGGGTAAAGGGGTAACATACTCTGTGGTTTGATAAATATTCTCGGCTTCTCCGTCCTATCCCCACCGACCCAGCCTCCCCCACCCGCTATTTCTCTTCGTGGTCCCTCCACTGCCCCTCCATTGCACACTTGGACAATATTTCACCGGTTTCCACGTTACTATAGCAACTAACACACAAGCCTCCGAAGTCTCTGTTTGCCCTGTACTATATGATTATTCTTTTTCCCATTCCCCAAATTCACGCTCGCATACATAATCTTTGCCGCATACTCGTGTCATTTCTGTTTTTCATCCAATTCCATTGCCTCTGCCATTCTCAGTCGAAATCACTAGCGAAATGAAAAATGTTCTAACAATTAGATGGTTTAATGCGATGAACAAAATTCGTTTACGATTTTAAAATCAGTAGCCAAGCGCTAAACCGGGTTAAATCGATTTTGACTTTCGGCCAGTTTCTGATGAATTCCTCGGAATCTAAGAGAGATAGGAAAAATTTTCTCATGAACTTTTTTGGAACCCTCAATTGCCTCTACAAAAAAGGTCGTGACAAAAATTTTTCTGTCTCTTTTAGATTCCGAGATATTCGTGGAAAACTGGCCAATAGGCAAAATCGACGCAACCCGGTTTACCGCACGGGGAGAAATGTTCAGTAAAAATTAGGGAACTCACAGGTCGCTCACCGATTACGGAATCGATTCAGAAAATTTCAGTGACGGTATCGTAATTTTTTACGGGAGATTCAGATAAAAATTATGGAACGCTCTGGAAAAATTCCGGGATTTTAGGTAAAAATTATGTGACAGTTCTGTAAAATTTCCTACAACATCCGTTGTATTCGTGATTCAGAAAATTTAAGTGACGGTATCGTAATTTTTCACGGAAGATTCAGGTAAAAATTATGGAAAGCTCTGGAAAAATTCCGGGATTTTAGATAAAAATTACGTGACAGTTTCGTAAAATTTTCTACATCCCATTCGTGATTCAGAAAATTTAAGTGACGCTATCGTAATTTTTTACGGGAGATTCAGATAAAAATTATGGAACGCTCTGGAAAAATTCCGTGATTTTAGGTAACAATTATGTGACAGTTCCGTAAAATTTCTCACAACATCCCATTCGCGATTCAGAAAATTTAAGTGAGGGTATCGTAATTTTTCACGGGAGATTCCGGTAAAAATTACGCAACGCTCTGGAAAATTTCCAGGATTTTAGATAAAAATTACGTGACAGTTCCGTGAAATTTCCTACAACACACATTGCGCTCCGGAATTACGGAAAAGATACATAAATTTTATTGAATATCTCTCCGTGCGCTTCGCTACTGAAATCGTTCGCGTCAGATTTCCAAGTGATAGAAGGAGTTAGGGAATGGCAGAGGATATTTACCATCTTTGTTTCACTTTGAATAACTGAGCAGAGCTTGGCGGCTTGTGTACTGTTCCTCTCGCTTTGCTTCTACCCCCGCAGTGACGATGGAATTACCTATTCCTCAAATAACGTACTCCAACTACTTCTCAATAGAATGGAAGCTAGATATTCCTGTTTATTTTATTCTTCATCTCCATGATTATTAATAATGATTCTGAGTCATGGAATATTGGAAATCAGTATATAATACTAATTAATTGTCAAATCGCGATGTTTCGATTGTTATTAAATCTTCCTCAGGCTCTTGACAACACTAGCATCTGGTCCTGGTAATAGTAAACATTTTCCCGTAGGAAGATAAATCCATAAAATGCATAAATGTCAATCTTATATACTTATATTCTTCAAGAATGTTATCAAGAGCCTGAGAAAGATTTAATAAGAATCGAACCGTCGCGATTTGACAATTAATTAGTACTATATACTGATTTTCAATAGCTCATGACTCAAAATCATTATAGCTATTACTACTATTGAATGAAAAATAATTTTTGAATTAATCTATAGTTAAAAAAAAAATCTATAGTGTTTTGCTTGAATTGGTTGTTTGAATTATTATAAAATTATGGTCATTTATACTTTTTTAAAATTCATTTTCCAAGCCGCAAATGTCTCCTCTCGGTAATTCACATTTCCACGAACATCTCTTAATTTTTTTCACTCCGTGAATAATGCACCATGTGCTTGAGTCCGAGGTTTTGCTTTTGTTCGAGATGAGAACGTCTATTTTCGAACACTTCAATTCAGTAGCGAAGTGGTAAAATGGTATAACTCAATTTTGGCCATTGACCAGTTTTCAATGAATATATCGGAATCTAAGGGAGATAGCAAAATTTTTGCTGTAACCTTTTTTGTAGAGCCGATTGAGTGCTACAACAAATGTAATTACGAAAATTTTGCTATCTCCCTTAGATTCCAAAATATTCCTCAAAAACTCAACGGGGAGATACGTCGACTTCAACTGCTTTACCACTTCGCTACTGAATTTTATCACCTCTCTTTCATTCAAACACTCATCAAATGAATTTCAGTAATTATTCTCGAAGCGCATTCCACTGGATGCGGCGATTTTTTCATGTTTAAATCGAAATTCAAACAGTCCTCTTTCCCATTAGGCGCGTCTGTCGTGAAAAAAATCCGGAGGAAAATAACGAAATGAAGAGAAATATTGAAAATCAATATCGGAAAAACAGAATTACATTCGAGGACAATCAATTGCTCTCGTTGCAATCAATTAAGAGATGCGCGAACTGCTAGAAAAAGATTCGCTGGCGATGCTTCCGCATCAAAATTCCTGAAAAAAACTACAACTGAAGACATAAAACGCACTCATGCGGTGATTTTAGTGCCAGGAGGATAATAATAATAAAAAACATGGAGTTTCATAGAATAATTTTGCAAGTGAGAAATAATATTGGAATATTTTTTCATTGAGGCAGTGTATCCACTCGTCTGTATCAATTATTGGAATGCATGATAAACAAAAAAATGAAAATGAAAGAGAAAAGAATGCAACAACTATCACCGTGGCAATCAAATATTTCTAGTTGCCATGGAAGAAAATAGAGGGCATTGAAACTCAACTAATAGAAGCCGCCGTTTGTACAAAGCCATTGCCAACCACGGGCGCCGAATTTTTGGAATTGATTTCGAGGTAGCCAGAATCACTGGTTATATTGAGTGTGCGCGTGAAACACAATGCCCATCCCCTCCACTCTGACGAATCCCCTCCCACGTTCTGCAAAGAGAGAAGAAATCCCCCATTGGAATGCTATCAACCGAGAATCGTTATCCTTCACAAGCAACGGTGCATGCGATAATTTGTCGACGATAATTAATATCACAAATGCTGCCTGAATGAACGTGTTATGAAAATATTTTTGGAAGGAGCTGGCGGGGAGAAATTCCACATCTTTGGTGTACCGGCAATCGATGGACTGCTCAGCCTCTTGCACACTCGCCCACATGCACTAATATTAATTTCCAGTTTTCCGTTTTTCTATTTCGAAAATTATAGGTATTGGGCTAAGGGTATACTTGAAGGCCCACTTGAGCGTTCATCCTTGAAGACCAGTTAAGGATGTTTATCCTAAATAGCAAGGACTTGAAAAAATGGATTTGAAGGAATTCCCCTCACTTTTATAGAAATTTTAATCCACCAAAACATGCTCATTATTTAGAAATTAAGTAGACAAAGTGTGCAAATGCGTGAGCTAACATGCGCTTATGTGGGATTGAATCATTCAAATATTTCCTCTTTTTGCCCGCGTACCCCAGATTTTTCTGGGGCCACTGGGTTCAGCAGGATTTTACACATTACCTTCTATTTTTATTTCTACACGGAGAGAAATATTCAATAAAAATTACGTATCTTTTCCGTAATTCCGGAGTGAAATGCGGTTGTAGGAAATTTTACGGAACTGTCACTGAATTTTTCCAGAGCGTTCCGTAATTTTTGTCTGACTCTCCTGTGAAAAATTACGATACCGTCACGTAAATTTTCTGAGTCGATTCCGTAATCGGTAAGCGAATTGTGAGTTCCGTAATTTTTACACGGAGAGAAATATTCAAGGAAAATTACGGAACATTTCACGTAATCCGCAAGCGAGAATCGTTTTCAGTGAATTTCTATAGGAATATAAGAGAATAAATCTGAAACGCTCAGTAAATTTTCGGGTCTGTCACCGAAAAAATACGAAAAAGTCACGTAATTTTTCTGGAAGTTGTAAAATCTAACAGAAACTTCAAGACTTACTATGCCTCAGAACATGAAAATTCTTGGATGTTTAAGAATTTTTACGAACAGTTCCGGAAAAATTACGGAACGTTTTGTTAAAATCTCCCCCTCACGGTGACTCATGGCTAGCCGTGAGGCGTCGGACGGATGAGTAATTTTTACGGAACAGATCGTAGAATTTACGTGACGATTGACACTTTTTATTGAATTTTACTTCGCTCCCAGATTACGTTTCGAAACGTCATTTTTACGTCTTTTTCTGGTAATTTTTATTGAATATTTCTCTCCGTGTACTGAACATTTCTCTCCGTGTATTTTTAGAGTCTTCTAGCAGGTGAATTATCAATTTGAACATAAATTTCATAACAGCCCGTGTATAAAGCAAAATTAGTTTATTCATTTCTCCCGAGACTATTGCGATTAATTTTTTTTAACGTTAGAAAAGTTAGTTTTATATGCTCTGCTGTCATCCGAAAAAATTACAGAATTTTCCTTGACCATGAAAAAAAAAAACACATTTACCGACAATTTACCGACACTGGCTAAACACCCTTAACTGAAAAAATGGCCCGCGTGTGACTTTCATTGACCGGATAATAAAAATATTTTTAACTTTGCGGTGGAGCATTGAGGCATTATCATAACCACGCTGAGCTGATTGAAATCTTTAATTTTGCAATTGCTACTCGGAAATCTCTTCCGGAAGGAGAATGAGTAAAAAATCATGGACACATTCTGTAAACAAATTTTACGAGGAAACTTTACGACGACTGCAGACAGATTTTTCATTCACCTTGCAATGCAAATTGAAAAAATGGAGACTTCCCATTAATCTGCGTTTATATGTCACAGTTTTTTTCCTCACCGTTTTTTTTTCATCTTGAAGAATGACTAGTTTACGTAATCAATGCAGAGATAATTGAATACCGCTAATGAAGCAATCCATTGCATTGTGATGAATGAAGAAAATTAATGAGCAGGGGTTTGGATCCCCTCTCGGGGGGATGAATTTATTGTGCGAATCAATATTCACTCCAGAAATATTCTATTCCTAAATTCAGTAGCGAAGCGGTAAACCGGGTTAAGCCGATTTTGAGTATCGACCAGTTTTTGACGAATATCTCGGAATCTAAAAGAGATAGAAAAATTTATGTCTCGACCTTTTTTGTAGAGCCAATTGAGGGTTACAAAAAAGGTCATGAGAAAAATTTTACTATCTCTCTTAGATTCCGAGATATTCATTAAAATCTGACCAAAAGTCAAAATCGATTTACACTGTTAAAAATTTTTGTCTGAATTTTCCCCGACAAATTCCGAAAAATTTTATCGTTTTCCAATTCCACTGAATTTTGACCAAATTTTGTCATTGGAAATTCCGAATTTCGTGGAAAAATCAGACAGAGCTGTAAATTTCCGTTCCATTTCCCCCTGAAAATGAATAGAAAACCAGAAAATTCTGGTAAATATATTCTTGAATTTTCAGGCCAGTGACACTGAATGCGATTTGGGGAGAAAAAATAATGAAATTTCATATTTATTTGAAAATCCAATGTAATTTGGCACAGAAATTTCATATTAGATTAGAAATTCAAATAAATTAAGGAATTCTCGTCTTTACGCTGCTTAAACTTCTGGAATTTCACTAAATTTTCAGTGAAAACTGGAATTTCATGATTTTTTCCCCTAAATCGCATCCAGTCACTGTCCTGAAAACTGGTCTTCAACTATCCATGAAATTTAATTTATTTTCTAACAGCGTAACCCGGTTTACGCTTCGCTACTGAATTATCTTTGCCTTCCGAGAACCAATAATGAAGACATCTTCTCTATCATCAAAACGCGCACATATCCTGCCTCGAGGGCGTGTTGTTGAGAATAAAAACACGCTAATTGTTGTGTTTTAAATGAAAATATTCACTCGAATTTGTGCTTCGAACGGGCTCATCGATTTAATTCATGCACATACGATTGGAGAATAAAATGAGAGGGCTAGAATGCAACGAAATTAATTGATAAATTGAGCAACTAAGCGTGCATTTGTTTCCAAGAATACACTTTGCCGCTGGTGTGACCTCAATTATGATGAACTGTCGTAGTGTTAATTCATTGCGTTTAAACTGAAATCATTACATCACGTCGAAATTCAATTACAACAAAATTTCAATTCTCCTCCGGAAAATCGATTATCCATTGACAAACTGAAATGGGAGATCTGAGATATCCGAGGGAAATGATTCCATCGTAACTTCATCGATTATATAAAAACTACGCTTCGAATCACTCTCCCCCCCACCCCCGCCCGCTCCTCACTCGTCGTTTCAACACTCCCTCCCCTCTTGCTCCTCTGTAATCCGGCCCGATATCGCTCGATGGCAATGTTCCAAAGCTTTCCGTATACATATATACACACGGCAAATCCCGGGCATTCATGAAATTCCATTGTATTTTATTAATAAGCATCATTCACAATTTTATTAAATATTTAATGATTAATTAATTCAACCGGCTACACGTCTATATTTTCAGGGATTAAACCCGATGGATGTATTTGAATTAGAAATTGCGAGGTAAATCGAAGTCGAATGTACATTTATTATAATTTTGAGGAAACCAATAAAGTTAAATATTTACTGTATAATATTTGGGCATTTTCGTTAGCGAATATTCGACAAATTGAATTTCACGGATGCAACGTTGAAGATTGAGTATTAAATATTCCCCTTGACTGCACGGAGAGAAATATTCAATAAAAATTACGTTTTTTTCCATAATTCCGGAGCGAAATGTAGTTGTAGGAAATTTTACGGAACTGTCACGGAATTTTTCCGGAGCGTTCCGTAATTTTGATCTGAATCTCCGGTGAAAAATTACGATACCGTCACTTGAATTTTCGGAATCGATTCTGTAATCGGTGAGTGAATTGAGAGTTCCGTAATTTTTATTGAACATTTCTCTCTGCGCATAAAATTATTCAGAGTGGAAACGAAAAATTAAAGGGGAAGAGAATTCGTTTTATTCCTCAGTCTGTAGCACCTAGAAATCGAACGATTTGGTGCATGTGATCGCGTACAGTGCACCGAAAATATTTGACGAACGGCTACTCTATAGATGTATATGTTTTAGTAAATTGATAGCTTATCGATGAGTTTGGAGGCCCCATTGGTGCAATTGCCATAGCAACGGACCACTACCAACGCATTTTCACTTTGATTTCAATTATTCAGTGGGTACGTGTTTTAAGAGATCTGGTGGAGGCCTTCACACACGCCCGTAAAATGGCTGTTTTTTTGAATACATTTCCTATTTATGTATCGACTATTACCCTGGCTTCTGTTGAATTGAATTTTTCTTTCATTGCGGATGATTAACCCTAGATTGGTCGCTCTATGAGGGAAACCCCGCCGCGCGTAGTTTTTGTTTCGGTCAATTTTTAATGAATATCTCGGAAGCTAAGGGAGATAGCAAATTTTTTGTAATGACCTTTTTTATAGAGCATATTGAGTGCTGCAAAAATGGTTATAATAAAAATTTCGCTATTTTGCTTAGATTCGGAGATAATCCTCGAAAACTCAGCGAAGAGCGTCTTGTTGTTTTGGTCAATTTTTAATGAATATTAAAATTTATTCCCAAAATTCCTAAAGAAAAGAAATTATTCCGAACAGACGAATTATTTTTTTCCATGTTAAATGAAATTGCCCATGACGCGACGTTGCCGGAAACTCGCTAAAGCGCACGAGCAGTGTAGGGTGAATTCTGCAACGCTGAAGCCTAAATAACACGGCGGGGAATCCCCGCGCAGGTGACCAACTCGCAGGGTTACGTTTGGTGACAAGAGTGGGGTTAAATTCAGTAGCGAAGCGGTAAAGCGGACGAGGTCGATTTTGCCTGTTGACCAGTTTATGTCGAATATCTCGGAATCTAAAAGAGATAGAAAAATTTATATCATGACCTTTTTTGTAGAGCCAATTGAGGGTTACAAAAAAGGTCATGAGAAAGATTTTGCTATCCCTCTTAGATTCCGAGATATTCATCAGAAATTGGCCAGAAATCAAAATCGACTTTACCCGGTTTACCCCTTCGCCACTGAGTTTAAATTGTTCTCTCAAAATTACACTAGACATTCCTAATGATAACTCGTTATCCATTACAGGACGAAGTTCTAACAATATCAGAAAAAGTGGTAGTTCGAGTTCATGACCTTGTGACATGGTTGGCACCATCTCTGGAGTGGTCATGGGGTCGCGAGGTATCCTTTCCAATGAGGCCCGGTGTGTCGACCGAAAAAATAGAAGAAAAATATCAACAGCAGCCGCAAGTTCTCACGGACCCCGGCATCGATTTTTCGGACGTGGAGAAACAACAGAAGGACATGGAGAACAGCGGAAATAATGGAAAGAAGAGTGAGGAGGTCGTACAAACCAGAGTCGTTGTACTGTCATATCCGAGGTACTGCAGGTATCGAGCACTATTGAGGAGGCTCGAGGGTGCTGAACCGGCCTGGCTCTGCTCGTCGATCGCTGCAGCACTCGGAGGATTTACTGCATTACCTGGCACCAGGGTACTATTCTGTAGGGACACTTTTGATTATCCCGATTTGGAGACCCATGAATTACTGTGCAATCATTTAGGTGAGGTGACAAACTCTACTCGTCTTGTTGTCTTTTTTTTGTTTCATTGGATCTGTGCACGCGCCTATCTGTTCGTTGTGAAAATGAAGAAATCGAATTTATTAAACTTCATATTCTCACAGATGTTTTATAAATATTGATAATGACTTGAAGAGAATTAAGAGAATGAAGAGTGCACCATCAATGAATAATTTTTAATTTTTGATTAATTCTTTTTTTTTACTTTTTAACATAATCTGATTAAAATCTGTAATTGTTGAAAAATGAGGGGAGGGTTGAAAATTGATTTCCTAGAAAACTGAGAAAATTTCTTGAATTCTTCGGAAAACTTCACAGTTTTCCAGATAATCGTAGATCTTCAAAGATTTTTCTCGAATTACTGGGAAATCGAAGAATTTTCATGAATTTTGTAGAGTTTAGAATTTATGTATGAAAATCCGAGATATTTCGATATAAAACAACTTCACGTTTCTTTCATCTTCAGTAAATATAGGACTGCAGTCCTTTTTCGAGAAAGCATTGTCATCGCTCAATGCACAGAAACACTGTCGGTAATACATCGACATGAACTTTACCCGTTGAAAATACCGTGCGGATTTGAGAGCCGAAGGAAAAAAAAACACCAATGTTATTCGATTCTGTTAAATCTCGTGAAGACACAACAAAACTGTTCATTCTTTTCATTTAGAAACTGTAACCTCAAAATCATTGGAAGTTTTTTGTTCTGACGGGCAGTGACGGCACAAACCTTTACAAATACATCTCCCCACACCAGAAACCGACACTTACACTCGCACGAACCGGCAAGGCTGGCGCACTCGCTCGTCACCCGGCAGCAGTCCGTTTCGTCGTACACTTGTAGTCACGTGTTTCATATTTTTCATATCTACGAAACAATTACTTTTATCACTGACAGCTATATTCAGGTGAAGAAAAAAAAAACCACCAAAGTGTAGTTAAAATATTGAAACAAAACTCGAAGCGTTTGAATTCGTTTGCTCCTGATTTTTTTCACACGAGAAAAATAATTGACACACTGATCATGGCCATTGTCATGAAGATTCGGAACAATCAGGTCGTCTATCTCAACATTTTGGGTTCGTTTCAATTTCACTATTGTTTTTATGTTTCTAACATTCTTCAACACTGAATTTTTTACATGTTTATTCAATGAAGTCGTTTTTTGTTACTGTCCTTGAGTCATTTCTCTGTCGCCACGTGTTTTCTGTTGTTTTGATTCAGTGCCGGTGCGCTCGGCCTCGCAGAGGGCGAGGGAGTGAACCTTGTGCACATCAGACCTGTTGATGTCAATACATTCCGATTCTCGAGACAAACAATCACATTATCTTTTTCTCAATTAATTTTTTTTTCAATAATTTTAGAAATAATTGGGCGTGATTTTGTTATCGATTTTTCTCTTTCTCTGTTCACAGCTCCCAAATTGAAAGGCCGACCCCGAAGAAAGCGTAAAAAGCGCAGTGCTTCACCAGGCGAATCAAGCAATGAGAGTGAGGCTTCAGTGGCTTCGACTTCACGAAGTTCAACGTCGAATTCAAACTCGTTGGCTAAGGGGCCCTCAAGTACTGTTCGACGAAGCGAACGGAAGGCCAGTGTTGAGGAGAAAAAATTTCTCGCTGATGTACAGAACTTCATGAGCTCACGTGGAACTCCAGTTACAAAAATGCCATTGCTTGGATACAGACAGAGTGAGTGATTGTACACATGCACAATTCCATTTCCATGACAGTTCAGAAATTGAAAAAAAAAAAAAAAAACAACTGGCAGAATTCTTGTCTCGATGAGTCATATAGACAAAAGCATTATCAAGACGAAAGGATTTTTTTTTTCATTGAATTGAGGTGACATTGCAGTTGACAGTTGGATAATATAGGGTTTGATGCACACAAAAGTCCCTGTTGAGGGTATTTTACCTTTTCTTGGAGAGGTTCTGGTCCTTTTCCCTCGATTATTTATCGATAATCTATTGTTTCGTGGCGTGAGCGACCCCCAGCAGTACGCTGAGAGAAAATAAACACGTTGTCAAACAAGTCTTGTTTGGGCCAACAAAATCGCTAGTTGAAAATTGCCAAAAAAAAAATTTGTTTTGTTCGAATTTGAAAGTCTCAAACATGAATAATTGTTCTGCTTTCGACATATCATTATTATTGTTTCATTTAAGGGTTCATTTCTTGTCTGTGATTATTAGACAGTCGAAACGAAAAACTGCTATCCCTTATTTCGCATAAAACAAAGATTTTTCGGGAGCAAAATACGTATGGGAGTATTGAATAACGAGGGAGTAGTGCTAGGAATGGCATTTCTTGCGTGTACAGAGAATGCAATTTTTTTTGAACTACCAAATCTATTTTTGCGACAAAAATTTTTCATTCCAGCGAACTCTTGCATGTTTAGCACAAAAAATCCTTTTTTGATCATTTTCAAAAAACTTTTCTTGGCACAAGTAAGACTTGTTTGAGAATTTTGCCGTTTTTCTCTCAGTGTAGCGAAGTGGTAAAACGGTACAAGTCAATTTTGACCAGTTGTCAATGAATATCTCGGAATCTGAGGGAGATAGCAAAATTGTTGTTATAACCTTTTTTGTAGAGCCGGTCGAGAGCAACAACAAATGTAATTACGAAAATTTCACCATCTCCCTTAGAATTCGAAATATTCCTCAAAAACTCAACTGGGAGATGAGTCGACTTAAACCTTGTTACCACTTCGCTACTGATGACTTTTTGTCCGTGTAATCTGTAAATGAATTAATGGAATATGAGTGCAAGTGAACAAATAAATGCAAAACAATGAGACACTTCATTAAAATCTCGCTGTCCTGACCCTAAAAGCAGAAGCCAAGTGAAAACTTTCACTGAAAAAACGAAAACCAAAAATAATAAAGTTTTACGACTCAAGAGGACACACTCCTTCTTCAAATTTCAGCATGTCCTTAGGATTAAACCGCTCTGCAGTGCAGAGCACAACGGATCGTAAATTAGTCCCATTCTAGAACTGTTTTTCCAGTACATCATAAATCATTGTCGAGTAGTTTTTGTCCAATAATAAAAGAGCTCTGCTCGAATATTCCACCACTGACGAATGAATGTTTCATTTGCAGTTGATTTGTACGTATTCTACACAAAAGTCCAGAAACTGGGTGGATACGATTCAGTGAGTGCTGGACGTTTGTGGAAATCTATTTACGACGATATGGGTGGTCATACTGGATCAACGAGTGCAGCGACAATAACACGTCGACATTATGAAAGGTAAACAGTTTATCCAATCGTTTTTTCACGAATGCATGACCCTGTTATTTGCAGAGTAACTGAATGATATTTCCCCTTTAAACAGACTTCTCCTACCGTACGAGAGGCACCAGAAAGGTTCAGAGACCAAAGTCAGACCAGCTGGAAGGAGAACGAAATCCACATCAGACGAGCCGACTGTTGTAAAATCCGAAGCGACGCCTTCCCCACCTCGCACCCCTTCCTCAACGCCTCCAATGCAAAAGCTCTTCTCAACAATGTCACAGTTGCCAGACGGTGACAAACCAAAGACTGAGGTTAAGACTTCTTCCCTACGTAGTGTTCGAGTGAAGCCAGAACGCCTAAAATCTCTCAACACAATAATTTCGTCGATGCCCTCGTCGAGTCCTCCAACTCCTCCACCCTCATCGAATGCCTCAAATACCTCATCGACTAGTATAACTCCATCGACAACACCAACGGAAAGCCAGAGTGTTTTAGAAAGACAATTGAATAGTCCACTTGTCAACAATCAGCAGTCGCCTCCAACGCCACCAGCCCCACCACATCAAATCTCTCAGAACCCAAGTACGGTTGTGACCCTCACCCCACCACCGGAAAAAGATTTGAAAGAATTGAAATTAGAGAGCCAAAATGCGAAACAAACGACTCTGCTGGCTCAGGGTAAAGAGAACATTCCTCTCTTCGGTGAGAGAGCCCAATTCATCACAACCGAGAGGATCAATCCCCCAAAATCTCCAGAAGTCATTGATCTCGAACTGGAGAGTGACTCGAGTCGTGATAAAATTGTTATTCCATCGTTCAAGAAGAGAAAACTGGAGATATTGAGGGAGGGAGGACTCGAAGTGACAGCTGTGGAGTTGGACTCGAGGCCAAGTGTCATTCAAGCAACGATAACACCGGTGATAGTGCCCATTATTCCAAAACGAGACGACGAAATATCATCTCCAACAAAGCCAACTAACAGTACTGTACCAAAGTTGATTTCTGTCACAGTGACACCTGATATTGGCCACATGCTGCCATCACCTGGTGACACCGAGCCCCCAGTGCGACCTTCAAAGACTCACAACAATAATAACTCGAGTGTCAGCAACAACAACAACAACAGAGTCATCAATCTTGGAGCATCAAATAATTCCAACCTTCTCCAGATTTACGCCAATGCTGGCTCAGTGCCGACATCTCCAATATCTCCAGGGAGGTTTAACAGCTCTGGTGAAAGGATTTTACCCCCAAAAGTCACTCAGTCCAAGTCAATCTTCGGCTACACCGAGCGAATGGTTTATGGAAATCCAAAGGACATTTTGGCTCATCAGAAGTATCAACAAGCAGCTGTGGCTCCACCTCCTACTGCAATTATAAATCATGCTGGTGGTGTCTTGGATCTTACTGCAAAGCAATTGGACAAGAGTCAGTCATTCAGCAGACCAAATTTGGAGATTGTTCGGGTTCCCGTTGTCCCCAGGCCAAATCCCATGAATCTGGAGTTGAAGTCTGTGACGATTAAAGAAAAAATATCCGAGCCCTCGAGGAAGAGTCCCTTCAATTATCCAATGCTTGATAGCCGCACAATGGCGTCTAATAATCTTGAGATAACCCTGGTGAGTCCAAAAGTCAAGCCACAAGCGCAACTACCTAGTCCAGTGAGAAATGGCAATTCCATTTCGACCGTGAATAATGTTAATTTGAATCTGCAAAATCAGAGGATGAGAATGCAGAATGGAAAATTATCGGTGAGACCGGTTGAGAGCCTTTCACCGTACTCATCGAGGAAGCCAGCTGGTCAACAGGTGATTCCTAATATTCCAAATCTCAATCATCTTGCTGCTTATCCAGTGAGGGGGCTCAATCCTCATCAAATGGCTGCTGAAAAGAGAAAGAGTGAGACCAGAGATCAACAATTGAGCATTGAAAATGCTCAGAAAGCCCAGCGACAAGACCGACGACACAGTATGCCTAATATCTCGTCTGGATTTGCCCCAAGTGTTCCACCGAATTCTGGTTATGTCAGTCAACTGCCAAATACTGGAAAGTATCTGCCAGGGGGTATGGGCATGCTGGATCCTGTATATTATTCGGCCATTTGCAGTGGACTCTTCCCACCACCGGCTATGTCACCAGCTAGTCCCTATCTGTCACCTGAATTTAATGCTTATTATAAGGAACTACTTGGGGGACAAGCGAGGGTGCCACCGATGGGGCAGCCCACCATTCCCACATCCAAATAAGCCATTAAGGGAAAAAAACCTCGAGAGGGCAGTGTATTATTATGTGCAATCAAGACTCGGATTATCCACAAAGCTCTTCGGATTTATGGATTGGCAAAAAACTCTCCATATTTGAAAGATAGGCATCATGAAATATCCCACTTCATTTCGTTCATTTTTTCAAGACTCAATTTTCTACTGTTCAATTTCACTCAGCATTATTTTTATAAATTCTCCCTATTTTAATCGACCCTCATCTCTGCTTTCATGGCGATAATTCTGTTCACGGTTGAAATTATCTTGTGCACGATGCACTATTCATTATCGTTTAGGTAAGAGGAGCAAAGCTCCAAGGTTGAAAATATTTGAGAATCTGTTGGAGAACGGTAATTATTCAATTGATACCAAACATTGTAAAAGAAACGAACAAGACAAAATGCACGTGAAGACGAAAATGTGTAACAGGTGCAGTAAGTTTTTATAAGGAAAATTCATGATTTTTCATCCTTGCCTTCTTATGTAAGCCTGTGATTGGCGAATTGAGGAGATGAGTACTCGTAGTGCCCTCCTCACTCCGCATTTTTTCCCCTCGTTTCTGTTCTTTGAAACAATATTTTTTCTTTTGTTATTATTATTGAAGGATATTCTGTTTGCGTGTATTTTTTAACGAATGAGAAAAATCCGAGTGGATGTTTACGTACCAAAAGATGTAAATAAAACTGTAGGCGAGTGGTATGAAAAAAGTTGAATAAAAAAATTTTTAGATAATAACTGGTACAAAAAGTCGATACATCTTTCAGTACACTGTAGGAGCAAATGTTAAATAATTATCTTGCAATACGAGAGTGAAGGATTTCAACTTTCTTAGGATAGATAAATCTTGCTACTCGTTGCGTTAGGGGATAACTCAATGACTTTTTTTTCCATAACGTTAGAGGAGAGGGGATTTTTAGTGTGAAATGTTGAAGTCAACGTGAGTCTCCACGTTTTTTCATCTGAGTTTCATCTCCCTACTGGTGTGTGTGTGTGTGTGAGAAGTCTAGAACTCTCAGAATGCACTTATTTTCTCCATTCAATCGTGGGAATCGCCATTGGTTCCTGGTCAAACGAGTCTCTAAACGAGTGAAAAAATTACTGTTCAATTTTGTGTTCTGTTGAAAAAACACGTGTCGGTTTGCACGCAAGCGACGCAATAGTAGGAAGGAAAAAGGAAAAAAGAAAACAGTAAAAATGTACATACTGTATATAGGATCATCCAAACAATATAAATGGATTAGTTAGACGGAAAACAGCAACCATGTATTTGGATAAACAAAATTAAAACTACTATAAAAAAGTGTACAGACGGTATGATCGAGTGTGGCGCGCGCCTCTGCATCGTAGAAGTTATTGTAGAAAATTATCGGGAAACGAACCGTCCACAGATATGGAATCCCTCATGTTCGGTTGAAGTGGAGAATTATTTTACCAATAACTAATGAAAAATATTCTTTTTTTGTGATTCGTAGGGTTTTCTATAATGTTTCATTTTTATATTAGTAGAAGGCGTAAGGAAAAGGGCGATCGTCGACGCGCGCTGCCAAAATGTTCATGAATCTTAGACATATTAGTGAATATGGTCGTTTTAGGATACTTTTATCAAAAATTGAAGAACACATGAGAAAATCACACAAGTAACTTTGGAAAAGTACATAAATGAATAAAAGTTGTTCATTGAATCTAAAATGTGAAGTTGTTTATTCTCTCACTCTTTTCAAATTTAACTTTAAATTTAATTTTTTAAATTTTTTTTAATGAAGCGGTTCAACAGCCTAAAATCGATTTTTCTATTCAAAATAATTTTTGAGTATTTTTTCCCTATAATTCAAATAAATCGTTTAAACTCTTCTCTACCTCCCTCCCCCCCTCTGTATCCCCTTTAAGGTTAAATTTAATTTTTTTAATTTTTTTTAATGAAGCGGTACAACAGCCTAAAATCGATGTTTTTTTCAAAATAATTTTTGAGTATTTTTTCCTCATCTTTCAGATAAATCGTTTAAACTCTTCTCTACCTCCCCCCCCCTCTGTAGCCCTTTTAACGTTCCATTTAATTTTTTCAATTTTTAATAATAAAGCGGTTTAACAGCCTAAAACAGATTTTTTTTTTTTCAAAATAATTTTTGAGTATTTTTTTCTCATCTTTCAGATAAATCGTTTAAACTCTTCTCTACCTCCCCCCCCCTCTGTAGCCCTTTTAACGTTCCATTTAATTTTTTCAATTTTTAATAATAAAGCGGTTTAACAGCCTAAAACAGATTTTTTTTTTTTCAAAATAATTTTTGAGTATTTTTTTCTCATCTTTCAGATAAATCGTTTAAACTCTTCTCTACCTCCCCCCCCCTCTGTAGCCCTTTTAACGTTCCATTTAATTTTTTTAATTTTTAATAATAAAGCGGTTTAACAGCCCAAAACAGATTTTTTTTTTCAAAATAATTTTCGAGTATTTTTTCCCCTTCTTTCGGATAAATCGTTTAAACTCTTCTCTACCTCCCCCCCCCGCTCGACCCCTTTTACCGTTAAATTTAATTTTTATAATTTTTAAGAATGAAGCGCTGCAACAGCCGAGAATTGATTTTTTTTTAAACTAATTTTTGATTTTTTTCCCCATCTTCGCATAAATCGTTTAAACTCCTCTTCCCCTCCCCCCCGGAATCCCTTATGCAATGAATCGTCGAGGAAATGCTCATAATTCCCCAAAGTGAGAGAGAAGGTTTCACCGTCTCATTCGGTGTAATAAAAAAGAGTGGGGTGAAAAAGGGCCGTGGCTGAACCTTATTGATTTTTAGGGTGACACTACTGTCAACCGCTGGGACCTCTAGCCACGCTAAGACCCCCTCCCGCCATATTAAAAAAATAATCGACGAAACGAGCCCCAATGAGACATCCAGCGCATACTTTTTTCCTCTCCGAAAAGGGAGAGAGCAGTGCTCGCGTCGTCGGAGGAGACTCGTTTCCAATTCTTTTTTACCAGCTCTCGAAAAATTTAACCTCCTCAGGAGCCACGAGACGGCGCAGTGTGTCCCATTTTTAGCATTTTCATTTTTTTCCTCCAAACTAGAGAAGAAAGGAAAAAAAAGAGCTCATGCAACAGCGACGGTGAAAGCGTAACTGACGCACACAGACGCAGCCAGCAGCTAGGGGTGCCACCTCTGTGCGTCTCTCTCGCTCCCTCCCCTCTTCACCGAAAATACCTCTTTATCCCTGCGGCGTCGCTGACGTTTTATACACACGCCAGAGACTTTGACAGGGCCGTACGTAGCATGCGTCACGTGCATGCAACTTCGGACGCTTCACCTGCGTTTTGCATCCGCATGTAATGAACTTTGTTCTCGCCTCCGTCCAATGTCGATGAACAAAACAGCAAATTGAAAGATTAATGTCTCTCGTCTCTACCTTTTTTGCGAGATGCATTAATTCTTTCTTGTTCTTGCGAAGACCGATGCATTGTGAGGTATTAAACAATACATGTGGACGTCCACATGACCACGTCCACGGGACCACTTTGTCGATTCTAGTTTCCGAGATATTCACGTTTTTGTGTCAGCAACTCCCATTTGCACCAATGTTAATAGTATATTTCGTAACGAGTGCAAAAAAGTGTTTTTTGGCGAGTGGGAGGTTTATATCACGAGCCGAAGGCGAGTGATATAATCCCACGAGCTAAAAAACATTTTTTCACGAGTTACGAACAATATTTTTCATCACGATGTGGCGGAAACTGGACTTTTAGGCACGCGGAGCGTGCCGAAAAGTTCACTTTTCGTCACAGCGTGATGAAAATTGTTTTTTCCATCTTCTCTTTGACCCCATGAAGATCATTTTGGGCGCCAAATGTGCGGAATGTTATCAATATTATCAGAGTATACATAACACCATATCGACAAAGTGGTCCATTTTCATGCGGACGTCCACATATAGGGGAGGCTGGGGTAAAACGGACACTTTTGGCTTTTTTAAAAATGTTAATGAGAGGTTGAAATGGTGATAAAATTTAATAATTTTTTATTCAATACAAAGAACAACTCTTTCCCTTTGTGACGAGCCTAAACTGAGCTCAATTGATAAATTTGTTTCTGAGTTATAAATAATTTGTAAAAAGTCTAAAGTGTCCATTTTACCCCACCCTCCCCTATCAGCACTCTAATAACGAGAAAAGCCACAAATAAGTGGGGACTAACAGTGATACTAGACCTCAACTAATTTAAAGCAGAGTTGAAATGAAGGATAACAGGAAAATAAACATAGAAGAAATCTTATGCAACTGATGTTAACTAATTATTAAGGAGAGGAGGCGACTGCATAGGTGTAAAACAAAGAAAAACATTTGTAACAATAAAAAGATGAAAAAATATTTAAAAAACATGAACAATCTGACGAACTGCATTGTTACGTATTACTGAAAACAGTAGTCTGAAGCGCTGTTTTTCTGGAAGAAAAAGAGAAAATAGCTTCAAGTGCATTGGGTTTGACCTTGACTGATGGGTCATTCGTTTTGGATAAATGTCACGAGAGTCTGAAACTACTGATTCAGTGTTACGCGCAGTAGATATCAGCCTGTTACAAAACAGTGGAATATGCAAGTTTAATAACAGTTGAGTTTTTGTACAACGATGGAAAATCAATTGCAGTCATTGCGCCAAGGCTTTCAAAGGTGAGCAGAGATCCTCCTGGACGAAATGATGGTGAGGAGAGTGGATACGAAAACCAAAAAGAAGTGGGGCAGAAGGCTGAAGTTGAAGCGACGAGCCATCCTCGTAAATGTGCATTCGAGAGCGATCTTTAGTGCTGTTACTGTGCATTTCTCAATGGTCTTCAGATAGTCACGAGTATTTCGCCATAGGACAGTTGGAGTGGCATTTCGTTTTAAATTTTGATTCGACAAAACGATGAGTCAATGGATCACGCACTAATTTCATTGGGAATGCACACGTGCTCTTCATTCCAATTTCCGACTATTTTGTTGAATGGAAAGCAGCAATGGACATGAACATTTGAGAATGACGATAAATATTTTCTTCTCATTCGCAGTCTTCCACAGAATCATTGATTAATTGATTTATCTTGCAGGAAAAAAGTGAATAGAAAAAGGATTTTCAGAAAAAGAAATTCCTCATTTATTATTCTCACAAGATGATTGAGAGGAGCATAATGGTATTCACATGAGAGTACTGTAGAATAAAATTGTAATATAAAAAAAAAGAATCGACAATTGTAAAGTTTTACATTTTTCAAGAAAGCTATTTTCATGGAAGAGAAATGTTGGGGCACCGCGATGAGACTTGGACGTACCTGAAAAAAGGCAGTCTTTTGACTCGGGTGGTACACACTCCATCTCTGTCCCACACTGTGAAGCGGATCATTTGTGGTGTTTGTGTGATATCGTGAAAAAGGTGGAAAAAAAATTGTTTTACTTTCCACGGTCCAATCCGATGCAAAAATAAATGGAATGGGGGTGTGTATGCTTCTGGACTATAAACGGAGGTGAAAAAAGTGGTTGAAGTTCATCAATACTCTTATACCATCGAAATAATCGCGAAAAATGCCGGCGTTGAGGTACACAATTTATTCCAAGTTGTTGACGACCGAAATTGTGAGTTTTTGTGAAAGCAGAATGAAGAAAAAATGAAGAAGCCGGTTACTGGCCGAGTAAGATTATTTGCTGGGATGAGAAGTGTAATAAAAAGTTGAAAATTATACGGGAAAATATTGTGTGATTGTGGGACTCGCGTTAACGCGTTTACAGGGACTTTTCTAGGTTAGGTCGCCGGTACATAACCTGAGTGTGGCATCTTGGAGTGATTACGGGGAAAAAAAGTTTTACAAGTTGGAAAATCGAATTTTGTGTCTCAAGTTTTGTCGATCCATTTTTTAATTTGCACGTTGCAGTGTTTTTTTCATCCATTTTATTCATTTTTTGTCAGTGCTGAAGTTTTAAAAAAAGGTGAAATTTATGAGTGATTGGTTTTTTTGGGGCTGCGCGATGGGTGAGGTGGAGTGAGGATTTTTTGTGAAAAAAACGATGAAGGCCAATGGAACTAATAATGGTAATTTTCATAAATTTCGATATTTTGTTGTATTTGTAAGCCTTGATGGGAAGTATATCCACCAAGTGGAGAGGTCGTGTTTACTAAAAACAAAATTATAACCTCTTCCAGTATCAATATCAATGTTGGAGAAATAATTCAGTAGCGAAGTGATAACACGGTTCAAGTCAACTAATCTCCCACTTGAGTTTTTGAGGACTATCTCGGAATCTAAGAAAGATAGCAAAATTTTCCTAATCACATTTGTTGTAGCTCTCAATCGGCTCTACAAAAAAGGTTATAACAAAAATTTTGCTATCTCCCCCAGATTCCAAGATATTCATTGAAAACGGCTCAACAGCCAAAATTCACTTGTACCTTTTTTCCCTTTTAAAGATTTTTATTAACGTCAATGATACAGCAAGGCAGCAGAGTGTCCATTGTTAACTTACGTCTATCTCTCATGTTTTCAGCCCTCGGGCTTTTACTCATATCATTAGCGAAGTAGTAAAACGGTACAAGTCAATTTTGACTATTACCCCATTTTCAATGAATATCTCGGAATCTAAGAGAGATAGCAAAATTTTTATTATGACCTTTTTTGTAGAGCCGATTGAGAGCTACAACAAATGTCATTACAAAAATTTCGGTATCTCCCTTAGATGCCGAAATATTCCTCAAAAACGCAACTGGGAGATAAGTTGACTTATCTCCGTTTACCACTTCACTACTGAATTGTTCAATCACTTTGACATTCGACTTGATCCACTGTAATGTTCACCACTGAATGACAGTGAAATGTCTTTCTGGTTGAAGGCTGTAGCCGCTTGAATACCCCACTGGCAGCTACAACCACCCTGGAGGATCCAGGAACCCCAGCGTCATGGAAGGGTCCACCACCAGGCTCGGAGGCGTCTCCATTTACGCCAAATTCCGTTGGCCAAGGTGGTGGCCCTGGTGGTGGCCCTTACAACAGCGCTGGTGGCCCTCCAAGTAATGCTGGAGGTTTCCAAGGACCTTCGCCATTTCCTGGTGGTGCTGGGAGTCCTGCAAGTGCCCCACCTTATCAGGGGCCACCTCCTGGCTCAGGGACACCTCAGTACACAGCCTCGCCTGCACCCAGTGGCTCTTCCACCCCTGGGCCTGGTCCACCCCAAAACCAAAGTGGTTTTCCGCCCCCGCCGAATAATACAGGCCCCCCTTACAATGGGCCAGGACCAAGTCCCTTCGGATCACCTTCGAGTGGCCCTCCACAGTTTGTTGGGAGGCCTGGCTCTTCGGGGCCACCTTTTGTGCCTCCTGGAGCTGGGAATCCCCATTTTCCTTCGCCCGGCCAACCCTTCGGGGGCCCGCAGTATGGAATGCCACCAGGAAGCCCTTTTGGAGGAGGTGGGGGCCATCCCATGTCAGGACCCATGGGCCCTGGACACCCCATGATGGGGCCTGGAGGACCTGTTGACAGAATGGATCAAGGGTATGTCGATAAGCATTTTTAACTTTCTTCGAAACAGATGGACCAGGAATTTCGTCAGCGCATAATTATTCATCATTTGAGGTAGCGAAACGTCAGTCTTGAATATGATGACATTTCAAAATCCATCTGGTTCAATATGATACACAAACAAGATGAGCACGAGGTACAATTTTTTTCAACAGTTTTTTGGAGGAGAGAGTGGGGCAAAATGAAACATGAGGGTGAATGAAACAGTGGAAAAATGACTGTTTGACGCAATTCAAGCCAAAAAAATTCTTGTTATGTTTTTTTTAATCAATTTTTGTTCATTCTATTTGTTTCATTCTTGAGAGTACTAATGAGAATAATAATTTTTCATTCAGTAGAATGAAAAATTATTGAGAAGTTTTGACGGGAGAAAATTTTGTCAATGGATTAATTGATAACAAAATAAAATGACAGTTTGAGGCAATTCTAGCAAAAAAAAATTTTTTTTGTAAATATTTTTTTTATCAACTTTTGTTTATTAATTTATTTTCATTCTTGAGAGTACTAATGAGAATAATAATTTTTCATTCAGTAGAATGAAAAATTATTGAGAAGTTTTGACGGTAGAAGGTTTTGTCAATGGATTAATTGATAACAAAACAAAATGACAGTTTGAGGTAATTCAAGCAAAAAAAATTTTTCTTTTGTAAATATTTTTTTTATCAACTTTTGTTTATTAATTTATTTTTATTCTTGAGAGTACTAATGAGACTGATAAATTTTCATTCAGTAGAATGAAAAATTATTGAGAAGTTTTGACGGGAGAAGATTTTATCAATGGATTAATTAAAAACAAAACAAAATGACAGTTTGACGAAATTCAAGCAAAAAAAATTTTTGTTTGGCAAATATTTTTTTTATTAACTTTTGTTTATTAATTTATTTTTATTCTTGAGAGTACTAATGAGAATAATAATTTTTCATTCTACTGAATGAAAAATTATTGAGAAGTTTTGACGGGAGAAGATTTGTCAATGGATTAATTGAAAACGAAACGAAACAGTAAAATCCCAAGGTCCAGGGGAGACCCTCAGGGTGGAAAAAGGAAAATGTGATGCTGAATTTCAGTCGAATGAAAAAACAAAAGTGTAATCGGCCTAATCTAATCAATTGAATCATAAGACGAATAGAAAATTATTATTCTCATCAGTACTCCCAATAATTAAAACGTTAATAAAAAAAATTAACAAAAAAATGTATTTTACTTGAATTGCGTCAAAAGTCATGTTTTGACTTTCATTTTGCCCCCCTCTCCCCTAGTAGAAATAATTTTGTTACATCATATTTTGTGAGGAACCACCGAATTCCCTTGCATTAGATTATTCAGTTGATGATTAGGCAAAGGATCATCTCCATATGTTTCCGAATACCGAGAAACAACTCTCGATATTTTTATGATAACATGCTCACTGGAATTTCGCGATACGTAAAACATTTTCCAAGAGCTCTCCGCTATCAGTTGGAGTTTAGTGGTAGCAACATTTATTTATTGCTCGTGCATCCTGGTCAAGCGGTCTCTCACTGATAGCCCGGGCTACTTCGGTCTTGTCCAAAGAGAATTCTAGAAGTGCATGACTGAAATGAAGGCACTTTTTCACGAGAAATCCCCTTCCCTTTTCTCTCTTAATTCTAAAAAACTTTCGTCGTGAATCAATAATCGCAGAGAACTTACACTTTATCGAAGTCAATACCGACAAGCATTTCATGTTTGTAAATCTCGATGTTTGACTTTATAAAAAAAAAAAGGAACACATGTAGACTCTTGAATTTGCTGTGAACAAGTATGCGTGATACCGATATCCTGACCCAACTTGTATTTGTTTTTGGCGCGAGGAACTTTTTGAGATGGTTGTACAGTCGAGATATCAAACGTAACATGAAGAGAGGTGATGGAGAAGAAGGGTAGGCTTGTCACGCGACTTTTGTGCGAGCTTGTACGCAACTCATCTCTCCCCCCACCTCTGTAAAACGCTCTTATAGTCACCCTGTGTTACGAGCGGCCCGCAAAGTAGGGGAAGTAACGTGGTTCTCATTTTTATGTTAGCGTTTCATCATTTCCATTCAATAATTGAGTGTTTCTGTTCATTGATTAATCGAATTCCAAAATTCCAAACACTTTACTGGAGGATTCGTCGGAAAGAAGAGAAACGTGAACAATGTAGGGGAGGTTGGGGTAAAACGGACACTTGACTTTTTTTTAAATGTTTATGAGGGGTTGAAGTGTTGATGAAATTTGATAATTTGTTTTCAATGCAAAGAACAATTGTTTCCCTTTGTGACGATAAGATGTATGCGCGCTCTCGCGCGCGCTGATCTATTCATTTGTTGAAATGAAGAAATGGAATTCATTGAATTTCATTTTCTCATGAATACTTCATAAATATTGATAATGAATCAACGAGAATTCGACTAATGATTGAAGTGAATAGCGAAGTAGAGTAAAAGAATCTAGAAGGAATTCTTCATTTTCAATTAATTATCTTCAATTTTTTTAAATAATCGGTCTCCATAAAAGGACAGAATTTATTAATTTCACCGATGATATATAGAAATATGTGAAATATATATATGAAATATATATATGTAAGACGTAAAAAAAAAATTTACCACTGAAGAATTTGAAATTATGTCACTGAAGAATTTGAAAATGTTTTTTTTTGTGAATAACTTCGTGTCATATATTGACCAATGAGAATTAAGGATTAGCGGTCAGGCAGTTTCGAGATATTTCGTAGAGTTTAGAATTTATGTATGAAAATCTGAGAACCAAGAATTGATCATTTTCGCGTATGATAAATATGAAAAATTAAAATTTGGGAAGTGATGAATAATTTGTGCATTAAAAAAATTTAGAAAAATTTAGAAATAGGGGAGGGTGGGGTAAAATGGATACTTTTCACTTTTTTAAAAATGAAAATCAAAAAAAAAATCAAATCTCAATTGATAAATATATTTATGAGTTATGAATACATAACTCATAAATATATTTATCAATTGAGCTCAATCTAGGCTCATCACAAAGGGGAAGAATTGCCCTTTTTATTGAAAAAAAAATGATACAATTTCATTAACAATTGAATAACTCATTAGCATTAGAAAAAAAGTAAAAAGTGTCCGTTTTACCCCATTGTCCCCTATTCTCCTTTTTATATAAGATTCTATTCTACTAAAGACTTTGTTGCTTGAAGATGAAGAAATGATTCAAAGTGAGAACCACGTGGAATTGTCTCGCCCCCATTTCTCTGTCACCTCCTTTAGGTGGAAAGAGTACTCCCCCCTCGTCGTCCCTATCGGTATGATACGCTTGGGGTACACCGAGTTCGCAATGCGCGTCTGCCACCTCTGTTCGCACTGTCTCCCATGCCAAGTGAACTTGGAGGAGACGACGCTTGAACATTGGAGGATGTCCCATTGTGGATTTTCTTTTCTTACATTTCATTGCTGTCTTTACTTTAAAAAAAAAAAGAAAATGATGCCCTACCTTCTGGAGGCGATCCATTTACCGTGAGCTAAACAGATATCCGTTATCATCAGAATGGCGTGTATTATTGCATTAGCGCGCCTGTTGATCAACGTGATCAACCGTCGACACTAGCGCTCGGAACATATCAACGGAATTCCTTCTTTATCAACGAGGCTCTCCTGCTCAATTATTGTTTGCAGGAAATATAAAAAAGCTTGTAGAGCTTTCAACTCAATTTTCTGGATAATCAAGTGCTCAAACGATCGAAGAATTTTAGGGAAAAAGCGGAGGTAAGCTGTTATTCTGCAGTCACTCCAAGTAGATCTCCAATCTATATGGAGCGCCGCTCTGTACTGACCCATGATAACGATGATATAGTACTTTTTTCATGCAGCAAAAAAAATTCGCTAGAGTTCTATGAAGCTGAAACTGGCAGAATATTCGTCAGCGGAAAATTCAGTTTAGGAGATATTTAAGTGAAGGAGAGTCGAATAATCATATGTACAAATGTTTTTTAAGTGCGAAAGAGTTTGTACATTACTTAAAGACATTTGTATACTCCTAGATTCGCCTAAGAGAAGTCTTCTGCTGTCGAATCTCGCTCACGAAAAAAAAAAATTAAATTGAGTTAAAATATACTTGAATCAAGCATATTATTCTAATATATACTTGAATTAAATATATTATTCTTCAAGTATATTTTATAATCGAATCAAGAATAATATACTTGAATCAGGTATATAATATACTCGAATCAAGAATAAATTCGCTAGAGTTCTATGAAGCTGAAACTAGCAGAATATTCGTCAGCGGAAAATTCAGTTTAGGAGATATTTAAGTGAAGGAGAGTCGAATAATCATATGTACAAATGTTTTTTAAGTGCTAAAGAGTTTGTACATTACTTAAAAACATTTGTATACCCCTAGATTCGCCTAAGAGAAGTCTTCTGCTGTCGAATTTTTCGCTCACGAAAAAAAAAATACTTAAATTGCGTTAAAATATACTTGAATCAAGCATATTTTTCTTGATTCGAGTATAAAATATATTCGAATCAAGAATAATATACTTGAATCAGGTATGTAATATACTCGAATTAAGAATAAATTCGCTAGAGTTCTATGAAGCTGAAACTAGCAGAATATTCGTCAGCGGAAAATTCAGTTTAGGCGATATTTAAGTGGATGAAAGTCGAATAATCATATGTACAAATGTTTTTTAAGTGCGAAAGAGTTTGTACATTACTTAAAAACATTTGTATACCCCTAGATTCGCCTAAAAGAAGTCTTCTGCTGTCGAATCTTTGGCTCACGGAAAAAAATACTTAAATTGAGTTAAAATATACTTGAATCAAGGATATTTTATGCTCGAATCAAGAATAATATTCCTGAATCAAGTATACAATATATTTAATTCGAGTATAAAATATACTTGATTCAACTATATTTTATACTCAATTCAAGTATATTTTTTTCCGTGCTAGTTTCAGTTTCATTCAAGTTCTCCATTTTTAGTTCAGTAATGTAGTTGCAGGGGACGGGGGACATTCGTGATGTTACGAATGTACATTCTGATGTGATGGTGACTCCAGGAACAGGATAGTATTGATTTTTACCGATATTTAGCTCAGAAATTATCCCCTCCCTCCACTTCTCCGTTCCGCTGATTTTGCTCCTTTCTTCGTTCCACTTGAAATATTGAAGGATCAATGGAAAAATCAATGGAGGACAACAATCGAATAGTGACAGACCATTAGCGAGAAATGGTTAATTTAGGCTGACATGCAGAAGAGGAAAAAAGTGATGACTGTAGCTGGAATGAAAAATTTCTTAGAGGTGAAATTCAAGGCTCGAGAGGGAGGGTACATTTTACGACGTCGTCTAGTCTTCGTGGCGCGCTTTTTCCTGTCGTCTTCGTATATCTACTTGTCAGTATTTTCGTAAGTGTTCGCATTTCTGAATTAAAATGTCACATGCGGGGATTTGTAAACGTTCATTTGAAAAAACCGGGAAAAATTTGGCGATGGCCCGACTGTCGAGCTGTATCGATGAAAATGCAATAGACTGAGTGGCTCGACGATGCAGTGTAAGAAGTTGGAATCTCCCTTTGAGTCACTGTTGAGAGCGATGAATGCGTCGCGAGCCATTAGCGCTTGGGGGTCATGGCGTTATTAAAGACAATGAAGCAAACTTTATACGGGACTAGGGGGTATGGGGCCAATTACTTGGCAATTAGTCGAGCGAGCAACAAGTGAGCGTCGTTGCCACGCCTGAGAGTGAGAGTGAGAGAGAAGACACGTCGTCTTTCCACTACCCTCAAGGCAGCAAGGAGAGGGGGAGAAAGGAGACTGGCCTCCTACGCCTCTCCAACTGCCCCTTTCAACTTGATTTGCTCGTACGGTTGCTCACGATGAAGAATGAAATGGTCAAGAAACAACTTGATGAGGAAAATCACGTTTAATTGTTCTTCGAGAAAGTTTTTGCACGGGGAGAAATATTCAGCAGTAATACCACGAGACCTCCAAAATTATCGGATATTTTCCGATTGTTTTGTTGCGTAGCAACGAGAGGGAGAAGTTTTGCAGATTAAAATCCCGAGGATTTTTGTGCAAAACTTATCCCGATCGTTGATACGCAGGAAAACATGAGGGAAATGTTCGATTAATTTTGGAGGTCGCGTGGTATTCGACGGATTATTTTTGGTAATCGGATCCTTTCCAAACCGACTCTTTTGACTTTCTTCATGACTTTCTTTCACTCCACAGGATAATATTTGACAGTTATTTGGTTAGAGACACAATTGCAGAGCTGGAAGGAAATTATCAAAAGCTACAGGGAAATTATCAAAAGCTAGGGGGAAATAACCGCTGTAATTTTAATTGGGAAGTACTAAAAATAATCAGTAAAAATTACGGAACAATTCACGTAATCCGCAACATTTGGGGAATCGTTTTCCGGTAATTTTTGTGGACGCGTCCTGTGAGCGCGTCTTACCAAAATGGTAGACACATTTACATCAAAGTAACTGGGTTAGTTCCATTGATCAATGGCATTTAATTAACGGATTCAAACTTGGAGACTGTCGAAGTGGTTTGAAGGGATGTCGGTCAAGCCAGGACCTTCCCTTCTTCTCGGTGAAGTAACATAACGCTAGTGTGAGATCGGTCCACGAGCCGACCACCTGTGGCGGCTACTTCGCCTTTGACTGTTTCGGGAAACCGTCAACTACGGGGAGAGATATATTCAGTAAAAATTGCGGAGCAATTCGCGTAATCCGCAATGGGGAATCGTTTTCCGGTCATTTTTGTGGGAATGGTAGAGAAGAAATATGAAACGTTCAGTGAATTCTCAGGTCCAGCACCGAATAAAGTACGAAATTGTCACTTCATTTTTCCTGAAGGAGTAAAATCTTACAGAAACTTGCCGACTTATTGTGCCTACAAAATCAAAAATTCTTGAACGCTCAACAATTTTTATGAGGCTGGTGAGTTATTTCTACGTTTCGTTACCTAAAATTGAATTTTACTCCGCTCGTGAATTACGTTTCGAAATGTAATTTCCACATTTTTTTTCTGCTAATTTTTATTGAATTTTTCTTTCCGTGTACATGCCCTTCTCTTCTTGTAAAAAATGAATCCTCTCGCTACATCTATTGTTTAATCCAGCGTTTGAGAATTGAATTGCTGTTGAATTCTTGCAACATGCGCTCGTACGTATTGTGGAGATTACGATATCTTAATTCGCCATGCTAGTTTATCAGAGGTATATATTGTCCTATCGGTAAAGTCACTATAATATTCTAGGGCAATCTTTCCATTGCGTATCAGAATCCAAGTTTCCTAGTCTTAATTTGCTATTTTCAACTAATCGCGATTAGTGAAATATTTTGAAAGACTGTTGAATACCCCCAACAGCTGTCATCGCCCAAATTATTTAAACTGAAATGAGTTTATCGATTGATTTCAATGATGTCTTATCAACCGATCGATAAGATAACCCTCAGCATCATCAATCTTCGAGCTACAACCATTCAGATAATGTTTATCAATTTTCTATTACTTGTGAGTATCACTGTTTCTCAGGAATCAATTGAAAAATTAATATAAATAATAAGTGTGGTTTTGTTGGCAGTAGCGCATCGCCGTTCATCTCATTCATCGAATGTTCATTTATCAACACAAATGACGATACGATGCTGATGGCGTTTCCTTCGGCATCCTTTCAGTCTTCCCAGAATATATAACTCGAAAAAAAGGGATTAATGAATAACGTGAAAAAATCAGGGACTAATGCCCCACAAGTTCCATTAACATTGACTTTTACCAAGATTCCGCAACCTTTTCTGCAATATTGACGGAAATAAATTATCTCGACATTCTTCACTATTGCAAAATATTCTGTTCATCTCGCATCATATGTCTTCTAAATTGCCAGAAAAATAGAGTAGCCTGTTGCATCGCCATTCTCCTCCGTTGAAAGTATCACCAGAACTTTGTTCAAATAATTTATCGAGCATTTACATTAGTATACACATGTGCTCGAAAAATGAATGAAGAATGTCTGTGTTTCATTTTACTATTTGGATGTTCTTCCAAGTGTAAATGCAACTGTTAATTCTCTATTATCATTGGGAATTCGTTTGAAGTTTGGAAAAGCTGTTGTGATATTTCCTCACAGGCGGTAGGATTTATCATCTGAAAATTTTGGTAAAAATCAAAAGCAGGAACAGGGTGAAACATGAAGAAGAAGAAGAAGTTGCCAGCAGTAGAACGAAGAGAAACGACTCTCCCTCTCACCTTCTCGCTCGGGACAATACTATTGCTGCTGAGTCGCAGTTTATAGCTGATCATTCGACCCTGGTAAACCTATGTATCTATAGTATCTGTACAGTACATAAGCAGGACCAACTGGCTATATCTACGTATTGTACATGCAGATAGATATGGGAATTTGTACATGAGAGAGGAAGAGAGAGAGGGAAGTGTGTAACTGCGACAGAGCAGTCGATATTACCTGTACCGTATTTCAAGTTCTTTGGTCTTTGTATAGATGTGTTTTGTCCATATGCACAGTATCTACTGTTTTATATGCGCTGAGATGGCCCATGAGGATATTTGAGGGAGGAGAAAGCGAGAGGACTGCACATAGGGTACGACGATCGAAGCGGACTTTGGCTGTACCAACGCTTTCTGTGTATTGAAATACACATGAAGCTATGTACATACTCCTACTCCAACATCGACACATAACTCGCATAAATATGCATGCGCTGACCAACGTATGGATCTTCAAGTCTAACTCATCCGCTTTTCCGAGCGCAAGTCGTCATTAGTGAGGACCAAGTGATCAATTTTTATGGAATAGCAATTTACGTTCGGTTTTAGGGATATTTTAATTGAGGTTACGGAAATGGTTGCGTTGAATTCATCCCGTGACCTTGTGAACTGAAGATAATATTTTTATCAGTATAAAGTAAATTACTACGTGTTGGATCTTTTTTAGCAGTAACAGAGTAGTTTACGTGAGTAGATGTTCGTTGATGGTAATTCTCGTTAGGGGGTATTAGGTGGGCGATGGCAATCCTCAAATTGCTGTCAATTTTAGGTCAAACTGTAATTAATCAAGTTACTCAAGTGCAAACTGCATCTGGCTATCGTGCACGGAGAGAAATATTCAGTAAAAAAATTGCAGGCGGCTGTATCTTTGATACAGCTGTAATTGTACGTGGATACGTCCATGGTCTTTCCTTCTTTCTTGAATTTCCTAGAAATTCCGTGCATTCTGTCGAATTTTTTAGAAACTCCTTGAATTCTCTCGAATTTTCTAGAAACTCCCTGAATTTCCTCAAAATTTCTAGAAACTCCTTGAATTTTTTCGAAATTTCAAGAAACTTCTCAAATTACCTCAAAATGTCTAGAATTTTCTAGAATTCCGATAGATGGCCCTGCAAATAAGGACCGTTTTCCAAAATGACGGAACAATTCACGTAATCCGCAATGAAGAATCGTTTTCCGGTAATTTTTATAGGAATGGAAGAGAAGAAATCTGAAACGTTCAGTGAATTTTCAGGTTCATCACCGAACAAAGTACGAAATTGTCACTTAATTTTTTCCGAAGAAGTAAAATCTTACAGAAACTTGCCGACTTATTGTGCCGCCAAAATAAAAAATTCTTGAACGTCCAACAATTTTTATGAAGCTGGTAAGTTATTTCTACGTTCCATTCCGCAAAATTTCTCAATCGTTGGGGAAAAATTACGGAACGACTTGTTGTTCCCACAGCGGTGAATCATCAGGCGGGTGGTTAATTTTTACGGAACAACAATTTCAGTTCCGACTCACATTTTTTGAATTTTACTTCGCTCGCCGATTACGTTTTGAAACCTGAATTTTTACATTTTTTTCTGGTAATTTTTATTCAATTTTTCTCTCCGTGTGTAGACCCCGTGTAGAGTCCTCATTACTGAGAAGAAAATGATCAATTTTTAGCAGTTAACTAATTAATTCAACTGCAATAGTTTACATGAGTAGATGTTCATTGCTGTTAATTCTGGTTAGGGGATATTAGCTGAGCCGTAACAATCCTCAAATTGCTGTCAATTTAAGGTCAAACTGTAATTAATCAAGTTGCTCAAGTTCAAACTGCATCTGGCTACCGTGCAGACTCCAAATTAATTATTCAATTTGCTGAATTGGCAATAATTTCATATTTTTTGTTGTTTCTTCAATATGCCATGACCTACACCAGCAGTATAATTGTCATGCAGGGGATTATCAGAACAAGTTGTTTACAGTCATGTTATACCCATGAGTGAGGATTTTTGCGCGCTGGCACTCGCTTGACTGACATGCCATTCACTAATTCTCCACTACACGCGCAGTTAAAGCAAGCTACTCAATCCCTGCGTTACAACTTTGTTATGAGTCCACTGAATTTCAAACTCACGGATCTTCTAATAATGCGCTTGAAAATATGCAATAGTAAAATGGAGAATCTTCGCGCAGGTTAGGCAAACATTTCACCTCTAATTCAACCCCCACTCTCCTTTATACCTTTCCTCTCACTCATTCGCCTCGAATTTTCCTCTACTTGTATTTTTTTTTATTGCACTTTTTTCCCTTCTTTTTCTCTCTTCATTTCTTGGTCTCGGTTTTTTTTTTAAATTTCTTTTTCTCTTCCATTCTTTTCTTTTTTTTTTTTTTTACCATCTCCACATCGCAGGACAATTCCATTGCGCTTGGGGTGAGATATTTTTACCCTGGGGAACGACTAGTTGCCAGGGGCAACCCTGGACTTTGGGGGTGGAAGTATTGTCCTCCGGGAAAGTGGAGGGGTGGGGGAGGGGGGTAGTTTGCCGGGCGTAGGCGGGTGGATTCAAGGGGTTTGTGGGAGGGGGACGAGAGCTTGCGCGCTCAGTGCCATGAGTTCTGCGTCGAGGAAAAATTCAATCCACCAGTTAAAGGGGAAACTCTCATTGCGATCTGTACTATTTCATCCCTTTCCCTTGTGGTTCACTCATCCGCAGCATTTTCTAACATTAAAATGGTAAAACAGGGGGGGGGGCAGAGGGGACTGGATGATTCAATGTGTACGATGATTCTGCGGGGATGCGAGGCCGTGGATGTCCAGAGGGATGGCTGAAGGATAACATGAAAACCGGATTGTTATTTCTTAAAGGCTACGATAATTCAATGCGTGGGTAGGTCTCTTGATTGGGAAACGGAAGAATTCACGGGAGATGCACAAGTCGCATAATTTCAAAGGGCTCTTTTTTGTCTATGTAACTCTGTATTTTCATATAACGCTCTGAGAATTATATTTGAAATTTATTTTTTAATGAAATGTGAGTACGCTCGTTTTATCGTGACTTTGATGGTACGATGTGCTTTGATCTTCCTGAATTAGACTTCATGCATTTTTATTACCAAGGCCGAAAGCGATGCTACATTATTATCGATTTTTTCTCTACTTTTTCATTTATTGTGCGTTATAAAAGTTTTTAGGATGCTGTGGGTTCTAGGAATAATCATTTTATGGAAAATTCGGAATTTATATATTGGCGCAATTGCACATCATCTGGTAGGATGCTCGCACGCCTGTCCGTGAAAAAAAATCAGGCGAGGGAATTGGCGCGCAAGAGCTGTCGAAGGGCAAAATACATATGCAGAGCAAAAAGGTGAATAAAAAATACCCACACTCGGCAAACCGGTAGAATAATAGCCCAAGAAACCTCGTCCAAAGCAATGTGAACAAATAAAAGAAGAGAGTACATAAAACAAAAGGTAGAGAGAAAAGATGAGGTGAAAAATGTAACTAAATGGAAATTCATGAAAATAAAAAGGTAAATTCAGGAGGGAGTGCAGAAAAATAATGAAAAAGGGAAATATTGGAAATGTAGGCTTAGTGATGCCGCGAGAGACTTTACGAGACAATACTTTGGAGAGATGGTCTCGTCTCAGTCTCGAAATACGTAGTGTAGACTCCTCTCGTGATGACTCTGAGTGAATTTGTCTCATCTCAGTCTCAACTTTTTTATATTTTTAATGTACACTCTCGGCTTTTGTCTCGCTTTGTCTCGTGTGAGTTTTCTACATATAAAAAACGGAAAAAGTGCAGACCGAGGTGAGATAAATTGACTCGGAGTCAAACGACAGAAGACCAAAAATGAGACCAAAATGCCGCGCTCACTGAGACCGAGACACTCCCTCCAAAATATTGTCTCGTGATGTCTCGTAAGTCTCTCGCGGCATTACTGTATAGGCTCGCCACCTTTATCTTGCTCCTCTCTTTTTCTCTCTTATTTCTGCCAAGTCTCTACACTAACTTCCTTATCCCTAGTATTTCACGGAACCAGCCTTGTCGCGCACTTCTCCCGTCCATTGGCGCCAAACAAGCCGTCCAACTTCACACAGATACGAGGCGTCGGCAAGTCACGCTCGTGGCATTGTTTCTCATCCGCGCGCGAAAAATTCAAGCCGGTGCAATATTGACCATGAAAAACCAATTAAAATCGTGTTATTATTTATTGAGGGGATCACGGAAAACGCAGTGAATGAAGAGGAGTTCAAGAAACGAAGAAATTAACTGAATCTGCACTCCAACCAACTCGCGAGACACTTTACGAGACAAAATTTTGGAGAGATGCTCTCGGTCTCAATGAAGATGGAAATCATTGCTCTCGTCTGAGTCTCGAAATACGCAATATCGGCTCCTCTCGTGGTCACTTCGAGTCAACTTGTCTCATCTCGGTCTCAATTTTTTCATATTTTTAATGTACAATCTCGGCTTTTGTCTCGCTTTGTCTCGTCTCGGTTTTCTCCATATAAAAAACGCGAATAACTGAAAACCGAGATGCGAGAAATGGACTCGGAGTCATCACGAGAGGAGTCCATACTGCGTATTTCGAGACTGAAACGAGAGCAAAGATTTCCTGTTCGTTGAGACCGGGATGATGTCTCCAAAGTTTTTGTCTCGCGATGTCTCGTGAAATGTCTCTCGTCGTCATTAGTGTGGATTCATAGGCAGAAATTCTTCGGTGGAGAAGAACCTCACCTTCGCTTGTCTCGCTTTGTCTCGTCTCGATTTCTTACATATAAAAAACGCAAAAAACTGAAAATTGAGATGCGATAAATTGACTCGGAGTCATCACGAGAGGAGTCCATACTGTGTATTTCGAGACTGAAACGAGAGCAAAGATTTCCTGTTCGTTGAGACCGGGATAATGTCTCCAAAGTTTTGTCTCGTGATGTCTCGTGAAATGTCTCTCGGCATCACTAGTGTGGATTCATAGGCAGAAATTCTTCGGTGAAGAAGAACCTCACCTTCGAAGTTGTTTTTTCGTTGACGGAGACAAGAACAGGACAGAGAACGCAGTAGAAAGAAAAAATCAAAGCAAAGAGAAATAAAAAGTTGTAAAAAAAAGCGATTGGACCTATAAGTGGCGGAGGGGATCGAGATGGGGACAAAACAAGTGGAGTTCACCTCCTGAGGAAGGGGGAAAGGGAAGACGCCGTAGAGACACACGCGGCAAACAATGGCAACGCGTGCACATCCCCCTCTTTTCCTCCCTCACCCCGCCGTTGTCCTCCTCATCCATTCTGCTATCCTGGCGCCCTCTCACTCGTTCTTGTCACAAACACACGGGAGAAGGCATGAAGGAGAGAAGAAAGAAAAATAAAAATAAGTACCAAAAGAACGAAGGGGACGAGGAAGAACGCTCGGGAACAGGTTCCCCTGGCGGGGGGCGTCGGAGGGGAGGCATAGCCCGAGCGACGATGCGACGTTAAAGGGGGAAGTAGGAGGAAAGGGCAAAGTGGTGGGGAAAACTGGAATCCTGAGTAGCAACGGCGTAGCTGCGAAAGAACCTCTGTTAACTTAAAGCGATAGATCACTCTCACACGAGATCCAGAGGAATTCAGAAGAACATTTTTTTGGGGTGAAATTATTTCATTGAAAATGAATAATTAATTCTGATGAATAATCACATTCGATTGGGCCAGGGGGTTTGGTGAATCTTTTTGAAGCAGTCGAGCGCCAATATCGACACTCGGGAGATCTTGTCTTTTCTTCTTCCGGCTGTCAAGAATATGGGAATGATCATTTTAGCTATGAATTTGAGATTTTATGTTCCTAAAATTACCGAATACCTTATTTTTTGGGTGATCGTTACGTGTTGATCACAAACATTTGTGAATTTCAAACACGTCACGTCAATCATTCTGACGAAATTAAAAATCGAATTGATGATCAATATTTTCTCTTGAATATTGTCTTCCTCCCTACGCTGCGAATGATATTCATCCAAGAGTGTCTTTCAAATAGTTCGATAAAATTTACCCTCCTCTTTTACACCCGCAACACAACTCATTGAAGTCTTGACTGCCACCGCAGGCACATGTGAAAACTTTTCAAAGTAAATCATGCAGGATTTTCAAGTGTCGTATGATCCCTCCCGCTAAGAAATCATATATGAATATCTTCATTGCTTCATCTTATCGTATTATTGCGGATTCAAAAAACAGAGTATTGTATTTTTTTTCTTTTAAAAAATGCGGATCATTCCACTTTGATGTTTTAATTATCGTCAGTTTTCCCGAAATGAAAAGAAAATGGGATTGCAAGGGGTTTCTTCGGAAAAAAAACCTATTTTGAAAAAAGAATATTTATATATATTGACGTATATATATGACGTATATTCAATCTATACCAAATCTACAGTATAGTTTTGGTTATTCATGGTGGTTGGACGATGGTGGTGAATGGGGGGGAGGAGGTACATGGTGTTCTTCCATGAAGGGTGAGGTGGGGGACGAGATATTGATCAAAACCTACCCTGGCACCAACCATCCCCCTTCCTTCATGCCCTCTCACTCTCTCTTGCTTTCGGCTCCCGTACAGCCACCCTCACCCGTACCACCCCACGTTCCTCTAGCCCGGACGAGCGTACTCAGTGGTTCTCATTTTATTTTCTGTCATAAACTTATAAATAATAAAAATAATAATTTATTACTGAAAAACAATTTGATGTTACTATTTGAAAATTATGCATTCGCGGTGATTCTGAAATTTAAATGATGTATTTTTAAATTCCGAAATCAGAACGACCAAATTTTTCAGAGAATTTGAAAAAAGTGAGAGAACATTACTTTTCTACGACGGTTGGAGGGGGGGGGGTAGACTATTTTGTGGTGATTGAAACATTTATGACGTTGAACGGTATCAGATCGTCGGATAAGATAACGCTGGAATCTTCCCTCTGAGTTTTTGCGTGCACTAGATGGTTGTGATGAGGGAACATTCGCCGCAGTTATTATTGAGGGCACACTGATAGAAAGGATTATTTATTTGTTAACGAATGGATTTGGTTGGTGGCGAGGGTCTACTGGGTCTCACCAAATGTTCATTAGTTATTAGTTAACAAATGCACATTTGAGGAGCCTTGTGTGACGCGATTTTCACTTTTCTAGTGAACAATTCGTTAACTTAACTTAACATTCAACATTTCTTAACATTCAACTCTAACATTCGGTAATAGTTAACGAATCTCGTTTGGAATAAGTGAATCAGTGCAGAATTGTCATTTACCGTATGATTTATCATACAGTTTAATCATTATTACAGATTAATCAGTGATGATTTACTCATACAGCAAATGAGTAAATCATCACTGAGAGATGCTTCCTTCTCTTCTATTTCAAGGTTTGCCACAGTGTCTTTACATTTCAGTAGCGAAGTGGTAAAATTCAAGTCGACTCATCTCCCAGTTGAGTTTTTGAGGAATATCTCGAAATCTAAGGGAGATAGCGAAATTGTCGTAATAACATTTGTTGTAGCTCTCAATTGGCTCTACAAAAAAGATTATAACAAAAATTTCGCTATCTCCCTTAGATTCCGAGATATTTATTGAAAACTGGCTCAAAATTAACTTGAACCGTTTCACCACTTCGCTACTGATTTCATCGTTGAATATGACGAGAAAACCTTTCTAAAGAGACGTGAGATGTGAAAAATGAGGGGATGATTTTATTTTTTTTTGCTCATGATATTCACATGAATACCGTTTGGCCCAAATGAACACAGAATAGAAAACAAGTGGCTCGAGTAACTACACTTGCTTACTTCGCCTCTTTTCACATGACACTCACCGTGTAATTTGTGTGGTGACAAGTACAAGAAAAATCATTCATGGAGAACCTTTCTCTCTCTCTCTCTCTCTCTCTCTTCCTCCCTGTGTTTTTCTTGATCTTTTCAATCTCCACGACAGCTTGACCGCATAAACGACACAATTTGTATCTGTAGACATAAACGTACGTGTCTGCAGGTTAATAAATCCACGACGCCAAGTGGCGTGAAATCCCACGTGGGGGTCTATATATCCACTCGTTTCATCTTCTTCTCTCTCGCTCGTGCTGGTGTTATAGAATTTACCCGCCTCCAACGTGTTACATGCGAGTTAGCCACGGATCAGTGTTCCAAACGTTCAAAGAAATTGTACGACATTACAATGCCTTTGATTGGGTAAAAAATGAGGACTTCTGATAGAAGGCTGAAACTGAATTTTATGAGAATTAGGGGTGTTTATCCAAAATCGCAAGTATTCAGAAACAAATTGATTATTTTTCAATTGAGAGCTGAAGTTATTGCCTTTATTTTGATTAAAATTTCAGTCCACCAACCCGCGCTTATTATTTAGAAATGGAGTGGACAAAATTCACCAAACGCATGCGCTAACATGCGCTTAGATGGGATAAAATCTTTCAAATATTTCCTCCTTTTGCGCGGGTAATCAAAATTTTTTTCTGACCATCCGATTTAGGATAGTTTTGCACATTCCTTTCATTTTTTATTTATATTTTTAGAGGCTTATAGAAGGTGAATTATAAATTTTAACAGAAATCCCATAAGAGCCCGTGTATACGGAAAAATTTGTTTATTTATTTTTGGCGAGACTATTGCGATTAATTTTTTTTCAACATCAAAGAAGAATTTTTCTTGAACATGAAAAAATATGATTTTCTGAAAATGGCTAAACATCCTTAATTCTTGAATTTTTTTATGTATGCTGTAAGGGCAACATTATGGTTTGCAATAACATTTTACAACAGACAACAGTATAATCTCTCTTGACCATCTCTCTCGTTAAAATTATTAAACCTAGATTGGTCACCCTATGAAGGAAACCTTTAATTACAATTGACTGGCTCACCGGAAAAATTAAAAAAACATGACTTTGTCAATTGCAGTGTCTAAAACATTATAGTAGTTTTTAGAACAACGTATCTCCCAAAATTCCTAAAGAAAACGAAACATTTCGAACAGATGAATTATTTTTTTCCACGTTCAATGAAATTGCCCATGACGCGACGTTGCCGAAAACTCGCTAAACGCGCCCGGGCAATGTAGAGTGAATTCGGCAACGCTGGAGCCTAACTAACACGACGGGTAATCCCCGCGGAGGTGCATGGAGAGAAAAATTTTAATAAAAATTGCAGGAAAAAAAACGTAAAAATTAAGTTTCGCAACGATTTGTTCCCTAAAAATTAACCGTCCGTCTGATGACTCACCGCTGTGGGGACAACAAGTCGCTCCGTAATTTTTCCCCAACGATTGAGAAATTTTACGGAACGGAACGTGAAACTCACCGGCTTCATAAAAACTGTTGAACCTTCCAGAATTTTTTATTTTGGAGGCACAATAAGTCGGCAAGTCTCGGTAAGCTTTTACTTCGTCAGGAAAAATTACGCACAATGCCGTACTTTGTTCGTTGATGAACCTGAAGATTCACTGAACATTTCAGATTTCTTCTTCTCCATTCCTGTAAAAATTACCGGAAGACGATTCCCCATTGCGGATTACGTGAATTGTTCCGTAATCTTTCCTTAATTAAATAATTCATTTTAGGCCGTGACTATTCGCACCATTGCGTGAATCACTCCCGTA